>NC_061120.1:2272007-2409140 GCF_002878395.1 Capsicum annuum | reverse complement strand
AAGTTTCTTTGAGACTTACTACAATATAATGCTTCATCAATCATCAAATTTGTTCCTCCGAGAAATAATAAGTTAGCTTTTCCGGAGCTTTCAGTTAATCTTGTACTACCACATATAATATTAACATTGGCTTCTTTCATCACCAAATAAGAGAAATATTTCTTATCTTTTAGAATAGTATGTGTGATAGCACTATCTATAAGACATATATCATCGTAATTTATTTTGAATTCAATTAATGATTGGGGAATTTTCATATTCTTATAAGGGCTTGTGCTGATAATGTGTTGTAAATAAATATTCTGAAAAAATGTACAATGAAGTGCCTTTTATAGGCAAATAGTATGTGGAAAAAGTGTACTATGTAAAAATACATTCACAAAATTATACACCCTACAATACTATGTGTAATAGGTGTAGTATGTGAAAGTATGATTATTACGTGAATATCCATAAATAACTTATTTACAATATATATATATATATGTTAATAATATTTTTTTTTAACAACAATTTAATATAAAAGGCAAAAAAAAGGAGAAATTGAATGGAACCCTATTAGAGAGAGAGAGAGTGAAAAATCTGTCAAAATCCATTTTCTACTTTCTCTCTCTAAAAAAAAATAATCCAATCGATTCAATTTTCAATGGCGAACAGCAATCTTCCTCGAAGAATTATTAAGGTGAAATTTCGAGCTTTGTTCGATCCATTGTATAGCTTTTGTAGAATTTTTGGATTTCGTGTTTGATCATTGTTTAGGGTTTTAATGTACTGTGTTTGATTTAGTTTGAATTTAATTTTTTTTAGTTTGATTTTTTTGTGATTTTGATTTTGAGCTCGATTTAGTTTGTTGATTGTTTTGATTTTGAGTTCAATTTAATTTGTTGATTATTTTGATTTTGTGCTCGATTTGGTTTGATTTTTTGTGTGATTTTGATTTTGAGCTCAATTTAGGTTGGTGATTATTTTGATTTTGAGTTTAGTTTGAATTTTGATTACTTTGATTTTGAGTTTAGTTTGAATTTTGATTATGTGTTCGATTTAATTTGTTGATTATTTTGATTTTGAGGTCGATTTAAGTTTGAATGTTGATTATTTTGATTTTGAGCTCAATTTTGTTTGTTGATTATTTTCCTTTTGAATTTAGTTTGAATTTGATTATTTTGATTATGAGTTTACTCATGAACTTTGATTATTTTGACTTTGAGTTTGAAATTTGATTATTTTGAGCTCGATTTTGTTTGTTGATTATTTTGATTTTGAGTTTGGTTTGAATTTTGATTATTTTGATTTTGAGCTCGAGTTAGTTTGATTTTTGATTATTTTGATTTTGAGTTTAGTTTGAATTTTGATTATGAACTCGATTTAGTTTGTTGATTATTTTGATTTTGAGTTTCGTTTGAATTTGATTACTTTGATTTTGAGTTCGATTTAATTTGTTGATTATTTTGATTTTGAGCTCGAGTTAGTTTGAATTTTGATTATTTTGATTTTTTACTTTGATTTAGATTGAATTTTTGATGATTTTGATTTTACTTTGATTTAGCTTGAATCTTTGATGATTTTGATTTTACTTTGATTTAGCTTGAATCTTTGATGATTTTGATTTTTACTTTGATTTAGTTTGAATGTTTGGTGATTTTGATTATGTTTTGTTTTTTGGCGATTTTACAGGAAACGCAACGTCTACTAAGTGAACCTGGTAAATATATATCTCTGTGGAAGCTATGTTTTTTTTTTTTGATTGTTTTAATTAGAAGTGAAATTATTGAATATTGGAATGAAATTGCCGGAGTTAGAGCTAAATGAAATGAATGTAGGATATAGTTGATTTGTATAGCGCTGTACTAGGATGTTGCGGTGGATGTGCGGACTTACTAGGAGTGACGGAGTGAGGAATGAGACTATTCGGGAGAAGGTGAGAGTGGTGTCGGTGGAGGACAAGATGCGGGAAGTGAGGTTGAGATGGTTTGGGCATGTGATGAGGAGGGGCACTGTTGCCCCAGTTCATAGGTGTGAGAGGTTGTCCTTGGAGGGTTTCAGGCGGGGTAGGGGGAGGCCGAAGAAATATTGGAGAGAGGTAATTAGACGTGACATGGAGCAGTTACAGCTTACTGTGGACATGATCCTAGATAGAAAGGTTTGGAGGACGCATATTAGGATAGAGGGCTAGTGCGTGTGGATGAGTCTTAGGCAGTAGTTAGGAGTGCTGTGGTGTAGCTTCGCTAGTAGTCTTAGGGCCTTGTGCATAGGGTAGAGCTCCCAGTGCCTTTGGTTTGTTTGTGTATAATATTGCTTTGTGAGTATTGTTCATCTGGGTTTTCTTCTTGTTTCATGATTTATGATTACTTTGATTACTGTCTTTTTGTCTTGAGCCGGGGGTCTATCAAAACAGCCTCTCTACTTCTTCGGGGTAGTGGTATGGACTGCGTACATTTTACCCTCCCCAGACACCACTATGTGGGAATATACTGGGTTTGTCGTTGTATAGCACTGTACTCAGCTAGTTAGGGATTTAGTTATTGTCAGTTGCGGAGTCAGGAATTCGAAAAAGATACTGCTTTCCTTATTAGTTGACTTTCCTTCAATAGAAAATTCAAATTCAAATTAAGTAAGAAAATCAGGGTAAAAACTGTAACACTCTTGTTGTTTAATAATTTATGCCAATAGATTCTCGACTTCATCTCAGAAATTTGTGTTTAGAAAGTATTACAACAAAGATATCAGCTTGAAGCACTAAAAACATTTTTAAAACTGCATGAGCCTTTTCTCTCCTCTCCAGTCACCTTAGATGTAATTTTGAGCTCGTTGAAGCATTAAAGTCATTTCTTTTAACTACATGAGCCTTTTCTATCCTTTCTTTCACCCAAGATACAATTTTTGGCTCTTTGAAGCATTTTTCGTCATTAACTACATGAACGTATTTCTCTTCTCCGTTCACCCAAGGTGCATTTTTGTGTCTTTTACTGAATTTCGAAGTAACGTTGACATGATTTTGTTTGTTCATTTTGGTATGGGCAAATATTTATGCCCCTTGGAGCTTATAGTGAGACTGTTCATTGGATTGTGGTTTTGGTTGATTCACGACCTATCTTGTTAAGAGAGTTTTAAATGTTTTTTGTGTGGTTTAACTTTGATTGCAGCCCCAGGAATAAGTGCTTCTCCCTCGGAAGAAAATATGCGATATTTTAATGTCATGATTCTTGGTCCAACACAGTCTCCTTATGAAGGTAATTTGCGCAATCAATTATGCTAAGTAAATGAAAGTCTATGTTGCTATTGTGCTTCACGTTGAATAAAGTGTGTCCTTTCTCTTGAATTGGTTCTTCATGTGTACATAGTTCTTGGTAAGATTCTTTGCTAGTTCTCGTTTCCTGCTTCACACCCCAACTTTCATTTACCTGCCTGGTCCCTCTTTTTTTGTCGTTGGGATCATCCGAGTTATATCTGGCTTTGGCAGCTCTTGTTGTGGATCAGTTTGACGTAAAAAAGATAAATGGAACATGAAATCAGCTGGTGTTGCTGACGAATTAATCCTGCTAGTTGAAATGAACTTAACTAGCTGACTGCAATAACAGTAGCATTTGGGTTGCGTTTGTCAAGTTAATATAGTATGTAAGTTAAAGTTGTCTCAACCACCATAGTTTCATTATCTTTGTGCGCATGCTTGTTATGTATATCTGAACGTATTTCTGGCTACAGCATAGCGGAAAGCTAGATGCCCTTTTACAATTTTTTGATTATAATTCTAGTAGAAATGTGTTGGTAATGAATGACATTTAGAGAAAGACATCTATCGTGGCCTTCCCTGTTTGCTTTGATATTCATACGTGCTAATTTTCTTTTACTTCAACTGGTTGACCTTTATTGCTGGACCATACATGATATGTTAGTATTATACTTTAAATGACATATATCTTTCTACCTGTTGTAGTTTTGTTCTGCTGTAATCTTTGTCGCTTAATTCCACTGCTTCCCGCTTTTGTGTAGGAGGTGTTTTCAAACTGGAACTCTTTTTGCCTGAAGAGTACCCAATGGCTGCGCCAAAGGTATTTGAACCCTTTAATGGATGTTATGGCAAGTTTCAACAGATGCTCAGAATCTCTGACAGGCTTTTCTAATTGCATTTTCAAGCTAAGCTGCTCGGACTTTTCAAAAATGTCTACGGGTGCGTGTCGGATCCTCCAAAAATAGCGTATTTTTGAAGGATCCGACACGGGTGCGGCAACATTTTTGGAGAGCCGAGCAACTTAGTTTTCAAGAATTATATTGCTTGCGTTTGTATTGAGTGATATTTTCTTATATTGTGCCTCAAAGTTCAGACCAGATACTATTTGATTTGACTTATTTGTCCGGAACCATTAACTGCAACCGCCTTATATTTCTTGGATTTCCTATCTCTAATCCGGCTGTGAGATATCATTAGAAGTTATAGTCTGATGGCTGGTGTCTTGACTTGTGCCTTGCCATTAAGAAATTTCTGATGTGCCTCGTTACATTCTTTGATTAACATCTAAAACTTTTTATTTTCCATTACTTTTACCATCTCAATCATCATACATTATGTACGAATGCGTAAATGTTCAGTTGAAGTATATGCACAGGCTTAGAATTTGTAATATTTGATATTTGCCATGGTTGACTTTTTGAGTTCGTTACACAACTTTTAACGACTATCATGTTCATGATGGAAGTGTTAATTCAGGCATTTTTCGTATTAGCGGGTTTGAATTCCTAAGATGATAGTATATCATGAACTCTGCAGATGCTTTTTCAGTTTGGCTCATATTATCTTATAAGCATCTCTTGAATTTGCTATACTGGAGACTGAGTTGCAACCATGATACAGTTTCGGTAGAGTAGATGAACGGTGAACAGCAATAAAGATATATCGTAGCTTTGATTTGTTAAGAAAAATGAAAATTGTGGGAAGAAACATAAGAATAGTGTTTATGGTGTAAGCTGGTCATTTAGGTGTTAGATAATTATGCATCAATCGATTGAAGGGCGTGTATGGGGTATACACGGGGCTATAATGTGGACACATTGAGTACATCTTAGGCCCCTATCTTCACCTGATACAAGGCAGTCGAAGTACCGGCAACCACACTGCTGAGCTGCCTTTCGGGCACGGCTCGTTTGCGTATCACTCACCTATGCTCTTGCAGCATGCCCCCTTCGGGCAATACAGGGTAATACGCGAAGCAGCTGAGCCATAGCTCTTCGATTTCTATATGCTTGCAATAGCGAAGGCGTGTTTCATCCTCTCAGAGAGAGTAGATGCTAAGGTTCGGATTGAATAACTTCGCGAGACAGCCCTAGGGCGCCATATCATGTGGGGAATAAGGGGGGCATAGTGAACGACTGAACGTAAACATTCCCTTGTTGGGGGATCTCCTCTTGTACGACAAGAGAATGGTGGGGGATGGGGCGCCGGAGACTTACTATAGATTTAATTAGGAGCAGTTGGATGATCAAAGATAAAGAACCTCATACAACTTTCTCTTCTACGATGCCCTATGTTGCTTGCCCACAAGTGCTTGGGTGTGTTCATAGACAAAAGTAATGCAGGATTCATACTGGTAGAAAGACTCTAGACCTACAAAACTAATGCCTTCTTCCGGAAGTGGTTTGCACATTCTGAGTTTTCTAGATACGAAGCTTCGTTGACCTCATCTTTCATGGTCTTTTGCATGAGGCTTGCTCCTTTCTTAATGGTTCGCGGTCTTTTACCTATATGCAGCATGTAGCATTGATCACATATTGGTTATAGAGATTATATGCTCGTGTGTGTCCTTGCATTGCAAATTAAAACGTGAATTTTGTGCTCTTTGTGTTGCTGATGTTAATTCAGTCATTGATCAAGTTGCATACTATTAACAGGTTCGATTCCTCACCAAAATCTACCATCCGAATATTGATAAGGTTTGTTCTGTTATTCCATTCTGTTTTTACATAATTTTAAGTCGCAAGCTGCCTCTCTTATGTTTGCCGTTATTATGAAGCTTGGAAGGATATGCCTCGATATTCTCAAAGACAAGTGGAGCCCTGCTCTTCAGATTCGTACCGTTCTCTTGAGGTATTAAATATCACAGTATTCTTGGATAATATTTTTCACATATTTCTGGAGCACTGTTCCCGAGGATCTAATGAATTTAAAACAAAACAACAACGACGACATGCCAAGTGTATTTTTACATAGTGGGGTCTGGGGAAGGTAAAGTATACGCAGTCCATACCATTACCTCCGAAGAAGTAGAGAGGCTTTTTCCGATAGACCCCCAGCTCAGGACAAAATCGACAGTAAACAAAGCCGTAATAACACATGAAACAAGTTGAAATAACAGAAATAAGACTCCCATAGAGTAGAAACTCACCCAAACCCTCTTAACTAGAAACTCCAACCTACGAGCAAAACCCTACGACTACTAGCATGGCTACTACAGCCAAGCACCCTTATCTACTGACTACGACTCACCCACACGCACTAGCCCTCTAACCTAATTTGCGTCCACGGTAGAAGTTAACAATATGGTTGTTCCTTTTTCAGCATTCAAGCACTTTTGAGTGCTCCAAATCCAGATGATCCACTTTCGGAGAACATCGCGAAGCACTGGAAGTCAAATGAGGCTGAAGCTGTTGAAACAGGTAATTATAAAGGCGTCTCATTTACAGAGTCTAAAATCGAAGGCAACTTGGTGTCAATACAATAGTTTACACTGCCAATTAGTCCTTGATTCGGTTTTCTTTCTTCAATCGTGCAGCTAAAGAATGGACGCGTCTTTATGCTAGTGGTGCCTGAAGGCATTATTAAGTGATTTTGACAAAGAAAAAAGCGAAAAATCTGTGGAATGCCATTGTAATTCACTGTCTAATCAGAACGGGACTTGGGAGGACCGAAAGCTGAATGCTTCGACTTACCATCTATAATTGTTTCCCTGTCCTCGAAATTGTATAATTAAAACGTTGCACCTTTGCTTTTTCAGAGTTGAATCGGTCTTTCACTTTGAGACCAGAAGAATTATCTCACAGAACACTGAATTGGAAGGCTAACATTTGTTGTGGACTGTGAGTCAGTCATGAATTTACATAGATTGCAGGTTGTTTCTGGCTATGTTGCTCGGACTCTTCAAAAATGTCAAATGGGTGCGTGTCGGATACTCCAAAAGTAGTGAATTTTTGGAGAGTGCGACACGGATGTTGCATCAAAAGTGAAGAGTCCGCGCAACTTAGGTTTCTGGCGTTGGTATATTCCTGCAGTAACAAACTCTTTTTCGTCGACCATGATCATCTATTGGGGAACTCAATAAGAACCTCAAAACTACGACTATTCCACAAGTGAGCGAGGTCTGAGAAGAGTAGTTTGTACGTAGACGCATACCCCTATCTTGTTTGGGTAGCGAGATTCTTTCCGAACAAACAGCTAAGAATAAAGTAGAGAGGGTAAAGGTTATGCAGTTCGTATTATTACCTCAGATAAAGCAGAGAGATTGCTTTCGATGGATCCCTGGCTCATGATAAATAACATTATACCCGGTAGAGAACATAAAAACAAACGATAGAATATAGTAAAGTACCACTAGATAATAAAAGAAATAAAATACCCATAGAGTACTATGATTATAGGTAAATCGACAAACAAAGCAGTACTTCAAAATGAGATTCTGACTCATTCTATTTACCTTTGTGAGTTATTCATATGGCCTTTTCCATAGGCCAAATATTAAGTTCTACTCTCTTCGTTTTAAAAAAAATAACTTATTTTAACTTTGCATAAAATTTAAGAAAATAGAAAGGACTGTTAAATTTTGTGATTTAAAATTAAAGTTATATTAAATTTATTAAAATATTTTTTAATTTTTTCTTAAACATACCACTTGAAAGGTTGAAACGAAACAGTGGCGGAGACAGGAAACATATGATCAAATCGAAGGGGTTCAAGATATATTATATGTACAAAAAAAAATTAATTTTCACTATATATATATAGTATAATTTTTCTTCAAAGGGGATTCGGATGAACCCCTTCCCCAAGCGTAGCTTCGCCCCAGGAATTTAAGTGTTGTCAAAATAGGAATTATTTATCCTTGAATTATCATATAAATTAAAGACAAATACTTTTTTCGTTCACTTTTATTTGTTTTGCTTCACGGCCGTCAAATTATCTAGATTTTGATAGATATTTTGACATGAATTTTCATTATATTAATATGAAAAATTGCACGACATAGGATTTTTCAAATATATCTATTTTAATTTTGAAATATCAGATTAATCTACTTCGACTTAGCTCTAAAAATTAATCAAATGAACTCCTAAGAAGCAAAATATGATAAGTAAAAGTGAACAGAAGAGAGCATCATACGGTGAAACAAACAAAATTTAGATAAATTGACCACCGAATCTTATTAAGCCTCGCATAAATAGAGGTAACATTAGCATACACTCTATTATTCATCATTTATGAATCCATACAAGATACTTCCTCTGTTTCAAAATAAATAAATTGTTGGATTTTGACACATAGATTAAGAAAAAAACATCAAAGGCATAAATTTTCATTTTTACCCTTGAAGTCTCTTTTACCCAAAAAAAAAAAAAAAGCTGACCTCGGTAATGCTATTGGCTGCAGTCTCTTTTGCTTGTCAAATTATAAGTGTAATTTTGGAAAAACTTTAACGATTCACTTATTTTGGAATACCAATAAATACTCCAACAATTCAATTATTCTGAAACGGAGGGATTAATAAATTGTTAGTCAAATTTTAGTGATGTATCTGTGTCATGCCCCATCAAGATTTTGCTAAGTGGTCACTGTGCCTTGAAAATTGTTGTGATAGCAATAGAGACAAATGACCAAAGAGGAATAAGAATAGAGCATTGGGATTAGTAGCTATTGACATGACTCATCCATGTCAATATTAGTAGTAGTAGTAATAAGTACCATAGATAAATAGGTAGGTCTATAATGGATACAATATTAAATTATTATCTGATCCCATTGACTCATCATTATTTTTTTTGGTGTGTGGGTGGGGTGGGGTTGTTTCTACAAGGCGGAGTCTTAGAGTAATTGATAAAGTTATTATTGTTGTATGATTAGGAACTCAGTGGTTCAGGCAGTGTAAATAGTCTCACGATGTAATTGATAAAGTTATTGTTATACGACTAGGAGCTTAGTGGTTCAAGTCGTGTAAATAGCTTCAATTGTTCAAGCTGTGTAAACAGCCTCTCGGCGTAATTGATAAAGTTTTTGTTATACGATTAAGAGCTCAGTGGCTCAGGCCGTGTAAATAGTCTCGCGATGTAATTGATAAAGTTGTTGTTATATGATTAGGAGCTCAGTGGTTTAAGTCGTATAAATAGACTCTCGGCGTAATCGATAAAATTGTTGTTATACGATTAAGAGCTCAGCGGTTCGAGCCGTGTAAATAGCCTCTCGGTGTAATTGATAAAGTTATTGTACGATTAGGAGCTCAGCAGTTCGAGCCGTGTGAATAGCCTCTCGGCGTAATTGGTAAAGTTGTTATACGATTAGGGACTCGGTGGTTTAAACCGTGTAAATAGCCTCTACGCGTTATTGATAAAATTGTTATTATATGATTAGGAGCTCAGTGGTTCAAGCCATGTAAATAGTCTCTATTATTCAAGCTGTGTAAACAGCCTCTCGGCGTAATTGATGAAGTTGTTATACGATTAGGAGCTCAGTGGTTCAGGCCATGTAAATAGTCTCGCGATGTAATTGATAAAATTGTTGTTATACGATTAGGAGCTCAGCGGTTGAAGTCGTGTAAACAATCTCTTGTAGAAATCTAGAATAGACTAACGATTAGGAGCTCAGCGGTTCAAGCCGTGTAAACAGCCTCTTGCAGAAATCCAGAATAGACTATAGACTTTCGATCCTTTCTCGGATGCACTCTGTATAAATAGCCTCTAACAGAAATCCAGAATAGACCGCCGATTAGGAGCTCAGCCGTTCAAGCCGCGTAAAACAGCCTCTCGCAAAAATCCAGAATAGACTATAGACTTTTGATCTTTTCTCGAATTCCGCACATAGCGGAAGCTTTAGTCTATTATGTTGTCGTTTGTTTGGTTTTCCTCGATGTTTGATATCTTCGTTTAAGTTCAATTAATTTAGATTCGCATCGTAAAAATTTATTTTAGGTAAAGAGTCAGACAATAGATGCTGGTATAGCATGAAATTAGTCGAGGTGTGCACAAGCTGACCCGAACATCACTATTATTAAAAAATAAAAGAATGTGTTGTACTTGAATTTTTATCCCCATTTGGCAAAAATTTAAAAGATGATCTCTCTTGCCAATTGAACTTAAGTTCTAATTGCAATGTGTGTACAAATTATTTTTTCTTATAATATAAAACAAGAATTATTGAGAATATTACAACAAAAATAGTGTAATGTATTGTTTATTGGGCAAGAGTTTTAGTGTTATGGACCTGTCACATTTTACTCATACTTCCTACTTGTCACATTTTGTTTCGTCATAGTCAATTTGATTAATTTTTAAAGCTAAATTAAATTAGCTTAATTTAATATGTTATATTTAAAAATTTTATGTTCAAAAATTATATAAAAATTATTATAGGTTGCAATTATTCATTTTCACATTATGGTGAAAAAATATACCTCAAATGTTGATCAAAGTCTGTAAAGATTAACTCTCGAAAAATAAAACGTGACAAATAAAATGAACGAAGAAAATAACATTTAACTTGCAATTACGAATAAAAGATATTTACCATTCTATCACAATCATTACCTCCCACCAGCAATAGCTACCAAGTAACTCTATCGACTAAGACTGAGATAGATCGAAAGAAATCACCTAACGTTTTCGTCTCAGCCGATATTTTAACCTGAGATTTCATGATCTTCACTCACTTCATTGATCACTAAGCCACACTCTTAGACCGTAACAAACATATTTTACAGAGTGTATTCCCACAAAATGGGATCTGGGAAGGATAAAGCGTATCCAGTTTATACCACTATCTCAGATAAAATAGAAACGTTATTTTCGATAGATTCCCGGCTCTATGTTATTACACATCAGCTAAGTTAGAAGTGTATGACAATGACTTTTGAAAAAATGTCATTTACCAATGTGTCTTTTTATACTTTTTCTCCAATCCAAATCCCAATTTTTTTTCTTCCAACTTCAATATAGAATCTTATTTTGGACCTTTCTATATTGTTGTGTCCTTTTCCATATCTTGTTTTCTTTTTCATTAATGTTAGGATTAGTTTGTGCGTACATCGATTATATTAAAAATTTACTCATACTAATCTAATCATGGTTGATTAATATGTATTCTTACTTCTTTATCTATTCAAATTTGATTGTGTCGTAGCATAGTATTTCGGATTAAGTTTATCGTTGAATGAACGATATTGTTTGGTACTGAACGCAAAAAAGATGGTAGGTATAGCTAGACCGTGAACAACCAACCGTTAGTACTGTAAAAATGGAATAGGTTCAATTTATAGTCGTGGAGGCCTCTTAAAACGATCAACTAAATTCATCGAGTTGTTCCGTCCAATTTGATTGTGTCGTAGTTTACTATTTCGGATTAAGTTTATCGTTGAATGAACGATATTGTTTGGTACTGAACGCAAAAAAGATGGTAGGTATAGCTAGACCGTGAACAACCAACCGTCGGTACTATAAAAATGGAATAGGTTCAATTTATAGCCGTGGAGGGCACTTAAAATGATCAACTAATAAGTACAACAACAACACCGAATCTAGTATAATCCGACAAGTGAAGTCTAGAGAGAGTAAGTGTGGGGTCGAAGATAACGGGTATCCATGAAATTAGCTAGGGTCATACGAGTTGGCTCAGACACCACGATTATCAGAAAAATTTGCTATTGCACAGCATAGAACCACATTCTAATGTCACTTATTTGCCACAAATTCATGATAGGATTGAGGAACCATACAAGATACTACAATACAGACAGTAAGTGTGTATCGAGAGTCTATCGAAACAGCCTCTCCTCCTCACGAAAGTAAGGGTAAGGTAGAGTCGAGAGTGTAATCTCACAAACGGCGTCCGAGGAGGGTAGAGCGTACACAAGCTTACGCTACCTTGGGAGGTAGAAAGGTTGTTTTCGATAGACCCTTGGCTCGAGATAAAGCATATCCAAGCAGATACTACAGACAGCAAGACAAGTGAATAGGGATCCCACAAATGGCATTTGGAGAGGTAGAGAGGTTGTTTCCGATTGGCCCTTTGGCTCAAGAAAAAGCACATCCAAGCAGATACTATAGACAGCATGACAAGTGAATAGGGATCCCACAAATGGCATTCGGGGAGGGTAGAGAGCGTACACAACCTTACCTACCTTCGGAGGCAGAGAGGTTGTCTCCGATAGACCCTTTGGCTCGAGAAAAAGCACATCCAAGCAGATAATACAGACAGCATGACAAGCAAATAGGGATCCCACAAATGGCGTCCGGGGAGGGTGAAAAAGCATATCCAAGCAGATACAATAGACAGCATGACAAGTGAATAGGGATCCCACAAATGGCATCCGGGGAGGTAGGGAGGTTGTTTCCAATAGACCCTTTGGCTCGAGAAAAAGCATATCCAAGCAGATACTACAGACAGCATGACAAGTGAATAGGGATCCCACAAATGGCATCCGGGGAGGGTGGAGCATACACAACCTTACCCTACCTTGGGAGGTAGAGAGGTTGTTTCCGATAGACCCTTTGGCTAAAGAAAAAGCATATTCAAGCAGATACTACAGACAGCAAGACAAGTGAATAGGGATCCCACAAATGGCATCCGGGGAGGTAGAGAGGTTGTTTCCGATTGGCCCTTTGGCTCAAGAAAAAGCACATCAAAGCAGATAATATAGACAGCATGACAAGTGAATAGGGAAAAATGAGAACTTTTATTGATTAGAATGTGCTTAACAACTTCATACTCATCCTTCTTTTTCACTAATCCAAAATAGTAGTTTTGTGAATATGATCATGTATGTACATGTTATGATCTTTATCTAACTCCAGCCGATGCAGCTACTTTCTCTTCTTTCTAACTGTTCATCTACATTGCCGTAAAATCAACTCTACAATGGATTGTCCTAGGAGGGGAGGCAATGCTACAAAAAAGAATGTAAACGTACGAATGGAAAAGTATCGGAGATGGGGAATTAATGAATGAACAAATGAGGGTAAAAAGGGAGACTAGACTTCCCCCCCTTGAAGAACACAAAAGCATGGCTGAATCGGACAATGATATCAGCAATATGTGGTAGCTCTGATTATGTCACATGTATATGTAAGCGGAGAGGGTGTTCAGAGAAGATGACACCGTGCTCTCAGCTACTGTAATGCCTGATGGAGGACTCCAGCATCTCTGGACTTGGCTTAACCATCTCCATCATGCGGATACCAGTCTTGTAAATCTTAAATGTAGGTACTCTTGTAACGTTCTCTGCTGCAGCGATCGTTGGGACCTCTTCCACGTCCACCTTCAGTAGAAAACAGAAAACAAAATGTAAATTAACATGAGTTTTTCTTCATTTCCCTGTCGTGCATGTAAAATCATCGTAAAAAATATAATAGCAGCTTAGAGTCGAGGTGTTGCCCCCCCCCCCCCCCCTTCCCCGTCTGCCTGCAGAGCACGGCGTGGCCTATGATTGTTTACCTTGAGAAATCTTATCGAAGGAAATTTGGTGCTTAAGGTGTCCAAGAATGGGGATATCTGCTTGCATTGCGGGTTGGATTCTGCGATAAAATGAACCACAGATACATCTGCAGTTTCCGACTGTTAGTTGTCACTGAATTATAGTAAATAATAGAAGGAAGGTTATGATGTGGACGAACGAAAGCCTACCAGATGACGAAATTGAATCCCGGAACTCCTCAAGATTCATATTACGCGACTTCTTCAACTCAGCTTGAGCATGGAGCAACGATTCAGTAACATCATTGTCATGTGGAAGTTCCCGCCGCAAAACCTCATAATCTCTCACAGCTTCAGCCCATCTTTCCAGCTATAATCCATCGCATACGGTCAAATTTATGATTTTCGCTCAAAAATGAAAACATACGGTAGCACTAGTTAAGGGTTAAACGTGGCATGTCACCTTGAAATTCGAGCCAGCTCTTCGAAGAAGCGCTTTAGTATAATATGGCTGGATATGGAGAGCATGGTTGCAATCATCCAGAGATTTTTCCCACTCTTCAAGTTTATACCAGCAAGCTGCTCTATTGCAGTAGAGGATTGAATTCGAAGAATCACGCGCGAGCCCTTCTCCATAAGCAATACTAGCTTCAGTATATCTTTCAGATCTAAACAACTCATTGCCACGAGCACGAGCTTGCACCACCATCCTCACGTTTTTATGTAAAATAACAAGTTCAGCGCTTCGAGGATCAACATTCGCAGCTCTCTCAATGACAGTAAGTGCATTTTCAAACCTGCAGATATTCATGATCAGTTCTCTCGTACTCCGGGGGCTGAACCTCTTTTATTTCTATACTACAACACAAAGTCATAAACACTACTCGTAAACTCACCTTCCAAACGCCATATGAATCTGAGCCTGAACAGATAATATGTATGCTTCAGAGAACATCCCGAAAAAATTTAACTCGCGTGCTGCAGCAAGTAATTCATGCTTATGAACTTCAGATACGCACATTTCAGCATCCCCCAATTGGTGTAGCTTCAAATGAGCTTCTGCTCTACATGCAAATAGCTGCGAATTCGATATCAGCGATTCAGTACCAGCACTTGTTGAAGTTTCATTCACCTATTCGTCATAGAACGTGACCACTAGAGATGCTTTACCTGAGGAGATGCCACAGCTCCAGAAAAGGTTGCTGCCTCGGCTTCTTTTAATGTAGTCTTCCAATCTCCAAGTTTCCGGGCGGCAGTGCATCCTTTGATATGTTTCTCCACTGCTTGCAACATCTGCAACTCGGCTTGATCTGGCTTAAAACCTTGGGAAAAATAGTGCCTCCTTGCGTCTTCAACCTGTCCTAAACTGTAAGTTTTACAGGAATGAGATAGCACTCATAGTTACAGGAAAAATAATCGAATCCAATTAAGAAGTTGGAGAATGCTGTGGAAAGTTTAATTACAAACCGCGACGAAACAAAGAGGTTTAATAAGAAAGACAAGAAGAGGGGAAAAGCTAACTTCTCGGAGCACAATCGGACTAAAAGAACAAGAGAACACCCGTATTCCAGAAAATAGAAGACACTATAAACAGCGAGAGAAATCGACAATATAATACATCTAAGTTACATAGGTCTTTTGCCAACCATTACTGATGAGTCAAAGACAGTCCACCAAGCCACCGAGCAAGGCAAAACAGAGTAAGAGGAAAAATGAAACACGAACGGGGAAACAGCACTAACATGTATAAGTACAGCCCTATAAACGACGGGACAAACATAGCGAACAAGTCAAAGAAACATTGACCCCACACACCCAAATAGACAAAAACTATCAGCTCTAAATCCCTCAAAACAATCAGATCTGGTTGATGGCAAAGCGCATTCCATCAGAACAATCAGCACATATTGTGCATCTGGTTTGACATTTGCATCGTAATATACATACACAACAAGCATCAAACAAGAAAGTTTTACATTAGCAAATAACAAGGCTAGCAAAGATGATCAAAATAACACATTTCTCGCCTAATATCTTATATAACCTACAGAAAGTTCACCACATTTCCGATATAGAAGAATCAACAATGAGCGAACAGCCATGTAGATTCTAAAGATTGAACTTCTTTTATCACTTACCAAGTAAATAGAGAATCAAAATAACACATTTCCCACGTAATGTCTAATTAACCTACAGAAAGTTCACCACATTTCCAATATTCGTGATCAATAATAAGTGAATAGGCATGTCGATTCTAAAGATTTGAAGTTTTTATTTCGCCTACCTAAGTAACAATGAAAATCAAACATAGCACATTTAACACAATCTCCATTACAATCTACAGAAATTTCGTCAGAATTCCAAAATTCCCGAACAGACAGATTCTAAAGATTGGAACTTCTTATATCACTTACCTAAGTAACAAAGATAATCAAAATAAAAGATTTCCCGCATAATATCTAACAATAAACGAAGAGACAGATAGATTCTAAAGATAGAAACTTCTTATATCACTTACCTAAGTAACAAAGATAATCAAAATAACACATTTCCCGCGTAATATCTAATAATAAACGAACAGACAGATAGATTCTAAAGACTGGAAAATCTTAAATCACTTACCTAAGTAACAAAGATAATCTTAAATCTTCCAACGTATTATCTAACAATAGACGGACAGGCATATAGATTCGAACTTCTTATATCACTTGCCTAATTAACAAAGATCATCAAATATAGCACATTTAACACTAAATCTCCAATACAAAATACAGAAACTTCACCACATTTCCGAGATTTCTTGATAACTAATTCGCGAACATAAAATAGATTTGAAATCATATAACACGCCTAAGGTATATAGATCCTAAACGCTGGTGTGCTCTAATATACGATGGATCCAACCTAATAGATAATCAAAACAACACATTTCCCATGTACTATCTAACAATAAACAGACAGACATATAGATTCAAAAGATTCGAATTTCTTATATCACTTACCTAATTAACAAAGATCATCAAATATAGCACATTTAACACTAAATTTCCAATACAAGATACAGAAACTTCATCACACTTCCAATATTTCTTGATAACTAATTCGCGAACGTAAAATAGATTTGAAATCATATATAACATACCTAAGGTATATAGATCCTAAACGCTGGTGTGCTCTAATATACGATGGATCCAACCTAATCGCTGCTTGACATTCCTTCACTGCTTCCTTATATCGCTTAAGACCAATCAAT
The DNA here is from genome assembly GCF_002878395.1 of Capsicum annuum. NCBI lineage: Eukaryota > Viridiplantae > Streptophyta > Magnoliopsida > Solanales > Solanaceae > Capsicum > Capsicum annuum. Next base: position 2,392,227 of record NC_061120.1, on the reverse strand, counting down.
GCAGCTGCTCGATTACAATGCAATGCAGCATTTTCCGGAGAAATCGCTATACCTTTATCATAACGATTCAATGCTTCTCCGAAATTACCCTTCTTGTAATTCTCATTTCCTGCTCTCTTAAACTCCTCGGGATCATTTCTCAAGACCCCGCGTTTTACACTATCTCCTCCACCCATTAGTCCCTTCGGATTAATCCAATGATAATCCGAAACACCACCGGATTTCGGAGAAAAACCGCCAGGCATTATGGTCCCATGGCCATAAGAACCCTGTCCCGAACCAACTATATCACTCCTCATAGGCTTATTAGCCAACATAGCACCTCTCAAGAGTTTACCAGAGGGACAAATATTGCCAGCAGGAAGCACTGGCATAGTAGGTGAAGTAACTGAACTCGAATACTCGGACCGCCCATGACCCGACCCGGACTTTCTTGGACCCGGTTTGAGCTCACCTGAATGACCCGAATCCGACTTTCTTGAACCCGGTTTCAGCTCACCCGAATGACTAGAATCCGACTTTCTTGAACTCGGTTTAGGCTCACTCGAATGACCCGAACCGGACTTTCTTGGACTCGAAATATTGCCAGGTGAAGTAACTGGGCTCCCCCCATGACCCGGATTCTCACCGGAATGACCCGACCCGGACTTTCTTGAACCTGAAGTAACTGGGCTCCCACCATGACCCGTTTTCAGCTCACTGGAATGATCCGACCCGGACTTTCTTGAAACTGCGCTCCCACCATGAACCGGTTTACGCTCACCGGTATGACCCGAACCGGACTTTCTTGAACCCGAATTATCACCAGAATGATCCAAACCGGACTTTCTTGAACCCGAAATATTGCCACCATGACCCGTTTTCAGCTCACCCGAATGACCCGAAAAAGTCACATTCCGACCCGAAACTGATCCAGATGAACTGGAACTACTCGAACTGGTAGTAGTAGAACTCAACCCGGATCCAATTCGGGTCCTTAATGTTGAAACGGGTGAACCCGTACCCGTACCCATAGCCAAATTCAATTCACGAGAATCAGGTTTGTTAACATCATCATCATTCAATGTAGTATTTCTGAATTGATCAGCTAACGACATGGACTTTCTTGAACCCGAACCCGGATTCGTACCCGAATCCGAACCCGGACCCGACATTTTCACTCAATTTTTCTACAGAATGTAGCAATGTAGCTAAAATCTTGACGTGGGTATTCGCTATTTTCTGCAAATTTGTTGAAATTTATTCACTGTAAGAGAGTTTAACAAGAAAAACTGTAAATGTGAAGCATCAAGAAGATGGGAAAAAATGGCATTGAACAAGTTATATAGAGAAAAATGGTGGGGTGGGTGGGGTGGCGGGGTAGTGGGGTGAGTGGGGTAGATGGGGATCTCGTGATTATCAAAGCGAAGAAGCAAAGAATGAATGTGAGTAGAAGAGTATGAAGTAGAAGAAGAAGAAAAAATAAATAAAGAAGAAAAATATATATATATAAATATGAATAATAATAAAAAATATATTATTTTTGTATATCTTATGGTTAATTTGATAATTTGATAGAGTTTGATTAAGTTTAAAATGTGAGTGTTTGAGCTCGTTCATATTGTTCGATTTTGAGTGTGAATGAACAAAGTGAAAGATACGGTTGAATTTATAGATAACTTAGAATTGACTGGTTTTGGAAAGAAACGTGTTCGTCTGGGCGTTTATTAATAAAAGAGATGGATTACAGTAGGGCGGTGGATAATTTTGGGATCAACTGACTTGAGATGAAACGTGCTTGTATAGAAATAATTAAAAGATTTATTGTTTTTGTATATTTTATGGTTAAATTGATAATTTGATAGAGTTTAATTAAGTTTAAAATGTGAGTGTTTGAGTTTTTTCATATTGTTCGATTTTGAGTGTGAATGAAGGAGGCGAAAGATACAGTTGGATTTATAGATAACTTAGAATTGACTGGTTCTGGGAAGAAACGTGTTCGTTTGGACGTGTATGAATACAGAAGATGGATTACAGTAGGCCGGCGGATAATTTGGAGTTAAGTGACTGAAGATAAAACGTGTTTGTCTGGAAATGTATGAGCAAAGGAAATGAATTACAGCAGGGTGACGGTCAATTCAACAGTAACTGATTTAAGGAAGAGACGTGTTCGTCGAGGCGTGTATGATGACTTGAGAAGATATTAAATAGCGGTATCTGATTAATGAGAATTTATGTGATCAATTTTTTTGGCGAAGTGTATTAAAATACAGATATTGTTGACTTAATTAAGTTTAAAATGTGAGTGTTTGAGCTTGTTCATATTGTTCGATTTTGAGTGTGAATGAATTGAGGCGACAGATACGATTAGGTTTAAAGATAACTTAGAATTGACTGGTTCGAGATGAAACCTGTTCGTCTGGGCATGTATGAATAAAGGAGATGAATTACAATAGGGCGGCAGATAATTTAGAGTTAACTGACTGGAGATGAAACGTGGTTGTCTGAAAATATACGAGTACAGTAAAGGAAATGGATTATAGTAGGGCGGCAGATAATTTGGAGTTAACTGACCAGAGATGAAACGTGCTCGTCTAGAAATATATGAGTACAGTAAAAGAAATGGATTACAACAAGGTGATGGTCAATTTAGCATTAACTGATTTTGACGTTGAATTACGATCTTTTTTTAACCTTTAACTTTTTATGGGTATAATTAACTCGATAAAGTTTGATTTATGCTTAAACTTTGAGTGTTCGAGTTCGTTCATATTGTTGGTTTCGAGTGTGAATAAAGGAGATGGATTACGATTGTGTGACAAATAATGTAGAGTCAATTCTTGATGAATTATCATAATATGAAAATTACTAAAATATGGTCAACTGAGTAAAAATTACGGTCAAAGATAATTTTAAATAACAAAATAATACGGTAATTGAGGATTTATATAGTCAATTCGGGCTTATTTAGGAAAAATATTCAATTCTTGTTATTATTATTTTGATTATATTATCCCTTCCTCAAATATAGCTACTCGACTATATTTTTTTTCTTTTGGGAGATAAAATAGTTTTTTTTTCTTTAATCATGCAATATTTTTACCAATAATAATATAATAAAAAAGAATATATTAAGCCTATACAAATCCCTATTTGACTGCAAAATTTCGTTGGAAGCGCTCCCCACCTATTCCCTCAAAATACGTTATGCAGTGCTCGAATTTAGATTTAACCAATTCTTAATATAAATATTAAATATTGCATGAAAATAAAAAATAAATAAAAGATATCCCAAATAAATAATCATTGATTATTTTATTTTTTTTGGTCCCAAATTAAGTCAAACATTGAGTACATATATAGTCCAATACACATTCTAAATTTCAACTATATCAAATATGCTATTTTCCAAATATTTTTTTAAATCTTTTTTAACAATAGAAATGGTGGATTATTATTGAAAATTTTCAAAGTATGTATTTTTAATTTTACAAAATTCTACAAATTGATATTTGAATGTAGAAGATTTAATTATGATTTATCCGTAATTTAATTTTTTTAGAAGATATATGTCTTCTATTCATTAATTTATTGTAAATATCAGGTGTATTCAAATTAATGGTGAGTTATGAATTGAGAAAATTAGTTTTTTTTATGAAAAAATAAAAATTAGTATTTTATTTTTTGAATTTTTAGGGAAAAAATTTGAAACTAAACACAACCCAAATTAGAAATAATAACATGTTTAGGATCCATATTTTCTTGGTATATATCATTTTTTTAATTGAGAATATGTAATTATTAAGTTAAGTATATATCAAACATAAATACTAATGACATGTGTTGAAAATATTTATCTATTAATTAGTGGCATGTTTAGAAGATAAAAAGGATTTTAATTAATTAGAGCTTAGCCTTCCACCAATTTTTTAATTAGTATCCAATTAATTATTAGGCATCGAACATAAAAGTAGTTGTCATGTGATTAGTACGTCAAATATTTAAATCGCAAAGAATATTTTTTTGCAAAAATACAAAGTAAAATTATGCACATAAGACCTAATTTGATAATACGATTCGATTATCAAAGTTAGAAAATAACTATAAATCACAAGCCTTTTAATTTTTTTATGATCTTTTATTTTCTAAATAAATATTATATCTAAACACATAAATAATAATAGTATATAACCCAAACACATAGGGAAAAATGTTGACAATCATATAAAGAAATAAAATATTATTCACATTTATAAATGATGAGATTCTTTTTTTTGAGTGTTTTAGACGTAAAAGGCTATAAATAAAGATTAGTTGACAAAAAGGGTATACTTATATAGTATATTAGTTTTAAATTTTTTTAACCAAATATTTATTAGGATATTTCAAATCAGAAATCTCGAGTTCGATCTTTGTTCAAGGGAAACAACAAAGAAAAGAAAAAGTGGTCGACAACATCAACGTGTGTATTTGAGGGACTGTCTTCGGACTAAAAAGTGTCCACATGAGTTTGTTGAGGCATTTACATAGGCAGTGGCGGAAACAGAATTTTCACTAAGGGGGTTTAAAATAAAAAAAAATAGGCACACGAACTAGTCGAGAGGGGTTCAACATCAATGTGTGTATTTGAGAAATTGTCTTCGGACCGAGGAGTGTCCACATGAGTTCGATGAGGCTTTTACACGGGCAGTAATGGAGCCAGAATTCTCATTAGGGGGAGTCAAAATCGAAAAAAGTAGGCACACGAACTTGCCGAAAGGGGTTTAATATCAACATGTGTATTTAAGGGATTGTCTTCGGACTGAGGAGTATCCACATGAGTTCGTTGAGGTGTTTACACAGGCGGTGTTGGAGCCAGAATTTTCATTAATGGGGTTCAAAATCGAAAAAATAGGCACACGAACCAGTCGAAAGGGGTTCAACATTCACGTGTGTATTTGAGGGATTGTCTTCGGACTGAAGAGTGTCCACACGAGTTCGTTAAGGTGTTTACACAGGCAGTAGCCAGAACTCTCATTAGGGGGAGTCAAAATCGAAAAAAGTAGGCACACGAACTAGCCGAAAGGATGTGTGTATTTGAGGGATTGTCTTCGGACTGAGGAGTGTCCACATGACTTCGTTAAGGCATTTACACAGGCAGTAACAGAGCCACAACTTTCATTAAGAGGAGTCAAAATAGAAAAAAGTAAGTACACAAACTAGCCGAAAGGGGTTCAATATCAATGTGTATATTTGAGGGATTGTCTTTGGACTGAATAGTGTCTACATGAGTTCGTTGAGGTGTTTACACAGGCAGTGTCGGAACCAGAATTTTCATTAAGAGGAGTTAAAATAGAAAAAAGTAGGCACACGAACTAGCTGAAAGGGGTTCAACATCAATGTGTGTATTTGAGGGATTTTCTACGGACTAAAGAGTGTCCACATGAGTTCGTTGAGGTGTTTACACAGGCGGTGTCGGAGCCAGAATTTTCACTAATGGGGTTCAAAATCGAAAAAAAAAAGGCACAAACGAGTCGAAGGGGTTCAACATCAATTATATATACATCCAAAAGATTAATTTTAACCATATATAAATAGTATAATTTTTCGTCGATCTGGACCCCCTAACCATAAGTTGGTTCCGCCCTGTACCCAAGCATATGGTTCTCTTTTATATTTCTATCGAGAGTTTAGATTGCTCTATCTAAGCAAGACCGAACCTTCTTTCAAAATGAGCTACACAATACGTAAATTCAAATTATGAGGGCCGCTCATAAAATGATCCTATAATGTGTGAATTCAAATTTAATTAAAAACAAATACTAATATCAGACACTAAATGAGAAATAAAAAAAAAAGTTTTTAAAAGTAGTATATTGCTTGCATAGCAACCATATTAATTAGTTAACTTAAACCTTCTTTATATAGTTGGTTTATTAAAACTTTTATTATATACAAGTTTGAAAAAAAAATCAAATTATAAGATTCTATTATATACAATTTATTTATATATTTTAGAATGCCATATATAAACTCTAAGATGTTGATTTTTTTTATTTTTTTTTATTTAATAGGTTTAGCTTGTTCTCAATTTCTTTATCATGGAGAAGGAGAAAAAAAAATATTATTAATATATTGAAAATGCTTTAAAATTACTTTTCTTTCACTTATTGGATCATAATATTTGATAACGATTAATTATTAATCTAAACTTCTCCTTTTAATGGAAGTTGATGTGGAATATATATATGTTTTTTTTAATTAAATATGTGACATTTATTTATAGATTTATATGTAATTAGACTCAACTCATTCTTTCAACTTCATCTGTTTTAATTTATTTATTTTATTTTTACTTTATTATACTTCGATGTTTTTTTTTTCCTAATTTAGCAATTTTGTAATTTCAACATCCCGCATGATAAATTTATAATAAAAAAATTAAAAGATATTTTATTACTTTAGCTTCAATTTGGACTTTGGTCATATAAGTTTTGAAGTTAAAACTTGTATCGTGAAAATTTAAATTTTTGGAGTTATGTTTGAATACACATTATTATACATGAAAAAGAATTAAAAATTTATGTGTGGAAGTGAAATTTCTCCCATAAATTAGTCCGATCAAATTTTTTGAAAACTTAAAAATATTTTTAAAGATAATTTTTTAAAATCTAATTAGAGTTCATGGTCAAATAATTATTTGAAGATAAATTTTTCATAATTGTCTACGGTCAAATAGATATTTGAAGATAAATCTTCAAAATTTGGTTAATCATAAGATTCAAAATTCGGTTAATTATAAGATTCAAAATTCTTTTCTTTTTTAATTAGATTTTATGCTAAGTTAAAATGAAACGAACAAATTAAAACGGAAGAGAGGTGGCATCCACGTAGACTTTTATGCTGGGCCATACCCAATATTTAATTATATAAAAATCTATGTATTATTTTATGCGATAAAATACAAAATAAGATTGCTAAAATGACCAAATTAACCTCAAAGTATAAGAACATTTTAATTTATTTTAAAAATAAACAAAATATTTTAAATTATATGTTGTATACTAATATATAACATATCAAATTAAACATTCAATAATAGATAATTCTTCTACATGATCAGGAGCTTACGAGTTCAAGCCGTGAAATCAGTCTACGACAAAACTATAAAATAAGACTGCATATAATAAAGCCTTATGATCCGGTCATTTTCCAAACCGGCGCATAATAAAAACTTTAATACATCGGGCTGCCCTTTAAAACGAAATAATCCTTTTATTATTAATTTTCACATTAGTAATAAAATTACCCCTATGTTGCCTAGAGAGAATTTTTTTATGACCTATGCATAGGCTACAAAAAATAACAATCATACTCAATGTAATTCCATAAGTAAAACGGAGACGAAACTAAAAATTTTAATAAAAAGAATTAATTTAATTCAAAAAGGTTAAAAGAGCGTCTTTAGCGAGACTCAAACCCACAACACTAGGCTCAGTGGCAGATCCAGAATTTAGAAATCGTGGGAGTTCAGGAGGTCCACACATACATATTGATGCCGAAAGCTTTAAAGTTCCACCCGAGAACTAAAACACTCATCTATCTGCTTGTTTTACTGGGTGTTTTTTCTAATTCTTATATCAATTTTAATACATTTCTTGATATATTTATACCTAATTTGCGCCAGATTTAACGAATATCGGAGCACCTAAAAATTAGCTTAGGTCCGCCCCTGAATGGGCTGACACATTAAGTCCTTCAGTCGCTAAGTTATAGTTCATGCTGTCTTAAGTGGACAACTCATCAAAACATAATATTTTTATATATAAAAAAAATATAAATTTACCTTATGTATACTAAGGTAATTTTCGACGAAATGAGTTCAGTTGAAACCACTTGCATTCCCAATACTTCGGCTCCCTAATGTGAAGAACATAATGTACGCAAATTTTATATGTATCTTATATTAGGTAGACAGATTATTTTCGATAAGACCACGACTCAAAAAATAAAATTAAGAAATACAAATTGGACTAATTCAAAGTATATATTAGAAGTCAAAAATGTTGCTTATATTACAAGCAAAATGTAATTTCAAAATTGTCTTTATTTGCAATAAACAACAACTTTATTGTTTTTTGTTTTTGACTTTTTGTGAGTTAATTATGGCTTTTTGAATTTTTTTTTCAAAAAAATAATTGAAATTTATTCCATATATAGTTTGAAAGACTTGTGATACAAAGAGACAAATAAACATAGAATAAAGAGTGTATATATATAGTTGAAATTTACATAATTAGAGAGAAAAGAATGTTTGAAACTTTCTTATATATATAGTTAATTAATAATTAAAGAGTAATAATTAACATGACAACTAGAAAAACAAATAAACAATTAGGTAGCTTAGAACGGTCACGAGAACAATTTTTTTTCGGATTGGAGTCCGACTAAATTCGAATCAGTGCCAGAAAGTCTCACATTAGGAAAGTAAAACAGTGAAGAAGCGAAGCCAGGATTTTCGTCGAGGGGGTTCAAAATTTGAAGAAAAACTAGTCGAAGGGGTTCAACATCTAAAATATACACGTAAAAAATCATTTTAATCGTGTATTAATAGTACAATTTTCTGCCGAGAGGGGTTCGTATGAAGTTGAGATCAGGATGTATCGATATTTGAGTGGATAAGAGAGAGGGGATGTGGTTCTGAAAATAAAAATACTGACTTCGCTACTGAACAACCTCGATATATTAAGTGGATAAGTGAGTTAGAGAGAGACAATGCGGATAATTCTAAAACTAAAAATACTGACTTCGCTATGGCACGTCATCGATATGTTAAGTGAGATAAGTGAGTTAGAGAGAGATGATGTGGATGATTCTGAAAATAAAAATACTGACTTTGCTACTGTTGCTCATCGATGTGTTAAATGGATAAGTGAGTTAGAGAGAGATGATGTGGATGGTTCTGAAAATAAAAATATTGACTTCGTCACTGCACGTCATTGATATGTTAAGTGGATAAGTGAGTTAGAAAGAGAGAGGACTTGAACGGTTCTGAAAATAAAAATACTGACTTCGCCATTGTATGTCATCGATATGTTAAGTAGATAAGCGAGTCAAAGAGAGAGAAAGGATGTAGATGATTTTGAAAATAAAAATACTGACTTCGCCATTGTACGTCATCGATATGTTAAGTGGATAAGAGAGTTAGAGTAAGGAAGTGGATGATTCTGGAAATAAAAATACTGACTTCGCCACAACACGTCATCGATATGTTAAGTGGATAAGAGAGTTAGAGAGGGAGTATGTGGATGGTTCTTAAAATAAAAATACTGATTTCGCCACTGCACGTCATCGCTGGAGATCTATCGGAATCAACCTTTCTACTTTATTTGATTTGAGATAGTGGTATAGTTGCGTACATTTTACCCTCCCCAGACTCCACTTTGTGAAATTACAATGCGTATATTGTTGTTGTTGTCGCCACTTCACGTCATCGATATGTTAAGTGGATAAGTGAGTTAGAGAAAGATGATGTGGATGAGTCAGAAAGAAAAAGTGTCTCTACAGCTCGCCCAGAAAAAGATAATTTCATTGACGTCTTGCCATGTGACCGGAAGGTCATTGGGTTAAGTCGTGGAAACTGGAAACAACACCTTGTAGAAATGTAAATGAGGCTGCGTATAATAGATCCTTATGGTTCGATTCTTCTCGGAGTTCTGTGCGTAGCGGAAATTTTAGTACACCAAACTACCCTTTTAGTCTAATATTATGCAATATTGTTCGTTTTGAGTCAGAAAGAAAAAGTGTCTCTGGAACTCGCTCTGAAGAAGATAAGTTCATTGATGCCTTGCCATGTGACCGGAAGCTCATTGGTTTAAGCCGTGGAAACAGGAAACAATACCTTGTAGAAATGTAAATGAGGTTGTGTACAATAGATCCTTATGGTTCGATTCTTCTAGGAGTTCCGTGCGTAGCAAAAATTTTAATACACCAAACTGCCCTTTTACTCTAATATTTTGCAATATTGTTCGTTTTGAGTCAGAAAGAAAAAGTTCGATTCTTTCGTCTTATTCAGACGTTATTGGCAGAATGTCTTCAATCTAGTCTGCATGATTTTTTTTTCAAAAAGGTCTCATAGTGAGGTGTGAGACTTTATTCGCACATTCAATAATCTTCCTCTCGAAACTAATTAATTAAATTTCGTACAAGTCGACGACTATCACCAAGATTTTATGGGCTTATTTCGAGATTAATTGTGTGCCACTATATTGAACCACCACTAAATAAAAAATTTTATTAAGACGATTTAACATTAAATATGTAAAAGTAAACATACAAAAAAGTAAAAAAAATTAACATCTACTATATATATATATATATATAATTTTGAAGGAAAACCTTAAAGTAATTGATAAAGTTGCTAACACGTGATCAGAAGGTTACGAGTTAAGCCGTGAAAACAATCCTTTGCAAAATATAAGGTGAGATTGTTGCGATTCTTCTTCGAATCTCACATAACGAAAACTTTAATGATCATACGTATAATTTTAATCGTATATAGATAATGTAATTTTCTTATAAAAGCTTCAAATAGTACAATGATGATAATCATTAATTTGTCAGATTTTTCTCTGAACAAAACTTGTTGATTGGCTCTTTTCTTTCACAGAAAAACGTAGCAAATTTAAATTCATAAAGTTAAAAAGTACTCAAAATCTTTAATTGTTTTTTTGTTTTTATCTTACGTACACTTTTCACATGTCCATGCAACTCATATATTTTATTCTTTACAAAATGGCACTATATATATATATATATATATTGTGTTTGTTCTCAAATGTTCATTACGTATATAAATTAGTCATATAAAATATATTATCTTTTTTAATTACATTCATCGATCTGCCTTAATCGAAATAGATTAAGGTTTATGGCTTATTGACGCTGATACGCATAATATAAAGGAGGCGATATATTTTAAGTGATTAAATTATCGATGTGAGTGTTAGGGAATAAGTGTCGTATAGGAATGCTTTGTTGTATTTAAGTATCCAAATACTATGAGTTTTAAAATAAAATTTATTGAGAAGTTTAACAGGTTATCGATATACGACCTATTGTCAATGCTTGTCATGTGTAATAGTTGTGAATAAAACGAATTAAAATATACTTTCTTTGTTTAACAACGCGTTAAGAAACAATAAATAATAAGAGTAATTTTATTGTATCACTTTTTGAATATAATAAATTTAATGTCTTGAAAAATACATTGAGTGAGAATAATATATATAATAGCAAGGATAAAATAGGTCGGTAAAAAGGAATAAATTATCCATAGATTTTTCAAACTGACCGTATTGCTGATCATCTATTTTTAGTATAGTAGATAAGTATTGTTGGACAGAGGCAGTATAAGAATCAATCTTACGGAGAAATTGGGATTCAACATCTACGAGGGTGTTTGAATTGACTTATTTTTAAGTATTTTTGGCTTTTAAGTACCTTTTTTGAAGTATTAGTACTGACGTTTGGGAAAGCTAAAAAGTTCTTTTACGCACTCGCTTTTAGGATAAAAAAGTGTAAAAATAAATCAAGCCGTGGAAATAACCCCACAGAAGTGTAAGGAGAAACTGCATACAATAGATTCTTGTGATCTGACCTTTTTTCGAACCCTACACATAGAGGCGGAGCCAGAATTTCTGCTAAGGGAGTTCAAAATCTGAAGAAAAACACATCGAAGAGAGTTCAACCTCTACAATATATATATAATCATTTTAATCATGTATTAATAGTATAATTTTTCGTCGCCGAACCCTCTATTATTAAGCTTACTCCGCCTCTTTCTATACATAATGGAAGTTTTAATGTATCGGAGTGTTTTTTTTTTTAGTTCATTGGATTCCTTTTTGTTTATAAAAAAAAATTATATGGATATCATGAGAAATAAAATAAATATAATAATTGAAAGTTACTCAAGAAAGTGAGTTTTCTTTATGTCTTGACATTAGACATTTTTGTCCTAAAGTGCTTTTATTAATGGTCCAATGTTTTGACATTTTGGATATCACTTGGAAACAATTATAAAAAACAATTATATAAATTTAAAATTTTGTGTTTGACATATATATAATATAAGGAAAATGCCCAGTTTCCATCCTAAACTATACATGAAATTATCGAGACACAATCGAACTTTAGGAGGGTTCTATTACCTCTGAACCAATTAAAACCGTATTTTTGACAACCTCACGTATGTGCCACGTAGGCACTAAGATTGTCAAAAATACGATTTTAATTAGTCCAGAAGTTCGAGTATGTCTTAGTAATTTCGTGTATAATTCGGAGTGGAAACAAACCATTTTCCTTTATATATATGTCAAACACAAAATTTTAAATTTATATAATTGTTTTTATAAACACAAAAAATGTATCGGGAGTTAATTATGTATCTTTACAAAGAAAAAAATATATCTTCGTTAGATGTATCGGGAGCTAATTATGTTTCTCGATAGACCCAAAATTGAGATTTTGGGTCTGTCGAGATACATAATTAGCTCCCAATACATCCAATGAAGATATATTTTTTTCCTTTGTAAAGATACATAATTAGCTCGTACATTTTTTTTTCGATTTTTGATCCGTCGAGATACATAATATATCGAACGAAGATACATTTTTTCCTTATACATTTTTTCCTTAGTAAAGATACATAATTAGATCCCAACACATTTTTTTTCGATTTTGGGCCTGTCGAGATACATAATTAGCTCTCGATACATCCAACGAAGCCACATAATTAGTTGCGATTTTTGTAATTACTTTGAAAGGGTGGAGATTTATGTAAATATGATACGTTAAGGTGTATGTTTATGTTAATAATGTTGGTTAAGAACTCACATAATTGCAGTTGATTCACATAATCACATTTCAAACAAACCAAAACACAAGACAGTTACAACAACTATGCTTCGATCCCGAGCAAGTTGAGTTCGGCTATATGAATCATCGATCACTGTCTATGTCGCTCCATTTAAGTTCTACGCAACAGCGATGGTAAAAAAAAATATATATATATAGTTCTTACATCTATATCTCATATGTGGCTTGCAAAATGCACATTGTGACCGAAATCCAGAAGTCGACGTTGATCAAGATCTCATCAATCGTCTTCTGATGGTAGAGTCGGACTCTTTGAGCAGACGTCGTTCGCATGAAGTTCCAACATTTTCTTCTCGGGTTTACACAGACCTGGACGATAAAATTAATGAAACGATGTATCAGAGATAGTTGACAACAACAACGATGACATTTAGCTAGTTCAATGGCGAGTTCATCGCACAAGAAACCAGGAAAGGTTGTGCTCGTGGAACCATGATACCTTGTCGATTAACTGTACTAAATGAATTTGGAGCGTCTCCCAGAAATGCAAGCAGAAAACAGCGATCGATGATCAACAAACAAGTGTGAAAATGCAATAACAAATAACTAGGCGATGTATTTGTTAGCGTTTGAAACATAATCACATCGTAAACTAATAGTACATGTTGGATTTTTTTCTAATAGCAATATGTGCATCACCACGGATAACAACATACTCAGTGTAATCCACGAGTAGAGTCTGGGGAGGATAAGATTTACGTAGACCTTACCCCTACCTTTGTGAGCTAGTGAGGTTGTTTTCGATGGATCTAAGATTTACGCAGACCTTACCCCTACCTTTGTGAGCTAGCGAGGTTGTTTTCGATAGACCTAAGATTTACGCAGACCTTACCAGTGGCGGAGCCAGGATTTTCATTGAGGGGGTACAGAAGTATATATACGAACTAGTCAAAGGGGATTCAACATCTACTATATATGCATAAAAAATATTTTTAACCATGTAAAAATAGTATAAAAACAGTATAATTTTCGGTCGAAGGAGGTTCGGATGAACCCCCTGGAGCAAAGGTGGCTCCGCCACAGGGCCTTACCCTTACCTTTGTGAGCTAGTGAGGTTGTTTTCGATAGACCTAAGATTTACGCAGACCTTACCCCGCCCTTTGTGAGCTAGTGAGGTTGTTTTCGATAGACCTAAGATTTACGCAGACCTTACCCCACTCTTTGTGAGCTAGTGAGGTTGTTTTCGATAGACCTATAGCAATGTACACCATGCATAGGGATTACACAAAATCAAACAATTTTTCATCTGCGGGGTCGAACGTTCAAATTTCATCATCCGGATGCACCAAAAGCAAGAGCGTTATTTCATATTCGTCGACACAAATTTAAACACCGTGAGGGCATCTGTGAAATGGTGCTCTTAAGGAAAGGCTAAAGGAACAAACCTGAACAACTCGGAATATCCCACACAGCAATAGACGATGCCGTACACTCTGGTTGACATAGTTGCTTGTTATTCTCGTGATTGACATTCATCGCAAGCATCCAGGCGCCAATGGTAACATCCTCGTTGCTAAACATTCGGAAACTGATAATTCACAGGAAAACGAGAGAACTAATGAGCTATCCTATTTTGACTAGAAAAAAAACAGATATAAAAGGCTCAATAAAATAAAGAACGAACCCCAAGAAACACTGTGACTTAGACGTGAAAGGATATATCCAGCTTTTTACCATAACGATCTTGCGTTTAATCTAAACTTTTAATCTTCCAAACGACAATAGACATTCTCAACTTGAAGAATTATAAGAGTAGTTTCCTGTTGCCGAAATGTACTGGAAAATGTCTATCATTGACAATTCTAGTGTTACCGAAAAATCATCTCATCGTGTCAAAGAAGTTGCCGATACATCCTCCTTTTTCCCTATATTTTAACAATGATTGATTTCCGATTAGTACCTTAGCTTAGATGGAACAAGCTACTCCATTAGTCACATCATTTAAAGTTTTGTATACTCGGACTGTTGCCTTACGGTCCGATAGAATTCTAACTACGGCTGCACGGCGAGGTTATTACCAGACGGCTTACGCCACAAGGACAGAAATAATAACCATTACTCAAGTCGGAGAAAAACAGAAGCGGTATTTCACAAATAGTTAGCAGATGTTATTGAATTAAGTTACATCATACGCAACGAAGTTTCCTCCTAATTGATAAAATCACTTCCCCAGAACAGATGAAACGCAGAAATATTTGAATAAAGCACACTTGCCTGTTGTTCTTCAGAGCAACCAAACTTGCGACGACATCAGCAGAAAGAGCATAAATAGGACCGTAAGCATGTAGAAAATACTCCTTCCCGAGAATAGATGAAAGTGGTTCATACCTGTCGTAGTTGTACAGATTCAATGAGACAATACCGAAGATAATAAGAACAATAATCCTGATAATCGACAACATAAGTTTCCTCCATAAAACTGATAATTTAGCATATTTTGATCTTCTCTTTTTATGATGACCGAGAAATCTGTCTGGGCCAAACCTGTTGAACCAACCGGAACCTTTGAAACTCGGGGATAATGGTCTGCCCCTCTACTCTTCTCCACTTAACTAACAGGCTTAGTTGGCATGGCGCAGGGCTCGAACCTGTAACCTATGTCACAAATCCCTCAACCTTTGCTATTTCTCGGAGCTTTTAGCACATTTGATATTTACTCGTTATCCTTATAAATACAGTAAGTTGCAATCTTATGACTTCCAGTAGAAATCATTTTTTTAATCGTATTTGAACTCCTATTTAATAGTCCCACCAAGTAAAATTATTTTGCTAATTATATTAGTATATAGGAAACTGCTATCAAACTAACCATTTGAGCTTTGGGTCGGTGAAAACTGGACCCTTTTTCATGCATCCAAGGTATGTCTGCGAGTGAGACCGCTCTTTCGCCAAGAGCAATGAAAGGCGATCTGTTCATGGAATATCAAAGCAACACGCGTTCATCAAAAATTACAGTATCATAGTAATCATAACACACAGACCTCAATTAAAGAACAATTCTAGCTACCTGGCCGTAAGTATATGTCATCATCAGCTTTAACATAGAACTCAGAATCATAAAGTGCGTAGGCAGCCTTGAAAAACGCTAAGCTGTAAAAACATCTTGGCGTAAGTGTACATCACAAACAGAAGAAACTAACGAATAGTAAATGTCAGAACTAACGTTTTGTATGGGAGCTTACTGTACTCTTCTTCAATGTCTAATAGTACAAAATCATCATATTCCGCTACCTCTTTCTTAAGCGCTGACATCTTGGATTTATCACTTGTTTTGCCAATAACAAATCTAAAAGCCAATCCAGTGGCTTCTTCTAACCTGCAACGTTCATTCAGCTCGTTCAGCAAAATATGGTCGAAAAAAACAAACAAATCCGGGGTAGTCAACTACATATAAAAGTAATTCTCCGGCCAACTTCAATGAGCAATTCGCAGCGCCTGATGATTAACTAACCAAACTTCTTCTGTTTTCTTTTGTCCTTAAAACTTAATGACTTTGCAGTAACCATTACGTCACATTGCATTCCGTTTTCACATGCTTTAAGTAAGTTAATAATCTAAAACATGTTGATCAATTTCCAGTAAGTTCTTGCTGGTCAAGTTTCAGGACACAGTCAGATCAGATAGCCAGCATGTGACAAATGATTCGGAGAACATGGAATTGTTATTTTTTTGAATCAGATTTATGAAAACCACAGAGACATTGGGTGTTTTTTAACAATACAACATTAGTGGTGAGAACACAAAACTGAATGAAGCTACTTTTTCGCTTTCAAAACTGAAGTTGGAGTACATAGTATCTATCAATTTGTCAGTCAACTACACCTTAAGCCCAAACAAGTCCGGATCGGCATATGAATCAATTCACCTCTATTTGACCTTATCGAAATTCGAAACAATAACAACTATACCTCAATCCCAAACAAGTTGGGGTCGGCTATATGAATTAAGCTCATTTCGTATCATTACCATCAACATACATTTGACCTTATAAAGAAAAATCAATTTAGCTCTATTTGGATCCAAGAGCAATTTAAGATCCAAAAACCAAAATCTTCTACAGAAATGGAGTACAAATTACAACAACAACAACAACATACCCATAGCAATCCCACAAGTGGGGTGTAAGGAAGGTGGAGTGTATGTAGACCTACCCCTACCTCGTGAAGGTAGGGAGGTTGTTCCCGATAGACCCTTACAATGAACAACAACATTCCCAGTAAAATCCCACAAGTGTCGTCTGGGTGGGGAGGATAGTGTGTGCGCATACCTTACCTCTACCTCGTAAAGGTAGAGAGGTTGTATCAGATAAGAGTATGAATTACAACAACAACGACATACTAAGTGTAATCCCACAAGTAGAGTCTAGGGAGGGTGGGAAGGGTGTAGCGTACGTATACCTTACCTCTACCTCATGAAGGTAGAGAGGCTGTTTCGGACAGACCCTCAGCTCAAAATAGAGTATGAATTACAATGAACGACAACATTCCCAGTATAATCCCACAAGTGTCGTCTGGGGTGGGGAGGGTAATGTGTGCGCATACCTTACCTCTACCTCATAAAGGTAGAGAGGTTGTATCAGATAGAGTATGAATTACAACAACAACGACATACTAAGTGTAATCACACAAGTAGAGTCTAGGGAGGGTGGGGAGGGTGTACGGTACGTATACCTTACACCTCTACCTCATGAAGGTAGAGAGGTTGTTTCCGATCCCAACAACTACACCTCAATCCCAAAAATGTTGGGATAGGCATATGAATCAATTCAGCTCTATTTGACCTTATCAAAACAACATCTTGCTTATGAATCAATTCAGCTCTATTTGACTATACCAAGACGACAACTATGCCTCAATCCCAAACAAGTTGGGATCGGCTATATGAATTAAGCTCATTTTGTATCATTACCGTCATCATCCATTTGACCTTGAAGGAAATAATTCAGCTCTATTTGGATCCAAGAGCAAATTAAGATCTGAAATCCAAAATCTTCTACAGAAATAGCGTCCTTAATCTTCTACAACAACAACATACCCAGCGTAATCCCACAAATGGGGTATGGGCACGATAGAGTATACGCAGACCTTACCCCTAGCTCGTGGAGGTAGGGAGACTGTTTCCAAAAGACCCTCGGCTCAAGTGCAGCAAATCAAAGTAGTTATGAAAAAAGGAAATATGGTAGTGAAGAAAACATGTCAATTGATAAGGAAAGCAATATAGAACATTCAGAAAAAAGAACACTAACAACAACGAAATAATGTCGTAACTGAAACACAATAGACAACAAATGTTAACAGATACCGAACGCAAGAAACTACATGTATACGACTAATAGACACCAAATGTTAACAGATATCAAATGCAAGAAACTACGTGTATACGACTCATACAACGACATGGTAGAGTGTACGTATACCTTACCTCTACCTCATGAAGGTAGAGAGGCTGTTTCCGATAGACCCTCAGCTCAACATAGAGTATGCATTAAAGAACATTCACATTTAGACAGAATAACAAAAAGTCCATACTTTTGAAGTCCATTGTGATCAGAGGGAAACCAAGTCTTTCGCAACGATCTCCTCCGAGCAACCGATCCAAATCCAGTCTGAATTCCAACAAATCCCATAACTTTATGCCTCTTGTACCCTCCATCACTAACCCCAAGCCCATTTTCATCATCCACAACATCTCCTCTACTCATCACAGTTTTATCCCAAGCAACAGAAACAGATCTAGGTTCAGCATATTTACAGCTATTTCCTAAACCCCTCCTTGAAATCGCAATAAACCCGAAAACAAAACCAGCAAAACCAATAAGAAAACATAGAATCAAGATTGCTGATCTACGTGAATTGTAGTTATACCAATAGGATGATCTAGCAGTAAAGATTTTTGGGTTTGCAGGCATTTTTAACCCCATGGGGTTCTTGAAAAAATGAAGAAAAACAATAAAGATTTAGTCTAGGAGCACAAAAGCTAGCCCAGACACTACGATTACCAAGAAAAAAATCAAGATTTAGTGAAGTGAGCGAAAGCTGAGCCGAACACCACAGTTATCAAAAAAAGAAAAAAAAAACAAGATTTGATGTTTAAAGAGAACAAATCATCAACTAATTTGATATTTTGGGAATTGAAGGCATTTCTAAGCAAATGGGGTTCTTGAAAAACTGAAAAAGAATCAATATTCAGTCAAAGGTATGCGAAAGCTGACTCGGACACCACTGTTATTCAATAAAGTAAAAAACAAGATTTGATGTTAAAGAGAACAAATCATCAACTAATTTGATATTTTTGGAATTGTAGGCATTTCTAAGCAAATGAGGTTCTTGAAAAAGAATCAAGATTCAGTCGGTACGCGAAAGCTGACTCGGACAACACGGTTATTCAAGAAAAACAAGATTTGATGTTAAGAAAACAATCACAAACTCATCTGATCTGGGGTGTTGAGCAATTTAATGAAGATTTTTGGATTCATAGGCATTTCTAACAAATGGGGTTCTTGAAAAAACTGGAAAAAAAACCTCAATATTCAGTTTAAGGTACGCGAAAGCTGACTCAGACACCACAGGCACGCAAAAGCTAGCTCAGACACCACTTTCTACTCAGATATACAAAATTTGAAGTGAAAAAGATTAGATTTTTGGATTTATAGGCATTTCTAAGCAAATGGGGTTCTTGAAAAAAACTGAAAAAGATAAAATCAAGATTCAGTTAGGCAAAGGCTGACTCGAACACCACGATTACAAAGAAAACAAGATTTGATGTTGCAGATTTCTATACAGATTTACAAAATTTGAAGTGAAAAAGATTGAATATTTGTTTTGTAAACTTGAACTTTCAGATTGTGTACTTTGAGCTGCCAGATTTGGTGAGATAGATTTGTTTACTGACAGATTAATTGAATGGTTTGTTGCCTATGGTACTGTTATGTTTTTTTTCAAGAATGTTTTTCATGCTGTAAAATATTATTCTTATTAATTAGGGAAAAAGGTTTCGAAATGTATATAAACTTTCGCAACATTCGTCGTAACACGTCTTAACGTTGTGGAAATCCTATGACCCCCTTCGACTATTTATTATTGTATTTCTGTGGCAAATATTTGTCTAGTTGGACCACTGCGTGAATACACTCACGCTGAGCGCATGAGGGTTTAAAGTGGTCCTGCTGGATAAATATATGCCACAGAAATACGATAATAAATAATCGAGGGGAGTCACAGAATTCCCGCAACGTTAAGGCATGTTACAAAGAATTTCGCCAAAGTTTACGTATATTTCCGACTCATTTCCCTATTATTTATACTCAGGGAAAACAACATAAATTCCGATAGTTTGGAGCTTAGTTATAAAACATCTCGATATTGTGCATAATTACTTAAAGTTTCGATTTTAGATCTGTCGAGATATATAATTAGCTCCCGATACGTTTTTTCTGATTTTGAGTCTGTCGATATGTATAATAAATTCAATGGAGATGTTATTTTTTCTTTGTAAATATACATAATTAACTCTCGATACATTTTTTTTTTATTTTGAGTCTATCGAGATGCATAATTAACTCCCTATACATCCAATGAAGATAAATAATCAGTTGAATTTTTTATAATTACTGTGTAATGGTGAAAATTTATGTAAATATGATAAGTTAAGATATATGTTTATGTCGTTACACCCCCTTTTTTTTTTGCCTGATTTGTTTTTCTTGAATCGAGCGTCTATTCAAAACAATCTTTCTATTTTTGCACTACTTTGCCTATCGAGATTTGTGAATGCTTTATCCTCTCTAGGTCGGTATTTGGTCATGAGAATTTTTTCACTTTTTTTTTGTAGAAAATTATTTCACTTTAGCGGGAAAAAGAAACCGTAAAAATAATAGTATTTGATCATGAGAATAGTGAAAAGTGTTTTTTGGAAAAATGAAACAAAGTCAAACTTGTCCGGATATGAACTCGTTTAGGTCTCTTCAAGCCCATTATAAATTGGATTCAGGAGATAAAAATTACCCCCGAATTCGTTATGGACAAGCCGGGCAAACACGAACAAGAACTTCAAGCTCGGACTTGATTATCAGGCCCAAACATGAACAATTCAATCCCCTATTCTCTATAGAATAGAATGTAGGTAGACGTAACGCTTATCTTAGACTCGGGAGATAGAGAGACTATTCTAATAAGATTACGCACGAATTTGCTATGGACGAGCCAGGCCAGCATGAACAGCAACTCAAAGTCCGAATTTGATTGTCGGGCCTAAACATGAACTCGTTTAGGCCTCTCCAAGCCTATTTAGGCCCATTTTTCGATATGTAGGTATACTTTAAGTTTACCTTGGATTTAGGAGATAGAGAGACTAATCAAATCGGAGTACGTCCGAATTCGTTATAGACTAGCCGGACCAGCACGAACAATAACTCCAAGTCCAAACTTGATTGTCAGGCCCAAACATGAACTCGTGTAGTTCTCTCCAAGACATTTTACCTTGAATTCGAGAGATCAAAGACTATTCTAACCGAATTATGCCCGAATCCATTTATGGACGAGTCGGGCCCAACATGAACAATAACTTCAAGCCCGAACTTGATTGTCAGGCCTAAACATGAACTCGTTTAGGTCTCTCCGAGCCCATTTTATCTTGAATTCGAGAGATTAAAGATTATTCTAATAGGATTACGCCCTAATTCATTTATGGATGAGCCGGGCCGGCATGAACAAAAACTCCAAGCCTAAACATGAACTCATTTAGGTCTCTCCGAGCCCATTTTACCTTGAATTCGAGAGATTAAAGATTATTCTAACAGGATTAGGCCCAAATTCATTTGTGGACAAGCCGGGCCAGCGTGAAAAAACTCCAAGCCCGAACTTGATTGTCAGGCCCGGCCCAAACATGAACAATCTCCGAGCCCATTTAGGCCCGTTTCCGATCCCCTCATTCTCTACTATAAGTTTCTCCACGGCCCGAAAATTCCACTCCTTTGTTACTTCTCCCCTTTCCTTCTCATGGCGTCTCCACCAAACCCTAACAACTCGCCGCCCGCCGTTGCCGTTGACCACCACCGCCTTCAATTTACTCCGGTCAATTTACCTGTCACTTCCCCTGTAAGTTCTCCTCTGACAAATTTTTACTTAGTGTATACATTTTTTGGGAATATACTGGGTATGTTGTTGTTGTAGACGCCGAATTAGGATACTGATTATTCATGAAAACTTAGGTTAAAGTAGAATTCAGCTGGTTTTGGAGATTATAGTGATAAAAAAAGTTAGGCCTAGTGGTTCAGTGAAGTAAAAGGAGCACCATGAGGTTCAGATTCAATTTCCAATAGAGATGAACACTAGGTGATTGACAGAATTACGTGGTACCCGTTGCTGGAGGGATGTGGAAGGCCTCTTGTGGATTTAATCGAGGTTAAAGTAGAATTCAGCTAGTTTTGGGCTTCTTACCTGGTACCTGTTGCTAGTAGGAGGTGTCAGGTATCCTGTGGATTTATCCGTGCTTAAAGTAGAATCCAACTAGTTTTGGAGCTTCCAGTGATGAAAAAAGTTGGTCTAGTGGTTCAATGAAATGAGACGAGCACTATGAGGTCTCAGGTTCAATTCCCAATAGAGACAAACATTAGGTGGCTGACAGAGTTACCTGATACCTGTTGGGAGGTGATGTTGTGAGGTGACAGGTATTTCGTGGATTTAGTCGGGGTGCGTGCAAGCTAGCCCGGACACCACGGTTAGTAAAAAAAGAAAGTTGTAGATGTGAAAGATTATATTCCGAGAGTCACTTTTGTAGTCGAAGGAGAGCCTTGGAGTAACTGATAAAGTTGTTGTCATGTGATCAGGAGAGGTCAAGGGTTCAAGTCTTGGAAACAGCCTCTGGCAGAAATGCAAGGTAAGGGTGCGTACAATACACCTATGTGGTGGGGCCCTTCCTCGGACCTTGCTCATAGCGAGAGCTTTAGTGCATCGGGCTGCCCTTTTAGTCACTTTTGTAGTAGTAGGAAGTTGAGGGAAAAAAGGCAACAAGTTGCACTTAAGCTACTGCTATGTGCACGGGCCGATAAAGGGCTGAAACAAGGGTCTATTGTATTGTATGCAGCTGTTTCCGCGGTTTGAACTCGTAACCTCCTAGTTACAGGCTAAGTTGCTCAGGCTCTCCAAAATTGTTGCTGCACTCGTGTCGGATCCTTCAAAAATACACTATTTTTGGAGAATCCGACACGCAACCATCGACATTCTTGAAGAGTCCGAGCAACATAGGTCACAGGGCAACAACTTTACCAGGTACTCCAAGACTCCCCTTTCACTGCCCTTTCAGGGAGTGTTTTTTTTTGTTTATTTCAACCTTCCTGTATTTGAAGCACACCGGCCCAACTAATCTCTATTCAAGTCGGATAGGCTAATATGGTAAAGCGCTCTTTACCAAGAAGTTCTTGATTCCCAGAATAGCTAAATAAGCTCTGAAATGGAGCGATGGAAACGTTTAGATGCCAGTTGTTTTTCCTTAGAAGCTACTACAGTACATATTTGATACGTATGTTTCTATAGGATTTCCATCTTGCTGAGCAGTTGGACTAATATATACTTATTTATGAATCTTAGCATTATGTCACCAATCAGTCTAGGATTGGAGTGGTGCCGAAGACTAACGTAGTGAATTGTAAAAGAATGCTCATCTCTGAGAAGTACAAAAGAAAGCAATGTGTTACAACTAGTGATATGTCAATCTTGATCCCTGCTTTGACAGATCTTCAAGCATAGCTCTTTGAAGTACACGGTTATAGTTTATTTAGTGCATCACAAGGTTTTATGCAATAATGTCCGGCCACATGGTTTGTGCCATCACGTATCCACTTTAAAATATGTCGAAGCTTCTGTTTCTTGTTTATGGCGTTGAATTATTGGATATTCCTTGAGACTCGTTTTCATAATTGTATAGCCAAAGATAATGACCTGTTGTTGCTGATATTTTGTAGAAATGAATTTCTACAAGGTATCAACATGCAGTAGCGTTATTGAGACGTGCACTTACTTTTGGAATTACCTAGCTTGTGTGATCTCATGTTAAACGTTTTAACGTGCATCAGTTGCATTGGATTTCCGTAGTTGTTTATATTTATGAAGTGGTTGCTTTTACTTAGATGGCAAATGCTATTCCTGAGGGTATTGTGGATATAACCAGTCTGACTGAATCAAGCACTGGCGAGAAGCGAAAAAGAGAAGGAAGATTAAGATCAAGAGTTTGGCAGCACTTTACGAAGCTAATAAAGGAGGATGGAACTTGTGACAAATGCAAGTGTAATCATTGTCATAAAATCTTCACTTCTTCAACCCGAAGTGGGACGACTCATTTGCTTCGTCATATAAGTGAAGGAATATGTCCAGCATTTAAGAGAGTCAAAACGGAAAACACACCAACAGTTTTCGGTTATGTGGGTGGTAGCATAGACCGAAAAGTTAGTGTAAGCCCTTGGAAGTATGATCAAGAACTAGGTCAAGCATCTTTTGAACAGTCACTTGATGCACATGATGACTTGTTGCCAATGGGGCTAGATGATATTGAACGTCCAACATGCACTGTGTCGGAAGGTGACTACAGTGGCGGCCAAATATCAATCCCTGTATTTTCAAAACCACCTCAACAACCTGCTGTGAAGTCATCCCATCCTATTGCAGAACCATGGATGACCGAGTTGAGGGCTTGTGTAGGTAAACTCGTCGAACTCACAAATGCACGAGTGCCAAAGTCTAGCAGCATTGTTAACAAGACTCATGTGGCTGTTAGTACTCCCGATCTCTCTATAGCTTCCATTGTTAAGTGCTTGAATGAGATGGAGGACATCCCACAATCAAGTTCTATGTATTTAGATGCTTTGGATATCGTAAGGGATCCAGAAGAAAGAGAGTGTTTCGTGTGCTTAAACCCAGAACCACGTAGGAGATGGCTCCAAAGGATGTTGCATCGTCGTTTTCCCTTACGCTATACCACCAACATTTGACCAACTGTAAGTAGTATCGATTGCTGAAAGCACAATCAGCTTCTGGAGGATCACAAAACTTGCGCGCGATATGTTCTCATACTTGTTATCAAGGTTTGGTTCTTGACATATGTTGCCATGAACTTGTGTTATATATATACTGTACAATTTCTGTTTATTTCAAATGTGGGATTCCAATTCCATACTAGATTAAATGTTGGGAAGCTTAATTATTATGCTATCTGAATATCAAGAATAATGATATCATCTTGTTCTTTTTTGGAAAATGTGATGAAAATTTTATTGGAGTGCAAAAAAAAAAATAGTAGTACAACCATGTGCTATATGCATCCACTAGCATGATCGTGGTGACATGGTTGAAATTCCTTCATCCTTTAGCAGATGCTTTGGATTCGAGCTCCTAGGTGCGGAAAAACTATGAGCACCATCCTAAGGGCTCGTTTGGCCGTGGATATTTTTTCTTTTTTTCCGGAGTTGAAAATTATGGTGTTTGGCCATGAAACTTTGAAAAATAATTTCGGAATAAAATTTCGAAAATGGAAAATCACTTTTTGTTGTTTTCTTTTTTTTTTCCACTTCCAATTTCAACTTTCATTATTATTATATATAATCTCAATTTTTAAATATTTACACAAATCCCTCTTATTAACTAAATTCCGTAATTTAAAAAAAAAAACAAATTCAATAAAATAATTAATTCAAGTGACTATAATTAAGAATTTTCATCAACAAATTTAAGAATATATAAAATATATTTATATCTATCAATCATATTTATCAAAATATATTTTTCTCTGTTTAATCGATTATGGTTAGATAAACTTATATAGCTCGTGCTTGTGATATTTTTATTCAAATTTTAGAAAAATAAAAATCATAATAATTAGTTTGTTGTTAATTATTTTATCAATTGAAGATAAATTATTTTCTCAACATTTGGTTGTATGTTAGTAGGTAAATTAGTAGTTGGGTGATTTTGATAATTTTTAAAAGTTGAGGGCATAAAATTATATTTAAAAAAGATTGTTCAAAAGTCTAAAAAAAAGAATTTCAAAAAGACATGGTCATACACAACACCAACTTTAATTCCAACTCCGGAAAAAATAATTTTCATGGCCAAACGGCTACTTAGAGATTTAAGGAGAAAAATTCAAATATGACATCGAATTTTTAGAAATGACTTAGTTAAAGGTGTGTTAAGTTGTTTTCAAAAGATCTACGACTCAAGCACAACAAATTCAGTCACAAAGATAAAGAAAATAAAAACAATAACAAAATAGTGCGATTATCAAACATAATAAACGACATATATGATAGATATCACATGCAGAAACTACAATACTACAACTAGAACGATGAAATATGCTAGAAATTCTCCAAGTGAGGTTTGGAAGAGTAGAGTGTACGCAGACCTCACCATTACCTCGGAGAGAAAAAGAGTTTTTTTCCGAAAGACGCTTGGCTCAAGTGCCTACAAATGAGGTTTGGAAGGGTAGAGTGTACACAGATCTCACCACTACCTCGGGGAGAAAAAAGAGGCTATTTCCGAAAGACTCTTGGCTCAAGTGCAACAATTCAGGTACAACGACGAAGGAAACAGTACAAGAAAGAAACAAGGAACAACCACAAAGTAGTGCGATAGTCGAAACACAATAAACAAGAAGCCATTATAGATATCACAAGTAACAACAGTAGCAACATACCTAGTAGGTTCCCACATAATCTGGAGAGAGTAAAATGTATGCAAATCTTAGAGACTGTTTTTACGAGCAGAAACTACAATACTACGACTAGAACAACGATAAAACATATTTCTATACAATTTTTTTTAATAAAATATGCTAGAAATTTCAACAAATAGTAATATGACACGTGTCCATTTTTGATAAACCCCAATTCCTCACTCTATATAAACCCCTCTCCACCCTTCACTTTCTGCTTTAGGGTTTCTCACAAAAATGGCGACTCGCTACTTAACTCGTTCTCTACTTACTTCTCTCTCTCGCTCTTACACTTCACTTTCTCTCTCTACACCTCCTCCTTCTTTCTCTCTCCTCCGTCTCCGGCCACTCATTGCCGTCGCCGCCTTCAATCTCCGGTCATTCACTCCGGCGGAGGTGACGGCGGTGAGAGGTTACGCGACACGTCAGACGTCGTCGTCGTTGAATGATCCGAACCCTAACTGGTCGAATAGGCCACCGAAGGAGACGATTTTGCTTGACGGATGTGATTTTGAGCATTGGCTTGTTGTTATGGAGAAACCGGAAGGTGATCCGACGAGAGATGAGATTATTGATAGTTATATCAAAACGCTTGCGCAGATTGTTGGAAGGTGAGTTTTGAAAATGATGTAAATTTTGCTTGTTTTTGCTTTTTAATAATGTGTACGCTCTACAATCGGAACTTTAGCTACGATTATCTGAAGGTGAGGATTGAAATGATAGGATGTTTGTTGTTTTGCGTTACTCGCTTTTAAGGTCTTCGTACACTCTACAAACGGAACTTTAGTTACGGAGGATTGAAATGATATGATATTTTTTTGTCTTCTTACGTGATTGATTTCATTTCTGTATTTTCCCTTTTTCAAATTGCTTTGAAATGCGAAATGCGAGCTAGAGTTAGTGGTAAGGTCTGGGTACACTCTACAATCAGAACTTTAGCTACGATTATCTGAAGGCGAGGATTGAAATGATTTGATTTTTGTTTGTCGTCTTACGTGATTGATTTCATTTCTGTATTTTCCTTTTTCAAATTGCTTTGAAATGCGAAATGCGAGCTATGAGGTTGTGGTAAGGTCTACGTACATCAAAACTTTAGCTACGATTGTCTGAAGGTGAGGATTGAAATGATATGATTTTTTTTTACGTTATTGATTTCATTTCTGTATTTTCCTTTTTCGGATTGCTTTGAAATGCGAAATGCGAGCTACTAGGTAGTGGTAAGGTTTGCATACTCTCTACAATTGGAACTTTAGCTACGATTGTCTGAAGGTGAGAATTGAAATGACGTGATTTTTGTTTGATTTTTTATGTTACCCACTTTGAAATGTGAGCTACGAGGTAGTGGTAAGGTCTGCGTACTCTCTTTAAGGTTTCTAGACTCCACTTGTGGGATTAGACTGGGTATGTTATTGTTGTTGTTTATGTTGCTCAGCATTCAAATAGCTGACACAGTCTCTTGTTGGAAATTCGGATTGAAATGATCTGAGTTTTGTATATTTTCTTACATAGTGCGTTGAAATGCGAGCTATTATATACCCTTGTAGTCGAGCCCATTTTGAAATGCGAGCTACTAAGTAGTGGTAAGGTCTGCGTACACTGTAACCTTTTCAGACTCCACTTGTGGTATGACTGGACTATGTTTTTGTTGTTGTTTATATTGATCTGTGCTTGAATTGTTGACACAAATTAGGTTGAGATTACATCTTAGCTTATGAGGATTGCTAATGTATTGTAATGTCTAATTAGTTAGAAATGGAGAGAAGGGAAGGGACATATGAATTTGTGTCTGTTTCTCTGATATTTAGATGCATGTAGTCTTATTAAATGCATTGTGGTAATTTTTTCAATAGAAGTTTGTTCTTGATCCGAGGGTCTATCGGAAACTATCTTTCTATCTTCACGAGGATTGTTAGTGTTGTTAAGGTCTGCATACACTCTTAACCTTACTGTTCCTCAATCTCATATGCACAACTTTTTATCTGACAAATATGAGTAACGATGCCCTGATACCCCAGAACTATACATCTTATATTCCATAGTGTATGTTGGCACCCTCAATCATTTAATTGCACTTCTTGTTGCCCTATGTGGGTCGCTAACTTATAGTAATGATTAAGTGGTAAAAAAAAGGTAGTAAAAGAGAAAAAAACTTTAATTTGTGTATTGAGGTAATGTAGAGAATTTGAGGATCTTTAATTAGTTTTAGAAGACAAAATATTGATAGACAAATTATTGATTGTTCGTACAAGAAAGTTAAAATGGAGTGGAATGGATATTGAGGATTTATTAGCTATTCTCAACTAACTTTGAATTGATGCGTAGTTGTTTACTCTAAATAGTTTAAGCAATCTGCCTGGAAATAAAAGTTGATTACTTTTTGATGGGATATGTCCAGTCAGTGCACATGCTTTGGCATGCGAAATACTTCCAAAGAAGTATATTTTAGTTATTTGGATAGGTTATGTGATTATTATACCTTTCAGTGAGGAAGAGGCAAGAATGAAGATCTACTCTGTCTCGACGAGACATTACTATGCATTTGGAGCTCTAGTATCCGAAGAGCTGTCTTACAAGCTAAAAGGTGATGCATTTTTTAGTGTCCTTTTACTTTCATCTTTTTTGGTCATGTCTTCATCTTATATTTCAAGTATTTCTTAAAGGTAAAGAGGTGAAACTAAGCATTTGTTCTTTCATCCATGTGCAGAATTGCCCAAGGTTAGATGGGTGCTTCCCGATTCCTACCTGGATGTCAGAAATAAAGATTATGGAGGTAGGCAGTGACCAGTATTTGTTGCCACAATTTTGAAATTATAATTTTATTTTACATTACCAATCAAGAAAAAAAAAACACTTGGCATTTGCTCCTGGCAGATCAGACTTAGAAGTGATTTCTTTCTTCCAATCCATGGACTTGCTTTCGTGTCCCGTCCCTTTACATATATAAATTTTTGGTGATCATATTTGTGTAACATAGTTTGATTGGCATGGATGTATTAAAACGTCAATTTGACTTGTATATGTCATGATCTTAGTGAAGAGTTAAATTACTAGGTAAAGAAAATACTAGAACAGTAGCAAAATTTTGACCGGGAACATGTAGCAGTTAATTGAAGTTGAATCCTTGAAATTTTGTGGAAGTTACATGAATTAGTGTTATCTAGTTGAAGTGTGTCAGTAACATCTAAGATGGAAAAATGTCATGTAAATTGAGACACGGGGGTTATTGGAAAATGCAGTTGAAATATGAAATGCTGGATTTTGTACAGTAAATTCGTTTATGATTTAACACCTAATAATTTATTTTGTGGGTAATGGCACAAGCACATACTTGAATCACCAATCTTCTGCAGATTGGCATTTCCATGAAGAGGTTTCACACATGTCTATCTTGCCCCTTTTGGATATTATCATGTTCTTTTCTGTTACATCAGTATCTGTTGTGGTGCATATTGCAGGGGAGCCTTTTATCAATGGGCAGGCTGTGCCATATGACCCGAAATACCACGAGGAGTGGGTGAGAAACAATGCCCGAGCTAATGAGAGAAACAGACGTAATGACCGACCTCGTAACTTTGATAGGTCCAGAAATTTCGAGAGAAGAAGAGAGAACCCTGGATCCAACATGGGTGGCGGACCTCCCAATATGAGAAATGCGCCGCCCCCTAACATGGGTGGGATGCAGCAGCAGCAGCCGCAGCCAAACATGGGAGGGATGCAACAGCAGCAGCAGCAGCCGCAGCCTAACATGGGAGGGATGCAACAGCAGCCCAACATGGGCGGGATGCAGCAGCCTCGCATGGGAGGAGGACTGCAGCAGCCCAACATGGGAGGTGAGCCACAAAACTATGGCGGAGGGCCTCCCAACATGGGAGGAGGACCGCAGCAGCACAACATGGGAGGTGCGCCACAAAACTATGGCGGAGGGCCTCCCAACATGGGAGGAGGACCGCAGCAGCCCAACATGGGAGGTGCGCCACAAAACTATGGCGGAGGACCACAGCAGCCCAACATGGGAGGTGCGCAACAGAACTATGGCGGAGGACCTCCCAGTAACCATGGTGGGGCGCCTCTCAATAACTACGGTGGAGCACCAAACAATCCACCAACGAATTATCAATACAATGGCGGACCAAACAACGGTGGTGGCATGCCTTACCAAACCGGCCCAGGGCCAAACCAGAACTATGCCTCAAATCCATCGGGTGGAAACCATTATCAGAACCCAAACATGCCGCCTCCAAATCAGAACTATGCTCCGAATACTTCCGGTGGAAATCCTCATCAGAATCAAAACATGCCTGGAAGAGATATGCCTTCTCCAAATTATCAATAGGCCATTGTAGATACATATGAAGTTTGTATTTCTCGAATTTTATATATCGTCGTTGATAGGATGTTTGGGTGCTCGTAGTGGTTGAATGGTGCAATAAGATGTGTTTTGTTGGGTATGGCATTACACAATGCTAAAAATCACTCATCCTGTTGTATTTTCATGGCACTGCTACTATCTGAACATTCTTTCAGTTCATCGATTCTCCGGATGAGTATTCTAGCCGGTCGAATATTTCATAGGGTTCGTCGCTGGTCAGTGTATCATGTAGATCCTCAAATTTTGTGGGTTCGTTGGTGACGGCCTATTAAATGATGCTCATTATATTAGATAGGCGGTTGTAGCCTATTTTGCTATTTATGTGTCACGGACCCCAAATTTAGATGTTTTTTCAATTTTTCGTGCACGCGACAACTCTGTTTGAGCTCAAATTTTGTAGGTTCGTAGCTCGCGACAACTCTGTTCAAGCTCAAGCTCAAATACGATGCGTAACATCTCCATCATACTGTAGTATGGCTGTCTTTATTCCAATACGATGCATAACATCCCCTTCAGCTCTAACACGATGTGTAACATCCCATCAAACTGCAGTATGGCTGTCTTTAGTCCAATTATAACTATGTGAAATGGAAGTTCACACGACGTCGAGAGGAAATGAGATCTCCTGCTCTCTTACAAAACAGAATAGAAGAAAATGACCATTTCAGATCATTTTCATATAACAACTATAACCAAAAAGCCATAAAACTGAAAAACTTGTAAAAAGCGAGAAAACAAGTTCCCTGATCGACTCATACGAGTCGTGATTCTAAAAAAACAACATCGATGCAGCAATTATACATTTCATCAACCCTGATCTACCTACTCAAAAAAGTAAATGTGACATACAAGCTATCTACCAAGAATGAAACCAAAAAAAGCAAAAAAAAAAATGGTTACATATGTACAGAGTCTACAGTTATCATCACTTTAGTTTACACTATACAATGTCTGACAATACACGTTAACCTATCATAGCTGCGGCCCAAGTCGCTCGGAGTCTATGATAATGTTGCCGCACCCACGTCGGATGAAGAATCCAACACGCATCTGATGACATTTTTGATGAGCCCGGGCGACATAGGCTGCACTAGTTCTTTGTACACTTGCAGGACGTCAAACAATCATGCCGTCATGCCTAGTAGCTCTAACAACACTGCAATGAAATGAATGAAATCCCACCACAACATGATATTTTTCAGGCAAACTAACTGGTGCTATTTTACAGGTGCTATATTTCTCACGTTACGGCTGTAAACCAATCTGATTTAGAATTCAATCCCAAAACGGAGACCACGTTGTATAGATATTTGTATATCGACTAACTAAATGATGGTAAAAATCAACGATTTGTTTATGCCATCACAGTATCTCATCATCAAGGAACCACACTTAGCGAGTCAAACTTGACATTCTGAATCAACGCACGTCTGAAAAAGATTTCCTGCAAAAACAAGAAACGAGAACATCAGAGATCGAAAGAGGGGGACGGGAAGCAACTGAACGTTAAAGATAAAAAATTCAAGTCCGCGGCTTTTCTTATATATTAAAATTGGAAATACCGGAGTTCACAACGACCAAATACCACTCAAGAAGCATACAGCAAAATAAAGAAGTGATAAAAGTTATCAGATGAAAAAGCGGATCACTATCAGGCAACATTCAGATACTAACTGAGCATAAATGAAGTAAGTCGAGATGATTTTCCATAATTATGTTTTTTTTTTTTTTTTTAAAATCGGTAACTGTTTCTATTTTCGTAAATCGGTACATGGGTTGTACTGGAAACCATATTTACATATAAGGAAACTAAACGTACCGTCCTATCCCTTTGATAATGAGTCTAAGACATCAATGATAGAGACAGTATCATTAAAGTAAATCTGATTACGCCAAAAACATAAAGTCAAAATACAATTCAAGTATCATTAAAGCATATCTGATTACACCAAAAACATAACAACAAAATACAATTCAGTTTGACTTGCTGCATATTACTCTCTCTATCCTCAAAAACTCTAAGGGGTCGTTTGGTTGCGAAAGAGTTATCCCAGGATTAGTTATCCCGGGATTACCTGGGATAACTTGTCCCATCACTATGATGTAAATGGTGGGATAAGTAATCCCGGTATTGACTAATACCTCCAACCAAACATGGATAAAATAATCCTTCATTTTATCCCGGGAATGTTTATCCCTTATATCTCACACCAAACGACCCCAATGATTCCTCTCTTTCCATATAGTCTAGTAGCAGGAAGATTCTCCAGTTACTTCTACTCTTTGTTTGTATTCCTGCTTCTTCCCAACTATATAGGGCCTCTGAGATTCTACTCGGATGATTATCCATAATGATGTTCTATGTGGGAAGCAAGCTTGAGATGGTTCGGGTATGTGATGAGAAGACGCCCGGATGCCCCGGATGCCCCAGTGCGGAGGTGAGACATCGGCTATTGATGGTAGACCGAAGAAGTATTGGCGAGAGGTGATTAGACAGGACACCGTGCAATAGCAGCTTACCGAAGACATGACCTTAGATGGGAAGGTGTGGAGGACATGAACTAAGACAGTAGGTTAGTAGGTAGTAGTGCGTCCATACTAGTAGAGGTGGGAGTGCATTGTCTTGTTGCCCATACTAGTAGTCGTAGTACTACTCTTGTAATTTCTTGTTCTTCAATTTCTATTATTATTCTATTGTTTCGTGTAATTCGATTATAGTAATATTTTGTTGTTGTACTGTTTGCTACTATCTGGTTTTTGTTACAATCTATTGTCTCTAGTACTTCCATGAAGTCTTTCCGTTTTGTTGAATGCTTTTTGCTTGTCTAAGCATTCCCTAATCGTGCTAATAAGGTGCCTTTTCTTATTCTGAAAGCTAGCCTTCTATGGCCATTTTCTTTTGGTTTAGTTCTTATAGCTCCTGTCCCCACAGCCCCTGATGGGCAATACTTTTCTAGACTGTTTTCTATCTTAAGCCAAGGTCTCTCGGAAACAGCCTCTCTACCTCACCTCTTAGGTCTATGTACACTCCACCCTCCCCAGAGCGTACTTTGTGGGACTACACCGAGCATGTTGGTGTTGTTGCATGTTCTATGCCTTCTGTCATTAAGTGCAAGGAAACTGCCAAAAAGAACATCCTACCATTCTTGGCTCCATTACTGTTCATCTGTGACGTTTTGCATTACAACATCATACCCATTGTAATCCACAGGTTGTGGTAAATATCACCGACCCAAAACCTACGGGTTACATGTTCTGTAACCTCTACACTGAGTATGCATGTTGTTGTATGTTCTATGCCTTCTGCTATTAAGTGCAAGGAGACCGCCAAAAAGGAGGTCCTACCATTCTTGGTTCCATTCTTTTAATCTTTGACTTTTTGCATTACAAAAACATTACTCAGTGTAATCCACAAGTTGGGTAAATATCACCGACCCAAAACCTACGGGTTACATATTTTGTAACCTCTACACTGAGGATGTTGTTCTTGTTGCAAGTTCTATGACTTCTGTCGTTAAGTGCAGGGAGACTGCCAACAAGAAGGTCCTACCATTCTTGGCTCGATTACTTTGATCTTTGACTTTTTGCATTAAAATAACATTACCCAGTGTAATCCAGGGTTCAAACCTTGCAAACAGCCTCTGGCAGAAATGCAAGGTAAGGCTGCGTACGATACACCCTTGTGGTGGGGCCCTTCCCCGGACACCGCGCATAGCGGTAGCTTTAGTGCACCGGGCTGCCCTTTTTACACACTGTAATCCACAAGTTGGGTAAATACCACTGACCAAAAACAACGGGTTACATAATATGTAACCTCTAAACTGAGTAATGTTCTATGTGCAAGGAGACTGCCAGAAAGAAGGTCATGCCATTCTTGGCTCTATTATACATTTAATCTGTGACTTTATGCATTACAACAACATACAACAATATACCCATTGTAATGCACAAGTTGGAGTATATAACCCCGACCCAAAACCTACAGGGTTTACATATTTTGTAACCCCTACACCGAGTATGTTGTTGCTGCAAGTTCTATGCCTTCTGTCGTTAAGTGCAAGAAAACTGTCCTACCATTCTTGGATCCATTACTTTTAATCTTTTGACTTTTTGCATTACAACAACATTACCCAGTGAAATCCACAAGTTGGGTAAGTAAACCGACCCATAACCTACGGGTTACATATTCTGTAACCTTCTAAACTATGTTGTTGTATGTTCTATGCCTTCTGTTGTATAAAGTGCAAGGAGACTGCCAAAAAGGTCATACCATTCTTGGCTCTATTACTATATTAATCTTCGACTTTTTGCATTACAACAACATACCAGTGTAATCCACAAGTTGGGTAAATATCACTGACCCAAAAACTACGGGTTACATATTCTGTAACCGCTGCTAATCAAATTCCAAATTGATATGGAAGAAGCCCAATCAATGTGCCACAGTTGATCATATTTGCAATGAGGAAAAGTAGAAGCTATATTTAACACGAACTTCCACTATGAAAATCTACCAAGAGCTTCCACTATGAAAGCTCTATTATTTAATGTTATATAACTTCATCTCTGTATTTTCCATGACGTCTTTGTTTTTGCAATTTTTTCAGAAGATCGTTGGGTGGTGTGGAGAACAATCAGAAATTTATGGCCTTTCCCGACAAGGAATATCTAGCTACAAAGTGGGAAATGGCATCAATATTCTCCTTTGGAAGGACAATGGGATAGGATAGGAGCCACTGAGGGTCTCATTTCCAGACCTGTTTCCCTCGAGTAATGATCGAGATGCAGTGGGGTCCACACGATGGTGGAATTTATCTTTCGGAAGGATTCTAAATGATTGGGAAGTGGTGAGACAGAACCAGATTCAATAAGGTGGACGCATGCTTAATAATGGGAAATTCATTGTGGAAAGGCTATATGTTAAGGAAGTGTTCATCCTTAGCCGATGATCGATACTAGGCACGAATCTACACTATAGCCATAACATCAATAATCTTTTGCACTCAATGGTGTGGCCTAGTGGTCAATGAATGGATCGAGAACATGAGGTCTCAGGTTCAACGCCACTAGAGATAAAAACACTAGGTTACGCTTCCCATCCGTCCTAGCCTTGGTGGACAAAGTTACCTAGTATTAGGTATTCCATGGAATTAGTCGAGGTGCCGCGATAGCTGGCCCGGACACCACGGTGATCAAAAACAGACATCCATAATCTTTTTAGATAATCCACTTCTTAGTCTATGGATAATCCAATTTCTATTCATATTTGCTATTTCTTATTCCTCAACAATCTTTCCGAAAATAGTTCAAAAGAACATGAATGCTCATGTGCATTCTTGCGACAAAGTCAAGTCAAACATTCAATCACGGGAAGAAATGGGGCAATCCAAGACATAATGAACATACTTGAAAGCATACCGAACTTAAAAAAGAAGGTGCAAGTCCGCAACATCGTCACCCAAAAGAAAAACTAAATGTAATGCTCAATGAGCATCAGCTAACATACATTATACATCCTTTCACATCTAGGTCAATCCTCTGCATCCGATCCACATGAAGAGGAACTGTCGCTATCAGAATCTGCAAAACATAAACAAATGAAATTACAGACGGGCTTTCTACCGGCTGCAAAATTTAATACAGTTGAACATCAATGTTCATGGTTCATGCATGGATGAGTAGCAACAGAATGTATCAGAATTTTATTCATCAATAGACTGAATGGTTATTACTGCTAGAGGATGATCCTGAATCACTGCTATAACGGCCTGAGCTGCTGGAACTGCTTGCATTATCCGCCTGTCTCCCATCTTCTACATGGGCAGAAGGACCATTAGAATTCATTTCACCTATTCATAAAGCAAAGAGACACGAGGTATGACATATATTTTCCACATGATGTTTAGCGAAAACAAGGATTCATCATAGAAAAGGACTTGACTTACCAGTTCTACTTTTTTTCAATGCATTAGCAACCATTGGGTCCGAACTCTACAATGAAACGTGAAAACTAAGAAACACTGATCCACACTTGATAATGAGGTATTTGAAAATAGAGAAAAATATGAACACGGAAACTCACTGTAATGGGAGCACTCTGAGCAGC
Organism: Capsicum annuum; assembly: GCF_002878395.1. Lineage (NCBI taxonomy): Eukaryota > Viridiplantae > Streptophyta > Magnoliopsida > Solanales > Solanaceae > Capsicum > Capsicum annuum. The sequence goes on along the minus strand of NC_061120.1, from coordinate 2,355,151 downwards.
TCTTGCACTGGCTTGAAGAGCAAGTTCAGCTTTCCTCTTGTTCTTGCTCAGACTCTTCTTGTAATTCGCCACAAACCTATCGAGTTCCCACAGCGTTTCTGTATCGACATTGTCTATGTCTACTTCAATCTCCTCGTTATTCTGACTAAGTGCTGAGCTCCTTTTCTTAATAATCTGAATAACCGCCTCAAGCTTTTCTTGAGGTAAACTCTCAAGATTAGTACTTAGCTTCTGCTTTTCGTCGTATGTCATGACCCTCTTATTCGGATCTTTTGCTTTAGGTTTCTTCAGAACTGGTGGCCTACCAACCTGAGAATACTTTGAGGGCTTCTTCTTCCGAGGGTCAGCTGCTTCGGTGATTGACTCAGACCTTTCGAAAGTCTTTGCTTGAGGAGTATGTGCAAGTACACGATACGGAACTGGCTCACGGACAAAGGAAGGAGGACGACCGCGCTTTCTCGGAGTGGGAGTGGGAGTGGGCAAACCTGCATCACGATACATTTGATACCTCCACTCTGGATTAAACTTGGCCTCTATTGCAGCCCACCTATCTTCAAAAATGCGCGACAACTCCTCAGCCATTATATGAACATCCTGCCCTTTAGGATTATAAGTCTTGGCATTGTCAAAGACAAGTCTTATATCCTCCGCAAATTCCTTCGGAGAGTTGTACCAATTCTGGGATAGCCTAGTCTTAATAGTAGCAAAATCCATAGGATGCTTAATGATATCAAGATAATCGTGCAACCCAAGTGCCTTCACATTTACCGGCTCATTGAACACCCAACCAAACTTATGATTCATTAACCTCTGAAGCAGCTCAGTACAGCTTCTATACAGCTGTTTTCTATAATTATCGTCGAAGGAAAAACCACGGTTCGACACTCCTCTATCCTTCCTCGCACCTCCATTCGGCTTAAATCTTCTATTGATTTCAGCTGGTAACCTGTCCTTCTCAAGAAGGAACTCCGAGTTCTTGTAATATGGATTAGCCTTCGGAGTTCTCTTCTCCCTCTCCACGTATTCGCCAACCGGACTGTTATTGTTTACAACAACCGAAAGACTAGGTGGCTGATATGGCCTAGGATGAAATGGTCTTGGTTGACTATGCTTCACTCGCACTACAGACCTATGTCCGATCCCATCATCCCCACCTAGATATTGTTGACGTCTACGCGAGCTAAGTCCACCCCCAGGAACACCAACAAAAATCCTACCTACAGCATTATTACCACTACTATTAATAGGATTCAACTGCATGCGCTCCCGCTCCATATTTTCAATCCTCTTCGCACAATTCCTAACCTGATAGAGCTCGCTTTCTAACGTCCTTTTAAGCTCTCTAACCTTCTCAATATTCAAATTACCCCCGCTTAAACTAATCCTAATCCTATCATCCACTCTAGTAATAAACGGTCTATCAATCTCATTACCCACCTCCTCCGTCCCATCACCATCGCCACGTTCCTCTCCAACATCCGTCCCACCACCTTCGCCACCTTTGTCTCCAACATCCGTCCCACCACCCTCGCCACCTTCCTCTCCAACATCCACCCCACCACCATCATCTCTAACTTCCGTCCCACCACCCTCGCTACCTTCATTTAAAACATCCGTCCCATCACCCTCGCCACCTTCATTTAAAACATCCGTCCCATCACCCTCGCCACCTTCATTTAAAACATCCTTCCCACCATCGGCCACATCTCCCGAGGTAACATCATCAATCAAAACATCCTGAGTTTGAGGTGTTACCTTATCCAATTGCTCCTCCTCCTCTGGATTCGCTTGCGCAGCATCTAGGTTTTTTGGCATCGCCTCCGGCGCAGCTGCATTAACAACCACGGCATCAACGGCCGCAGCTAGGTTTTGTGGCATCGCCTCCAGCGCAGCTGCATTAACAACCACCGCATCAACGGCTGCATCTAGGTTTTGTGGCATCGCCTCCGGGGCAGCTGCATTAACCACCACGGCATCAACGGCTGCAGCATTTCTACGCTTTTTCCGGATATAAACTTTGATTTCTGAGCCCCAACGAATCTCATCTCTACAATCCAAATCAACAGAATCTGTATCCATACATGTAACCTGAAAAACGTAAACCCTAACCCTAAAAAACAACCTTAAACCTGAAAAAAAAAACACCAAAATTAGGAAAGTAAGTTAGGGTTTCCAAAAATAAACACCACAATTAATCAACTATTCAAAAATTGCAACAATCAATCAATTCACACCCAAAACATTCTCAATTTATCAGGCAAAATCAAACACCATAAATTAACACTAACCAAAAAAAATTAATTTTTTTCCGATGATATCGAGGGAAAAACACATACAAAAAAAATTAATTTTAAATCTGGGAATTTAGGGTTTCCAAAAAAGAACAATTGAATCGCAGATTCAAACCTAAAAATTCTACATTTTTCAGAGAAAATCAAATTTGGAGATTAAAATTTAATTGAAAATTTGGGAATTTAGGGTTTCCAAAATGAATCGAGTTCAAAATTGGAAACAACAAATCGGTTAAAAAGATTACAAAATAAATTAATTTTAAATCTAGGAATTTAGGGTTTTCCAAGAAACATCAAATGAATCGCAGATTCAAACCCGAAAATTCTCAATTTTTCAGCTAAAATCGAATACCATAAAAGAATCTTTTTTTTTTTTTTTCATCTCAGCTAAAATGAAAAAAATTTAATTGGAAAATCTGGGAATTTTAGGGTTTTCCAAAGAACATAAAATGAATCGTAAATTAAACCCCAAAAATCCTCATTTTTTCATAAAAAAATCCAACCATTTTTTCATCTTCTTTTTTTTTTTTTTTCAAAAATTCCGACAAAAGAAATGATTTTTATTTTTTTTTTACAAAAATTCTCAATTTTTCAGATTAAAACCCAAAAATCCTCAACTTTTCATGAAAAATAAAACCATTTTTTCCTTTTTTTTTCCAAAAATTTCGAAAAAAAAAGAAATGAAAGAAAAAATTACAAAAAGAGTTGCTATTAAATCTGTAAAATTTAGGGTTTTCAACCCCCCAAAATGCTCAATTTTTCAAGCAAAATCTCAAAAATCACCAAAAAAACGAAAAAAAAAAAAAAATTAACAAAAAGATCGATTTTTCTGGGTGGGGTGGGGTGTGGGGGGTTAGGGTTTTTAGCAGAAGAGATCGAAGAAGATGATCGGAGGAATAGAGAGAGTACAATTTTTACTCACCTGAATTTTTTTTCTTTTTTTTTTTTGTAAAATAATAATTATTATTTGCGTATATATAGATAATTTTTGGGAGGCAAAAAAAAAAATGGAAAGGGTGAAGTACACGCGCCAGTCAAAGAGAAGCGGTTGTGTTTGTCAGGTTCCGACACTGTTGAAGTACATGTTGGATTTCGTGTTCTTTTTTTGGGTTTTTATTCAACGCGATTCATGTGATCGTGCACTATACTTTAAATTTATTTATTTTTTTAATTGCGGAAAATAAGTGCTTGTTTAAATGTTGGATTGATGTAGTTGAGTCGAGAGTCTTTCTGAACATATATACTGAGTATGTTGTTATTGTTGAATCATGTTAATACATACGAGGTTGTTTAGATGTTGAGTTGATGTAGTTGAGTCGAGGGTGTTTAGGAACATACTGAGTATGTTGTTGTTGTTGAATCATGTTGCTACATACGACGTTGTTTAGATGTTGAGTTGATGTAGTTGAGTCTAGGGTGTTTAGGGACATACTGAGAATATTGTTGTTATTGAATCATGTTAATACATACGACGTTGTTTAGATGTTGAGTTGATGTAGTTTTGTCGAGGGTATTTAGGAACATACTGAGTGTGTTGTTGTTGTTGAATCATGTTGATACATATATGAGGTTGTTTAGATGTTGAGTTGATGTAGTTGAGTCGAGGGTGTTTAGGAACATACTGAGTATATGTTGTTGTTGTTGAATCATATTGCTACATACGATGTTGTTGTTGAGTTGAGGGTCTTTCAGAACATATTGAGTATGTTGTTGATGATAAATACATGATTGTTTAAATGTTGGAGTGATGTAGTTGAGTCGAGGGTCTTTCAGAACATACAATATGTTATTGTTGTTATTAATAAATACACGATTGTTTAAATGTTGAATTGATATACTTGAGTCGAGGGTCTTTTGAAACATACTGAGTATGTTGTTGTTATTAATAAATATATGGCTGTTTAATGTTAAATTGATATAGTTGAGTCAAGGGCCTTTCTGAACATACTGGGTATGGTTTTGTTGTTCTTATTGATAGATACGTGGTTGTTTAAATGTTGGATTAATGTACTTGAGTCAAGGGTCTTTCAGAACAATGTCTCTATCTCTACGAATCAGGGGTAATGTTTGTATATGTTATATCTTTTTCAAACTTGACTTGTAAGATTTTTCGAATATGTTGTTGTTGTACTTCTATAATTTTATTTAGTATACGTTTGACGTAAGGTCTGGCATAAGTTCTGCGTACACTCTTTCTTTATCAAATCCACCGGTAAGATTGCATTGGATATATTAGAGATATGATAAATACATTGTTGTTTAAATGTTAGATTCATACACTTGCGTTGAGCATTTTTCGAATTATGAATTTGGCGTAAGGTTTGCATGTACATTATATTTTTCAAATTTCACTCGTAAGATTACGTTAAATACGTGTTTTTTTAAATGTTAGAATCATGCACTTGTGTCGAGGGTTTTCGGAATAATTTCTCTATCTTCACATACTAGGGATAATGCATGTATATAATCATATTTTTCAAACTTCACTTGATTACGCTGGAAATGTTATTGTTGTACTCCTGTAATTTAAGGTAGTAGGCGTTTGGTCATTAATTTTAAATATCTTTTACTTTATTTAAAATTTATGAAGTTGAAGTTGATCGCTAGTTCAGGTTCCGACCCTAAACTAGATGTTGGATTGTCCATTTCTAGGTTTTTATCTACGCGTTTGAGTGATCGTGAGCTACGACTTTTTTTAGTTCTTTAAATTTGTTGGATGCACGGTTGTTTAAATGTTGAATTTATGCATTTGAGTTGAGAGTTTTTTGAAATAATCTTTCTATCTCAACGAGTTTGGCGTAAGATTTGCACACTCTTTCTTTTTTAAACTCAACTTATAGGATTACGATGGATATAGATATGCTAAATACACACGACTGTTTAAATGTTAGATTCACACACTTGAGTTGAGGGTCTCTCGGCATAATTTCACCTAGTATTTCTTTATAGGCAATATTTCTTGTGTATTTTCCTGTCATTCGATCGAGTTGTTTTGTCATAACTAGAACTTTTATCATCGACATTGATATTTCTTTTTAAAATGTTGCGTAAAGTAAGCCGTGTGAGAAAACATATTGTGCTAGATGCGATCTAACACTGGATTCAGGGTTCAGGGTTCGGGGTTCGGGGTTCGAAAATCTGTTTCTTTTTGAAATATTGGATTGATTTAGCAAATGAATAATGACAGAAATAGTTGATATTCCAAAAATTCCTAGTTTAAAAAGAGCAAATAAATTACTACTCCCTCCGTTTCTATTTATTTTTTTTACCTTTTTAAGTTACACACTTCTTAAGTAAAACATTAATCAGAAGGTGAATAATTGGACTAAATTATCTTCATTTATTACTCGTCTTTATTTAATGCTTCTCTTTTTTCACTATATTAATATTTTTCTATATTTATTATTAAGGATAAAAGTGAAAACAAATAATTATTCCCTTCGTCTATAAATACTTGTCCACTTTTGACCTAATACATATTTTAAGAAATAATAAATAGAGGAGTGATTTTACTATATCACCCTTTGAATATAATTAATTTTTTACTTTGAAAAATGAAATGAGTGATGTATTGCATTTAATATCAAGGGTAAATGGATAAAAATAGATACTTCCTCCGTTCGCTTTTACTTGTCATATTTTGACTTGACACGCCTATTAAGAAAAACAATTAATAACATGATTATTATAGTACCACTATTAAATGATGTTTACATTGTATCTTGAAATTAATTAGGAGAAAAAATAATTAGTGCTAAGGTTAAAATAGAGAAAAAGAAATTGTCTTTTCTTGATGTCAAAAATGACAAGTAAAAGTAGTAAATTATCCATTGATTTTATAAACTAGACAAGTATCGTAGGATATTCCAAAATAGAAAAGTGAATAAGTAAAAATGGACAGAAAAAGTAATTATACATTGATTTTATGAATTGACAAATATTAAGGAACACCTAGTAAATAGGATATCTATTTATGGTAAACAATACATACAATTCTTAGTGCAAAATCATGGAGCAAACATACTTGTGAAAACTTTTTAAATGAGTCTCATATAAGATATCCTATTAATTTAAAACATCAAAAATTAATTTATCATTTATGTCAAGGGTGAACGTATATGAACTATTCCATTAATGTAGTTGTTAAATATGAGGGAACTTACGCTTCGAATTTGAGATTAATCGTTTATACTTATCGAGATAGGGCACATAATTCAACTTATCGAGATAGGGCACATAATTCATATAGATAGTCTTTACTCTTTCCCTTTCAACCCGCTCGTAGTGTAGGGAAGAAGTGGACTCTAGGGTTTCTACTAATCGAGTTAAGGAAGCAAACTGTATTAATATCAATTACTTTTTATATCGTTCTGCAGCATTAGGGTAGAGGGTTAGTGGGTAGGAGTACGTCCGTAATAGTAGGGAAGAGTACTCTGTTTGTATCTGTGCATTTAGTCTCTTGTTTGTGGTATTTTGGTGTTGTCAATGATTTCAAATAGATAGTTTATAGTATTACCTTGTGAGTGTCATGATTCTTTTATTATCTAGCGGTGTGTTATCTCATTTTGTTGTTTGTTTTTATGTTTTTTTGTTTGTTATACTGTTATTTGTCGTGAGTCGGGAGTCTATCGAAAAATAGTCTCTCCCTTTACTTAAGTAATATCCTATGGTTCCCTCTTAGCCCTTTTCTCGGCCTATTCTAATAACCTTTCTCGATTCTATTAGTGAAATCAAGGTTGTAGAAAGAAAGTCTACCGGACGTGGGAAAATTAAGCGTAACTGTTGAAGCTGGTTATGCAAAGGTGTTCACACAGGACGATTGTGGGGGAATTTGCTTCGCAAGGTTTAGGTTTTTCATCAAAGAGTCATGATAATACTCAACTGCGGAAAACTCATCAAATTCGTGCCGCATGGCGGGATTACTCTACTTCTACTCTATAAATAGCTATGGACTGCGTACACTTTATCCTCTCCAGACCCTACTTTATGGAAATACACTGAGTATGTTGTTATTAGTTTCAACAGTATATCCACCTTTTGTAACGTCCTACGCACTCTCTCCATATGATTAAATTTTAATATTTGATGTGTGTGTGTGTATATATATATATATATATTCAATGTAGGATTTTCAACAACATACTTAGTGAAATTTTGGAGTATAACACCCAATATTCCTCTGAACTATGACCAAATTTGCTACGGCACACTCCAACTTCATAGGAAACCTATTACCCTCCCGAACTCAATTTTCGAATATTTTTGTTACCTTTTTTAGTTGATGTGACACTTTTTTAGTTGACGTGGCACCTTTGACGTAGACACCATTTTTATATAATAAAAGTGTCATGTCAACACAAAAGAGTGACAAAAATACGCTAAAATTGAGTTTGGGGCTGATGTGACACTTTTTTAGCAGACGTGACACCTTTGACGTAGATCCCATTTTTATGTAATAAAGGTGTCATGTCAACACAAAAGAGTGACAAAAATACGCTAAAATCAAGTTTTTTTTTTTTGGGGGGGGGGGGAATTAATAGGACCCATATGAAGTTAGAGTATGTCGTAGCAACTTTGACCATAATCTGAGAAGGTACTAGATGCTTTTCTCGAAATTTTGCAAGTAAATTTGAAAAGGATAGAATGCATGCGAACCGTACACTACCTCGTGAAGATAGAAAGACGTATTGTTTCTGAAAGACCCTCGACCAGTTGCTTTTATAGGTGTTTCAAGTCATGACCAAAATTTGACAAACTTTTAGAAAGTCAAATGATAATTAATTAGTACTAACAAAATTTAGTTATTATGTAATTATGCAAAACATACCATGTGGAAATGGATCTAAGTAGACAAGCAATCACGTCATGAAGTTGATTTTCCTATACATGATTGTCATTATCATGATATATTATTAATTAATGGATTAAAATGTCAACTAAATCTTACTTTAATTAAAAATTACTAGTGGAAAGTCTATGTAATCTAGAAAAATAATTGGCTATATATTCTCAAAAGTATCTTGTATCATGACTTACAAAATTACAGGGGAATCAAATAAAGAAATTTTATCCAAGGGAAAATTAATATCCTTAATTAAACTAAATAACAAGAGCTTTGCCCTTTTTTTAAAAAAAATAAAAATAAAACAGAGATTTTATTGGTGAATATTTGTGAGTATAAATCTGATTCAAATATCGTTATTATAGTATTTCTCAAACATATAATGATATAGTTCAAATCTTCTCGTAATATATTTGATCATCAAAAACGTCGAATAATACTTTGCTTTGAAAAATACAATTAATGTCATGATCTTTTTGTAAATATTTAAAATTTATGGGATAATTACAAGTGTTCTTGTTTGTCTCAATTTCTTAAAATCTAACTACGTATTAAGGGGTTATTTGGTTGGTGATTAGAAAATGAGTTATTTATGTATTAAAACTAGCACTAGCATACTTAATATCATGCTTTTAGTTAATTTTTTTAGTAGTTTTGTATAAAATTCAGCATCATAGTATTTGGTTAATTATCAATTTACAAATAACTGAAATATTTATAATAAAACATTTGTGAAGGCAAATCTATCAAACCTGTAAAAAGCTAATTAACAAACATAGTTATATCGACTATGCTGGTTTTAATACATGAATAATTCTCTAATCAACAACAAAACGACCCCTTAATATAGTAAGTTTTTTAAGAAAAAACGAACTAAACAAAATCATATTTGTTTTGATTTCACGTGCGACAATATGAATCTTTTTTCCAAATCAACCGCCAAATTTGTTTGCTAAGAGGTCTTTGCTTTCCATTCGGAAATAGAAACATCGATTGATGTGGATAACGCCATGCTAGTAAGGTCAAGACCTAACACGACTAAAGTTAAGGTGATCCTCGATTTAATGGACAAGTATTTAAATCATATCTGATTTCAGACTATGAATAAAGTTATAACTTAGCTACGTCGTAATAAAAATAAATAATTGACTTCATTGATCTTGATTTTCGAATTGAACAACCACAACTTAAATATTAATTTTTTTATTAAATAAATTTCTTATAATTTATTTCATCTTTAATTTGTGGGGAATTATGTGGACCTATATGGGGGTAGACACTAAAGTTGACCAAAATATATTAATACCAAAATTAGCACTTTTTTGATTTGTTGAATTTTTTTTATTTTCCATTTTGAAAATAACATTATTTATTAAACATAGTGGAATTAACATTATGGAGTCCAAAAGAGTAAGACAATCCAATATTCCCAAAGGCCACAGTTGATTTACTAGCAAGATGAGAATATAATTAAGTAAATTTTAAAAAATATATTTTATTAATTTAAATATTTAGGTAATATATACAATAATATAATTCAAAATGATATTATAATTATAGTAAATAGAAGTCATCGGTTTGAATCTCACTGACATTCATTTTAAAAAAAAAAAAAGGAGACAATTTTAGTGTACTGGACTTATAAGAAAGAATTAATCAAACCTTTACGTGAGGAGGGTGTGTTGAAAATATAGTTAAGTTAATAAAATATGCTTTTGAATATTTGATTTTCTTTTAAATAAAATGATCACATAATTTAAAATATAATATTATAAATTAAAGATATTTAAGTGGTTGAAAATATTGTACTATTATGGTTATGGAAATAATGATTCTTTCGATCTGAAAATATTATATATTTGGTGACTGTTGACTCGTAAAGTTGAAAAAAATTACCTATTCTGCATGAATGCATTTTCTTTAATCAGAGATATCAGAATTAATCAGATTTCAATACTAATATAACATCAGATGAAAAATCAGTATCAACTACCTGGCGAAAGGGCAGCACGACAATGAAAACAATAATTAATAAAAGGACAGCTCGGTGCACACTAAAGCTCTCATTATTTGCAAGGTCCGGAAAAAATGTCCGACCACAGGGATCTATTGTACACAATCTTATCTTGCATTTTTGCCAGAAGTTATTTTCAAAGCTTGAACCCGGACCTCGTGGTCAATTATCACATGACAACAAGTGTACAAGTTACTCCAATGCTGCCCTTCAATGTTATGTTATTGCGTTTCAGTAATTTACTTTTGATTATGTGGGATAGTAATTGAGTAAACATACGAAAAAGTTTGAAAAAATTAATCATCGATTTGAAAATACTATATATTTGGTGACTGCTGACTCGTAAAGTAGAAAAAAATTACATATTCTGCATGCATGCATCTTCTTTAATGAGAGATTTTAGAACTAATCAGGCTTCAATACAAATATAACATCTAATGAAGAATCAATTTCAACAACCTGGAGAAGGGACAACACGACAAAAACAATAATTAATAGACAGTCTGGTGCACTAAAGCTACCGGTATGTGAAGGGTTCGGGGGAAGGTGTTAAGAATACAAGCCCTATTAATTGCCTATCTGTGGAACAAGTCAATAAACGTGGTTCGCAAAAGTAAATACTGAACACAGTGTTTCTACATGGAAAACACCCGACTCAGGAAAGGTGTAAAAAACCACGACTTGTACCTCTACAGGATTTAACCTAACTTCACTATAATACTTGAGCCTCAACAATCAACAAAATTACAAGACTTCTTGTAAAATAGGAATTAAAACTTCTAACTCCTACTACTACAAAAACACAAATCTTCCCAAGATAAGTGTTCCCAAGTCTTCGAGTTCCCAAACTTGAAGACACAATTCCTAACTCAGCTTATAGATCACTGAGACTAAAATAATGACTTATTACAACTCAAAGAACCTACTTACCACACAAATTCTACAACTTGCCAAGTAAGAGATCAGGTTCTTTCTTCAAGTATGAGAACTGATATGCTGATTGTTGATACACCATTTTAGTGCTCGACCCTACTTTTGAATTCGTTTCTTGTATTTAAGCACCTAACTCATGGAGTCCTTTAATTGATATCAACTTCTATATTCAATAGAACTCCAGATAGTTTTCTGCTACTCTTTGTTGCCCCTCTTTTTTTCTTTCAATATGATTCCTCTTTTCTTTTTCTTCAAGACTCCTTGTTCAACTTAACTTCTGCACTTCTTGTTTTTCACTCAACTTATGCAAGTCTTCTTTTTCAACTCAACTTCTAATGTGATAAATGTTATCCACTTTTATTTGTAAGCTAGGTCATCATATCAATAACTTATCTGCAGGTAACCTTGGTTCAGTTGGATGGAACAACTTTTACCACATGTTTCATTCTCATGTCTATCATCAAAACTCCATATGCTCACAATTTCCACCTTTCTGATGATGACAAACATAGCAATATCATACCACAAACCTGACATACTCACCAAGAAGTTAAGTAAAGGAAACAGAATGAAACACAGATCAGTCAGTTGAGTTATAAGCACTGTATAATCTGTTCTTCTCCCTTTTGATATCATCGAAAAACTAGACCAATGAGTGAAGCAAGTCTTATAATTCATGGCCAGTAGGGCTATCACTAAAACATGAAGACATTAGAGCAAAAAACAAGCAATGTATCAATAAAACAGAATTGAGCTACATAAAACAAAAAGAGACCATTTCATTGAAAGAACAGAATACAATGATCATCATCCCATGATAAACAATAAGAGAGAACTATCTTAACCAAAAAGTAGGAATGAAAGATGCCTAAGGACACTAAGAGGACTTAAGTGGATGAGGAAGAAGGAATAAGGGAGGTCAGCTTCTTAATGATATCTGCATTTTCAGCTCTTTCCTTTTCTAAAAGGGTTGTAAGGGAGGCAATTTGAGCTTGAAGGATCTATTTCTTCTCCTCATGAGTAGTCTGAGCAACTTTCAATGCAGCTTGTGCCACATCCACCTCACTTTGCTTCGCAACAAGGGTATTCCTCAACCTTTGCATAGGATTATCAGCACTCCTCATAGAAGCAGGCAATATAGCATGGTTCACAGACCCAATGACATCCTTTGTGGTCTGCAATGACCATACTTTGACAGGAATATGAAAGTCCTCGAAAACAGGGGCAAGCCAGAACTCATATTGCAAAGCATGCCCATTTACATCTTGAATTAAAACCCTTTGCATGTGCTTAATGATTAGTGTAGGAAGATCAATTGGTGTCTGAGATTCTAGTAATTCCATCAGGGTGAGATCAAGAAAATTTGCTACTATTTTCCTGTCCTATCTAGGAAGGATCATTTTATGAACCACATCAAAATAGAACTAGTGAAGAGGAGACATCTCATTCTTGAGAACCTTTCTATGAGTTAAAAAGGAAGGATTTCTAGAGAATTTTTTAGAAATATCAATAGCTGAATGAAGGTTATCAAGAGGAGGCCAAGCACCTTTCACATAATGACCCCAATCCTCAGTAGGAACATGTAAAATTCTACTCAGATCAGCAGGGTAGATATTTATGATTTTACCATGAACAGTGGTGGAGAACATCTCCCCAACAGCAACTCCATTAGTGTAAAATTCATACACTTCAGCTTTCCCAAACTTTCTTTGATAATCACCTTGAAGAAACAGGTGTGACCACCCCTGAGCATTAAATTTAGTAAGCAACACATCCATATCAAGACCCCCAAAACTAGTGGCAACTCTACCCCGAGCCAACTTACATTTTTGAAAGTGAAGAACTTGACCTGACATGAAGGCCTTGTCAGCAGGAGTATCAAAAGCAACATCATAGTCAAGATCTGGATCAGGTTGAGTAGAGAAAGTAAGAGGGATATTAGGAAGAAAATCAGAATCTCAGTCCGAGGAATCATAAGAAACAGGTTGGGATACTTATTTCTTCAAACGAGAAGAGGATTTTGAAGAGCCTCTGGTGGAAGGGAATCCTTTAACAGTGGAGGCTTTCTCAGGAGAAGCTTTCTCCATAGATTTTGAGGACGATGAAGTTTTGGAAGTGGGTTGGGATGGAGATACAGGTGTGAAAGAGGATTTTGAGTTTTTGACAATGATATGCTTTCGTTTTTTTAGAATGAAGGAGAATATCAAGAGAGGGATTACTGAGAGGTGGAGAACCAGAAGGAGCAACCCATTTCTTTTTACTTGCATGAAGTGCTTCTTACAATGAAGCATCTTGTTGTTGTTTCTTTCCTCGAGTAAAAGGAATCCGAAGAGAAACAACTTCAGGAGAAGGCTTAACTGAAGTAGATTCATCTACATCAATGACAACAGAAGAGGGATTTTATTTTAGAACAGATCTGGACCTTCGAGGGATGAGATTGGCAATGAGTTCATCATCTTGATCAACAATTTGAAGTGGGATTGATGGAGAAAATGACGGGTTGGAGTGGAATGAGGTATTTGGAGAAAATTATGTAAAAGGATTTGTGAAGTTTCTGAACGCAGCAAAATCAGAGATTTTTTGGGTGATTTGAGGAGGAATTAATGGAGGTAAGGTGATGTTTGGGTGGATGATAATAGAGGTGAAAGTATTTGTGGCGGAGTCAGGTAAAGAGGATGAAGAAGATGATGAAGAGTCCATGGCTACTGAGTCAGAAAATTTTTGTGTTGTTGTAAGGAAGGTGTAGAGGGAATAAGAAAAGAAAAAAAATAAATGTATTTAAGAGTGATTTAGAGGGAGTTGAATCGTGTGAGGAAAGGATTTGGATAGAAACGTAATGATGAAGGGTTCTGAACTGATGGGAAAAGGCTGGCAGCTTTTTGAGGCAGATGACTTTTGGAGTTTTGGCGGTTTAAGTATAACGGAAGGGACCAAGAAAAGAAACGTGTTTCTCTCTTATGCAATCATGAATAAGTGAAAATCATACCTGAACTGTGTAAACAATGGTCAAAATTTACTTTGATGGTTTTTCCTATCTGCAAAATCAACACATAGTTGAGTTAATTTACTCTAAAATTTTGGAATTTGGATACATAACTAAATGTGTAAGACTGAATTAATCAACTATCACTTAAGTACAGTCTTTTCTAATCAATCATTGGGGGAGATTTATACAATTTTAATCATCCCCAAGGCTAACCTGTTTCTTTCAAAATGTTCTCTACTCAAGGCCTTAGTAAATATGTCAGCAATTTGTTCCTCAGTTGAACAAAACATAATTGATATATGACCTTTTTTAACATTATCTCTAAGAAAGTGATGTCTAATATCAATATGCTTGGTTCTTTTATGTTGAACAGAATTTTTAGCTATGTTAATGACACTTGTATTATCACAAAAAATGGGAACACAACCAACATCTATACCAAAATCCATAAGTTATTGTTTAATCCATAACAACTGAGCACAGCAAGACCCAACAGCTATATATTCAGCCTCAGCAGTGGACAAAGCAACTGGATTTTGCTTCTTTGTGGACCAGGTAATTAAACATGATCCCAAGAAGTGTGCCATACCTGTAGTGCTTTTCCTATCCACCAGATATCCTGCATAATCAGCATCAGAGTATCCTACCAAATTAAAGTTACTAACTTTGGGATACCATAATCCAAGATCACTTGTTCCTTTCAAGTATCTAAAGATTCTTTTCACTGATTTTAGATGTAATTCCTTAGGCTTAGCTTGAAACCTGGCACATAGCCCTACACTAAACACAATATCAGGCCTACTTGCAGTGAGGTATAGGAGTGATCCTATCATACCTCTATACATATTTTGCTTTACATCTGAACCTATTTCATCTATGTCCAACTTTGTGGCAGTGGCAATAGGAGTACTGATCTCCTTTGCTTCTTTCATGGAAAATCTTTTGAGAAGCTCTTTGACATACTTCTGTTGGTGGATCATTGTCCCTGATGCTGATTGTCTTATTTGTAAACCCAAAAAGTAATTTAGTTCTCCCATTATGCTCATCTCAAATTTACTGTTCATGAGTTTTGCAAATTCATGAGTCATATTCATATTAGTTGATCCAAATATAATGTCATCCACATATACCTGCACAACTAACAAATTCTTTCCATTAGTTTTTAAGAACAGGGTATTATCAATTTTACCTCTGGAATGACCATTCTCCAATAGAAACTTTGACAATCTCTCATACCAAGCTCTAGGTGCTTGTTTCAGCCCATACAAAGCTTTATCCAGTTTATACACATGATCGGGAAACTCTTTGCTTTCGAATCCTGGAGGTTGCTTGACATAAACCTTCTCTTTGAGAAACCCATTTAAAACTACACTCTTCACATCCATCTGATAAAGTATAAACTTCTTGTAGGCAGCAAATGCTATAAGTAATCTTATGGCTTCCAATCTTGCTACAGGAGCAAAAGTCTCATCAAAGTCGATTCCTTCCTCTTGGTTATATCCTTGGACCACCAACTTTGCCTTGTTTTTTGTGACTGCTCCATGCTCATCAACTTTGTTCATGTACACCCACTTAGTTCCAATTACTGATCTATCTTTTGGTAGTGGAACCAAGTGCCATACTTTGCTTCTTTAAAACTGGTTCAGTTCTTCTTGCATAGCTGTGATCCAATCAACATCAAGTAATGCTTTAGTTACCTTCTTTGGTTCTAGTTCTGACTGGAATGCCTTGAAAGAACACATACTTCTTAGTCCAGATCTTGTAGTAATCCCAGAGGTGAGTTCAGTGAGAACATTTTCTATGGGATGTGATCCTTGATATTTATACCCTTTTGGAATCAAGCCTAGTGAGCCACTAGGATCACTGACAATATTTTGATCTGGGGTAGTTGGTGGCTCAGTTCCCCCTGTCACTGTGCCTTCAGCTTCGATTCCCCTTGTTGAAGTGCCTCCAAGTTTGATAGCTTCATTCAATGAACCGGGTTGTGCAACCTTGTCCTCAGCATCATTTTCTTCCTGTAGGTTAGTCTTGACACAGGATTCATCAAATATCACATGCATGCTTTCTTCAACACAGTTTGTTCTGTTGTTTAAAATCCTATATGCTTTACTATTGAGTGAATATCCTAAGAAGATTCCCTCATCACTTTTAGCATCAAATTTTTTCAAATTATCTTTTCCATTATTATGAATAAAATATTTACATCCAAAGATTCTAAAGTGAGAGATATTAGGCTTTCTTCCTTTTAGTAATTCATAGAAAGTCTTCTCTAACAAGGGTCTGGTCATGCATCTATTTATGATATATGCTGCAGTACTTATTGCCTCAGCCCAAAGGTTTTTAGTAACATTTGCTGCAATCATCATTGTTCTAGCCATATCTTCCAAAGTTCTGTTTTTTCTCTCCACCACTCCATTTTGTTGTGGTGTTCTAAGAGATGAGAAGTTGTGATCTATACCATTTGTTGAACAATATTTCAAGAATTTTACATTCTCAAATTTTGAACCATGGTCAGAACTTATAGAAACTAAAGAAATACCTAATTTCTTTTCAATCTTTTTAATGAAGATTTCAAATACATCAAAGGCATCTTCTTTGGAGGCTAGAAATAAAGTCCAAGTAAACCTGGAATAGTCATTTACAATTACAAACACATACCTTTTTCCTCCTCTGCTTTGAAGTATCATAGGTCCACATAAGTCTACATGAACCAGGTCAAGGCACTTGGTTATGCTAACATGGTTCTTGAACTTAAAGAGGATCTTACCTGCTTCCCCCTTACACATGTACTGCATAGCTTTTCTTCCTTGAACTTGGTTTTGGGTAATATCAATACCATGTTTTTGGATGAAAGTATGTTTAGTTATTTCAGACTTGCATGACCAAGTCTTCTCTGACAAAGGAGGGGATCATTTTCTATAGCACTCAGACAAGTCAGTTCAGGTCCTGGTAGTGCCATGATGTCAGCTTTGTATACATTTTTATATATCCTTGCATTGAGCACAACCTCTTTAGTATCCATCTTTTTACCTTGACTCCTGCAGCTGTAAAAACAACTTTATTACCTTTATCACACAGCTGTGAGATGCTCAGAAGATTATGCTTCAATCCTTCTACAAGATAGACATCCTCCAATGCTTTTGAATCTGATGAGCCAATCTTTCCAATTTCAGTTATGATCCCCTTTTTTCCATCACCAAAGGAAAATCCTCCTCCATTTATTTTGGAGAATGAAAGGAACTTTTTCTTATCCCCAGTCATGTATCTTGAGCAAGCACTGTCTAAATACTAGTGTCTTTTGGTTTCTTTCACTTTCTCCTGCAAAAAGAATTCAAGGGTTAGCCTTAGGAACCCAAACAAGCTTGGGTCCTATTTTATGAGTGAAAGGATGAATTAAAATTCTCTTAGTCCATACAGGAAACACGTAGTGTAACTTTTTTCTCTGACCAGAACTAGTCTTGTTCCTTTTGGTCTGAGAAGATTTGTTAGCCAGATTTTGACTGTTCAATCTGCTTTTTGCAGCTACTGGACATTCAGTGGTGGGATGTCCAAGGTTTCCACAAATGTAACATAAATCTCTTGGTTCATCAAAACTTTTGTGGAATCCCAAACCTTCCTTTTCATTGAAATTTTTCTCACTTAATTTGTGAACAATTCTAGAGGAGTTTGTCCACCTGTTTGCCCTTTCAAGATCCAATTTTAGTTTAGTAATTTATGACTCAACTTATTCATTTTTCAGTTAAATCATGGCATTCTTATTTGTATTTTACAAGCTCAAGTTCAGCATCTTCTTGTTCTTTACTCATGGCCTTCTTCCCATTTCAGTGAGAGTTAATTTGAGAACTTCAGACCTAAGATTGTTATTTGAAATCTCAAGTTCTGCACCCTGTTTCTTGAGAATGCAATTTTCCTTGTTAACTGTGTCTGAGCAAGCCCTTAAATCGATGAGATCAAATTTAAGACTTGCTATACTGTTGAAAAATTCATCCCTATCACAGGTTAACTCTTGGAAATCATCAATCAATGCACTCATCAAGAAAATAAGTTTTGGATTTGAGAATAATTTCATCTTTTCTTTGAGTTCAAGTATACTTACCTCAGAATCCTCATCTTCTTCATCCAGATATGAATCCCCAAGGTCCATGAATGCAGTTTCATCAACTTCATCTTCATCTTCATCTGAACCCCAGGCTGCTATCATTGCATGCTCCTCCTTACTTTTTGCCTTCAACTCCTTTTCAGCCCTTTCCTTCTTCCACTTTATTTCCCAGACTGGACAGTCCCTAATCTAATGATCAGTTTTGCCACATTTGTAGCACCCATTTGGATTATCATTGGAACGTTTCTCGGTACCTATTCCCTTCTTCTTTTTGAAGAATTTGCTGAAGTTCTTAGTTATGAAGGCAACTTGCTCTTTATCAAGTTCAAATTCCTCATCACTATTAGAAGCTTTCAATGCCAAGATTTTCTCCGGAGCTACTCGTTCTTTGACTCCATCAAATTCCATTTCATAAGTCCTTAGGTTCCCCACTAGTTCATCCAGAGTCATACCTTTAAGATCCTTATTAGCCTCCCTAATTGCAGTTACCTTGACATTCCATTTTGATTTGGGTAATACCCTCAGAACCTTTTCAACTTGTTCTTCCTCCGAGATGACTTTTCCTAAGGAAGTCAGCTCATTTGTTAAAGTGGTAAGCCTTGTCATCATTTCACTCAGGGTTTCATTTTCCTTCATTTTGAATGCCTCATACTCAGTAAAAAGAAGAGAGATCCTGAATTTTCTTACTTAAGACATGCTTTCATGAGCATTTACCAGTGCATCCCAAATTTGCTTAGCAATAGAGCAGGTGGATACTCTGTTGTATTCAACAGGTCCTAGTCCACAGACCAAGATGTTCTTAGCCTTTGCATTTTTCTTTAAGGCCAATAAGTCATCAGGAGTAAATTCACTCCTTACCTTTTTTACTTGTACACGATCAACCATCTTCATTGGAATAGTAGGACCACCAGTAATCCTATCCCATAATTCATAATCTTTTCCTTGAATGAACATCTCCATCCTTGCTTTCCACCAGATAAAATGAGAGCCATCAAAGAGTGGAGGTCTAGTAGTTGACTGACCTTCACTGTGACCAGTAGGAGGTGCAGAATTCATCATAGTGATCTTTTCTTAGGTACTAGCCTTATTTAAGACAACCTCGCTCTGATACCACTTGTTAAGAATACGATCCTATTAATTTCCTATCTGTGGAACAAGTTAATAAACGTGGTTCACAGAAGTAAATACTGAACACAGTGTTTTTATGAGGAAAACACCCGACTCAGAAAAGGTGTAAAAAACCACGACATGTACCTTTACAGGATTTAACCCAACTTCACTATAATACTTGAGCCTCAACAATCAACAAAATTACAAGACTTCTTGTAAAATAGGAATTAAAACTTCTAACTCCTACTACTACAAAAACACAAATCTTCCCAAGTCTTCGAGTTCCCAAACTTGAAGACACAATTCCTAACTCAGTTTATAGATCACTGAAACTAAAAAAATGACTTATTACAACTCAAAGAACCTACTTACTACACAAATTCTACAACTTGTCAAGTAAGAGATCAGGTTCTTTCTTCAAGTATGAGAACTGATATGCTGATTGTTGATATACCTTTTTAGTGCTCGACCCTACTTTTGAATTCGTTTCTTGTATTTAAGCACCCACCTCATGGAGTCCTTAAATTGATATCAACTTTTGTATTTAATAGGACTCCAGATAGTTTCCTGCTACTCTTTGTTGCCCCTCTCTTTTTCTTTCAATATGATTCCTCTTTTCTTTTTCTTCAAGACTCCCTGTTCAACTTAACTTCTGTACTTCTTGTTTTTCACTCAACTTATGCAAGTCTTCTTTTTCAACTCAACTTCTAATGTGA
The DNA here is from genome assembly GCF_002878395.1 of Capsicum annuum. Lineage (NCBI taxonomy): Eukaryota > Viridiplantae > Streptophyta > Magnoliopsida > Solanales > Solanaceae > Capsicum > Capsicum annuum. Next base: position 2,335,160 of record NC_061120.1, on the reverse strand, counting down.
TAAATGTTATCTACTTCTATTTGTAAGCCAGGTCATCATATCAATAACTTATCTGCAGGTGACCTTGGTTCAGTTGGATGAAACAAATTTTACCACATGTTTCATTCTCATATCTATCATCAAAACTCCACATGCTCTAACAGAAGAGTCCGACCACAATAATCTATTGTACACAACCTTACCTTGCATTTCTGTCAGACCCTGTTTTCAAAGGTTGAACCCATAAACTCCTGATACTCCAAGGCTCCCCGTCAAGTAAACGAGAAGAGAAACATGAGGTTTCTTTATGAAAAAAATAAAAGTTTATTTGTTATTTATTTTATATTTTATATTAAAACAAAGAGATGCAATTTCTAAAGGAATATAGGTAAATTAATAATTAAATATACCAAATAAATAAATAATTGGTTGAAGAAAATTAAAGGAGCTAGAGATATATAAGAAAATGTTCAACCTGATCGCAGTATTCAATCTAAAGGTGTCAAGTGGGCCGGGCTGGGCCAAATCAGAACCGGCCCGTTTAGTTTAACCGGGTTGTGGGCCGGTTCTGGTCCGAGTTGGGGTTAGGTGGGCCAGGCCGGTTCCGGATTCAATAGTAAAAATGTTGAAAACAACCCTGAACCGGCCCACTTAACCCAACCCGGTTAAATCCACCTAAACCCGGTCAAACTCGGTTAAAAATCAGTCAAACCCGTTTAAGAAAAATGTAAAATCCAATATACACTACATACACTGCAATTATATACACGTCAATATACACTATATACACTACAATTATACAATATATATTTTTTAAAATACATATAAACAATTACACATATATATGTATCATTCAATATATAATTATATATGACTATACGTACTACTTTAAATAAAACATATAATACAAATCTACAATAGTACAATATATATATACACACTACAATATATATATATATATATATATATATATATATATATATATATATATATATATATAGTTATATACTAATTTATAAAATATATACACATTTATACGTTAAATATATACGCTTATAGAAGATATATATACATATATATGCACCATTCAATATATATGTACTGCTTTAAATAAAATATATACTACAATATACATATATATATATACAACAATATGTATATATATAGATAATTACATACTAATTTATAGAACATATACACTTGTATACATTAAAGATATACGTTTATAGAAGATATATACACATATATACGCACCATTCAATATATATGTACTACTTTAAATAAAGTACATACTACAATATATATATATATATATATATATACACTTATATACTAATCTATAAAATATATACACTTGTATACGTTAAAGATATAAGTCTATAGAAGATATAATATATACACATATATATGCACCATTCAATATATATGTACTAATTTAAATAAAGTGTATATATATATATATATATACACATACTACAATATATATATATATACTTACATACTAATTTATAAAATATATACACATGTATACGTTAAATATATACGTCTATAGAAGATATATACACACCATTCAATATATATGTACTACTTTAAAATTAAATAAACTATATACTACAATATATATGTAGTACAATATATAGATAGTTATATTATACTAATTTATAAAACATATACACATGTATACGTTAAATATATACGTCTATAGAAGATATATACACACCATTCAATATATATGTATTACTTTAAATAAAATATATACTATTGTACAATATACATTTATATATACTACAATATGTATATATATATATATATAGTTATATACTAATTTGTAAAACATATACACTTGGATACATTAAATATATACGTTAAATATACATGTGTATAGAAAATATATACAATAATATACAAAACATATACTACTTAATATAATAAATTAATAATATTTGATAGTTAATTAATGAATGTTGAATTTTATTGATTACAAAATGATCCAAAATTTATAATCTACATGAATAAAAAATCTACAAATTATGCATCATTTTTTCCAACTCATCCATGTTAATATTATCGGGAACTTGCATAGAATAGTCAAAGTCAATGGGGGCAAACCCATGCATTGGACTCGATTCTGCTGAGTTCTCCCGCGAAGTCATAATTTTTTCAAGTTTCTGCTCGTCATTCGGTTCCAGTTTTATTCCTTGATTTCTTCTTTCTACTCTAATCCAATCTCTGAGGCAAACTAGAACATTCATTGTATTGCTTCCCAATGAGTGTCGGTTGTCTCCAAGTTGTTGTCGTCCCTGACTAAAGGCACTTTCTGATGCAACGGTTGACATTGAAACGTTCAAGATATCTCTAGCTAATCTTGAAAGCACAGGATATTGTGATTCATTATTTATCCACCAATCCAACGTGTTGATCCGTCGTCTGCGATTCTCTGGCGGCGACCAAAGATAATACTTAAGCTCTTCCTGATAAGTTGATGTGTAAGCTCCTTCATCAACACTGTTCCAATAGGGTAAATCATAAAAGGAATCAGGGAAACCACAATATGCCGGCCTTTTAGAAAATGATGGAACCTCAGGAGAATGAGGAGCGACAGTTGGACTGATATGTGTCGGTACAACTAAATCAACTAAATCAGCACAGTGGTTATAATTTATCTATGTAAGCATTCGCATTAGACGTAGTTGTCCACAAATAAGGTTGTAATTGATCAGAATCATTGTTAGTATTTATTTCTAAGTTACGATAAATAAGAGTACTAAAGTGGCACATAGTATGGTATTTAATGCACGGATTTAGCATAGCACCAACCAAGAAAATAGGGGGAATCAGAAAAAAATATTTTTTAAATTTAGTAAACATGGCACCAACAATATTTTCATAACCTTCTTTATTTTTATATTCTTTGAGCAAATCAGAAATATCGGTTATATATCCCAAAATATTACAAACAGTAGGATAATAAGCACCGAAAAATTCAACCGTAGCTACATAAAATTTTTCTAAAAACTTAACAAGATCATTAATTACAACCCAATCAAAATCAAGTAGCATGCAATCGGCAGAATCAACAAATGAACCACACAACAACAACAACAACAAACCCAGTGTATTCCCACATAGTGAGGTCTGGGGAGGGTAAGATGTACATTGTCCATACCTCTACCTCTAAAGAAGTAGAAAGGTTGTTTTCGATAGACCCCCGGCTCGAGACACGAAATACTACACAAATACATAGTAAAGCATGGAACAAGATGACATAACATAAATACGACACCCACAAGTAATAGAAAACAGAGAAAAGTAAACAGATTCGTAATAAAGCATGAAACAAAGTATCATAACAAGAATAATACCCCCACCAAGTAATTCCCTACACTAGCGACCCAAACCGACCCTAGCCTTCTGCCTTAATTTACGTCCTCCAGATCTTCCTATCTAGGGTCATATCCTCAGTGACCTGTAACTGCTCCATGTCCCGCCTAATCACCTCTCTCCAGTACTTCTTCGGCCTACCCCTACCCCGCCTAAAACCATCCAAAGCTAGCTTCTCATACCTATGAACCGGGGCATCCATGGCCCTCCTCATCACGTGTCCGAACCATCTCAATCGGACTTCCCATATTTTATTCTCCAATGGAGTCACACCAACCTTCTCCCTTATAGTCTCATTCCTAACTCTATCCCTCCTAGTCAGCCCACACATCCAACGCAACATCCGTATTTTCGCCACCTTTATTTTTTAAATGTGGGAGTTCTTAACTGACCAACACTCCGCTTCATACAACATGGCCGTACGGACTGCCACCCTATAGAATTTGCCTTTAAGCTTGGGCGGCACCTTCTTATCACACAACACCCCGAAGTGAGCTTCCACTTCATCCATCCCACCCCAATACGGTGTGAGACATCCTCGTCAATCTCACCATTACCTTGAATCACGAACCCAAGATACTTGAAACTATCCCTCTTACATACCACCTGTGATTCCAACTTCACTACCACCTCATTCTCCAGCCTCACGTCATTAAACTTGCATTTCAAATACTCTGTCTTGCTCCTACTTAACCTGAACCCTTTAGACTCAAGAGTTTGTCTCCACAACTCTAATTTATCATTCACACCCCCCGCGTCTCATTAATCAAAACTACATCATCTGCAAAAATCATACACCAAGGCACCTTTACTTGAATACGCCGCGTCAACACATCCATCACCAAAGCAAACAAAAAGGGACTAAGAGTAGATCCCTGATGCAATCCTGTCAAGACAGTGAAATGCTCTGAGTCTCCTCCCGCCGTCCTCACCTGAGTTTTAGCTCCATCATACATGTCCTTAATTGCTCTGATATATACCATCGGGACTCCACTCACCTCCATGCATCTCCAAAGCACCTCCTTGGGGACTTTGTCGTATGCCTTCTCCAAGTCGATAAACACCATGTGCAGGTCCTTCTTCCTTTCCCTTCTCTGTTCTATCAGCCTACGTACCAGGTGAATTGCCTCCGTTGTCGAGCGGCCAGGCATAAATCCAAATTGGTTCTCCGAAATAAACACTATCCATCTCAGCCTCACCTCGATCACTCTCTCTCAAATCTTCATAGAGTGACTCAATAACTTAATACCCCTATAGTTATTGCAACTCTGAATGTAACCCTTGTTCTTATAAAGAGGGATCATAGTACTCCACCTCCAAGCCTCGGGTATTTTTGCCGTCTTGAAAATTTCTTTAAACAATCCAGTCAACCACCTTAAACCAGCCTCGCCAGAAAACTTCCAAAAATCCACCGGTATCTCATCAAGCCCCGTCGCCCTACCCGTTCGCATCCTGCGAATAGCTTCTCTAATCTCATCTACCTTAAAATGTCTACAATAACTAAAATCCCGACATTCCTCTGGGTGCTCCAGCTCCCCTAACCCAATAGCTCTATCCCCTTAGTCATTCAAGAGCCTATGAAAATACGACTGCCATCTATTCTTAATGTGGCCGTCCTCCACCAACACTGTACCGTCCTCCTCCTTAATGCACTTCACCTGGTCAAGGTCATGACCCTTCCTCTCCCTAGCCTTAGCGAGTCTAAACAACTTTTTTCCCCTTCTTTCTCCTATAACCCCGCATACAAGCTCTCAAAAGCTGCCGTCTTAGCCGCCGTAACTACTAACTTAGCCTCCTTCCTAGCTAACTTGTACTCTTTCCTGTTTGCATGCTTCTCTTCTTCATCCTTACTATCAACCAACTTAGCATACGCCTCTTTCTTGGTCTCCACTTTCTTCTTAACCTCTTCATTCCACCACCAATCCCCCCCGATGATGCCCGGACCGGCCCCTAAAAACACCCAACACCTCACTAGAATTCTCCCTGATGCACCTAGCCACCATATCTCACATACTATCCACGTCCCCCCTACACTCCCACACCCCCATTCCCGTTAACTTCTCCCCGATCTCCCACGTATTCACTGACATCAAGCTGCCCCACTTAATTCTAGGTCTACACTCCTCACCCCTTCTCTTTCTATCCTTCCTTATACCCAAATTCATAACCAAGAGCCTATGCTGGGTCGAAATATTCTCACTCGGGATGACCTTACAGTCCTTACACAACACCCTATCCCCTTTTCTAAGCAATAAAAAGTCAATTTGGGTCTTAGCTATCGAGCTTCGGAAGGTGATCAGATGATCATCCTTCTTCGGAAAGCCCGAGTTTACACCACCAGCCCAAAGGACCTCGCAAAATTCAATAGAGTAGCCCCCTCTTCATTTCTTTCCCTAAAACCAAAACCACCATGCACATCACTAAAGCCTCCCGGTAACGCCCCGATGTGCCATTGAAATCTCCTGCTACAATAATCTTCTCTGAGCTAGGCACGCCTCTCACCACCTCATCCAAAGCCTCCCAAAACTACATCTTCTCCTCCCCATCCAAGCCCACTTGCGGAGCATAAGCACTACACATGTTCAGGGTAAACCCCCCAATGACCAACTTAATAGTCATCAACCTATCACTGATCCTCTTTACCTCTACTACCTGACCTCTAAGCTCTTCATCTACTAAGATGCCAACTCCATTCCTACGCCTCTCGCTCACAGAGTACCAAAGCTTGCAACCATCCACATCCCTAGCCTTAGACCCTACCCACTTGGTCTCTTGAACACACACAATATTAATCCTCCTCTTTCTAAGAATCTTCACAAGCTCTATGGACTTACCCTGAAGAGTTCCTATATTTCAGGACCCAACCCTCAGCCTACCATCTCTATCCACACATCTTCCTCTACCGTTCTGAGACCAAACCTTGGCCTCCCTCCCACCCCCGCCCTTTCCTCTTTCCCCTTTCCCCACCCCCACAATGGCCCCCGCCCCAACCCCCTCGGACATGACCCTATCCAACCATCAACTCCCACAGCCACTACTACAAGAAAATATAAGTAAATATAAACAATGGTAGTAACAAAGCAGCAGCAGAAAATATAAGGCTCACACAAATTAAAAGAAATAATCACGGAACAAAACTAAACTCAAATAGGAAGAAAAAACAAAACCGAGGTAAGGACAAAACTAACAGTAAGAAAAGTAGAGCACATTAATGGCCTGGCACCAAGGAAAAGACAAGGATCAAGATAATATAAAGAAATCAAACTATATAAAGTTACGAAAGAACCAAAGTTTGGATGTCACCGGGACGCCTCCGTGCTGCTGATCCGACAATGTTGGTGTTAAAAAGTATTTGCCGGAATAAGGTTGACTGGAAAGAGGCCGTTGGTTACGTCGCCGAAATGTCCCCAGAGATTCGCCGAAGCTTCTTCAGAGACGTTGGAATCTGGACGTCGTCGGACATCGGCCTACCTGTTAGGCCGCTGATGAGTACCTCCCCCGTTACCTGAGTCGAACTGGCGGGAACCCTAGCCCACCGGCGATAGCTACGACGGGAGAGAGAGATCTGAAGGGTGAGAGAGAAAGAGGGAGATAGGGTAGATCTTGTACGCAACCGGTACGTCTGCGCCGTCGTCGGCGTCAGAGTTCGCGGGTCAGTCGAGGTGGTAACGTTAAATTGAACGTTAGACAGAGAAGAAAGAAGAAAGATCTTCAGCAAATGAACCACAATGTTGGTTAAAAGCTAATGTAATAGGAACTCTATATTTATAACAAGTTTTTAAAAAATCATACGTAGAATTCCATCTAATATCAATTTCCTCATGCATCAATATCGGTGCAAGTCCATTTTCTTGACATTGAACTTTAAATTCTTTAATTCTCGATCTATGATTATTTCCTTATATAAAACCAACAACAAGACGGATTTTTTCAATATAAATCTCAAAAAACTCAAGACCATCTTTTACAATTAAATTATATATATGACATGCACACTTAATATAAAAAATTTCAGGTAACGGCTGTGATAACTTAGATTTCAACTTTTTTTATAGCAGTCTTGTTGTTAGAAGCGTTATCAAAAGCGATACATAAGATTTTATTTTCGATATCATAAAATGCTGCAACTTTATGTATCGAGTCAGTAATAAATTGTCCAGTATGTTTACGATCTTCATCATATAAAAAAGCAAGAAAATATTTTTGCATTACAAAATTACTATCCATCCAGTGACAAGTAACGGTTAAATAATCATTTTTATTTACAGCACGACCAAGATCAGAAGTTAGGGATATTCTACATTGAATATTTTTTAACAATGTAGATAAATAAAAACAATATTGTGAATGAAGTCTAAAAATATCAGACCGACAAGTACTTCTAGAATACCATTAAACATAGGATTATAAATTGCTTGAATATAATGAATAAAAGCATCAGAAGAAGGAAAACTAAAAGGCAAACAACCTACAGCTACCATTTTTGCTATTTCTTCCCGGTCCCTTAATTTATTATACTTCTTCGTTACGTAACCGGTTGTTGGGTCCATTCTAGTTTGTGTGGGCCCACCAACAGCCTCACCACCTTGTGCAATTTTTAACTCTCTTTAGTGGTCTTCAGCTAAATGTCTCATTAACGTACCCGTACCCCCTTACTTGCCTCCTCTTTTATGCTTATATATTTTTTGACAAATATTGCATTGCACCTCAGTATCTGATATACGTTCAAAAAATTTTCATGCAGCACTAGTTTGTTTACGAGCTCTGTGGCATGGGGAGGGAGATTAACCGATTCGGATCTAACGTTAGCATTTCCTACTTCAGGTGTCTCACCAATATTTTCATCATCTTCATCTAAATCAACCGCATCTAGTTCATTTTCTTCTTCTATACTGTAATTTTCCTGAACTTCTAAATAATCCATATCGTGAGCACCTACACCTATTTCTTCCTCAAAAGGTTGACTAAGTGGTACTGAAGGTGAAGGCACACGGGTATATCTAGTACTTGAAGTACCTCTACTGCTAGTAATTCGCTTTTTGCTACCACTACCAGTTCCGGGACAAAATTTTTTGACACTTTTACCGAGATTTCTTAATTTATCCATAGTATAAATCAAACTAAAAAATATTCAAAATACACAAAAAGTAATAAAAATAAATATTCAACAATTAATACACTAATTATAAATTAAAAGTAAGAGATGGAACGACAATAACAAATTTTGAAAGTATCCGAAGGTTGCGAATTTAGAAACTTTCACTCGTACTTAGTAATCGCAAAATTAAAAAAATTAAAGTGAGCACTTTAGAAATTAAATATATAGAATATTTGAGAATTGACAAATGAGATTTGAGAGAGAATGAGATTTGAGACTTGAGAGGATGAAAAATTGTGTGGAAAATGATTTGAAAGTGTAGGATATTTATAGAATTTTTTTTGGGATTAAAAAATAATTTTAAATAAATTTTTTTTTTTTTTTTATATTTGGGCCCAAACTAGCCGTTATAGTCGTTGGGCCAACGGCTAGTTTGGCCCAATTTCCCAAAATCTTAAAAAAAAAAAAAATAATAATAAAATGGTCTTATCCGGGCAGGGCCGAGTCGGTTAACCAGCTGGCCCTAATCGGGTTGAGTCTGGTCCGGATTAATCGGGCTCAAATTCAAAACCCAATCGGACCGGGACCCGGGCCTTTAAAGCCCCTAGGCTTACCAGGCCGGATCAAATCGGTCCAGTTTCCTTTAGTGGGCCAGTTTGGGCCGGTTAAAACCGGCCCGTTTGACACCCTTAATTCAATCACGTGACTCGACATGCATTTCTTTCCATTTGTGCTAAACCTAGCAGAGAACTTATGAAATTAAGTCGAGATGCGCACAAACAAATTCGTATACTATAATAATTTGAGTAAAAGTCTCGTACTCTTTGAACTATGATCAAATTTGTTACGACACATTCTAACTTTACAGGGGTCCTATTAGCTCCCGAACTCAATTTTAGCATATTTTTCTCACCCTTTTTAGCCGACGTGACACTTTTGACGTGGGTCCCATTTTTATGTAATAAAGGTGTCATGTCAGCACAAAAAAGTGACGAAAATATGCTAAAATTGAGTTCAGGGCAGTAATAAAACCCCTGTGAAGTTGGAGAGTGTCGTAGCAACTTTAACTATAGTTCGAGTGGGTACTGAATACTTATCTCTAATTATTTTTAAAAATGTCATTAATAATTGCACAATATTAATACATAAATTTATAACTTTTGAACTTTTATGTCCTTTGGCAATATATATATATATATATATATATATATATATATAAAAAAAAAATCTAGAGATGCATTGGATCATCATAAGATTAATGACTTGTGACATTGATTCAAGAAACTCAATATGCTGCACAAAACTATGTCATATATCAGCACATAAAAAAACAAACAAAAAAAGTTGCATGAATATTCACTTGTTAATATTTTTCTCAAAACATATATATATATATATAATGTAGATGAATATTTAGAGGGGGAGGAGGAACAGTAGCGGAGTCAGAATTTTCAGTAAGGGAGTTCAAAATCAAAAGAAGTAAGCACACGAACTAGTCAAAAGAATTTCAACATCAACTATATATACATAAAAAATAATTTTAACCATGTATAAATAGTAGATTTTTTTGACGAAGGGGTCGGATAAACCCCCTAGCCATAAGGTGGCTCCGCTCGTGGCGCTATGGGAGGAGGGTGAGGATGTAGTTTGTTGGAGGTTTGAGAGGACACAATCAACACGAATAATATCACTAGTGAAACGTTTTTACCTCCAACTACTTTCATTAGGAAAGTCGTTTTCTTCATTTTTAAAAAGTTAATTATTTTCTAGAAAAAATATTTTTCGAAATTTTTGACCAACCATACACGAAAAAAGAGAAAAACATTTCCGACGTAAATGTGTCAGTACGATGGAAAATAAGTAATTTTTTAAACTTATTAATTTTCTTGTGTTTTGTACGCAAACAAAATTGTACATAATCTAGACAAATTCAATCGGAGATGGAGGGTGAAGATAAGCGTGTTTGAGGCATGCACAATCAACAGCGAATATCACTTTGTAGAACTTATTTTCTCGACTCTATCAGAAAAGTCATCGTCTTCATTTTCTAGAAGAAATATTTTCCAAAAAAAAATTTTCGAACATGAGAAAATTGAAAAATATTTTATTTCAAACAAAGCATAAATTAAAGTAATTTAAAAAAATTAAAAAGTTGATTACCTAATCAAGTGGTATCCTTCACGCCGCATATACACTTGTGCTACTTGATGCCTCTTCTTAATTAAATATAATTAAAATTAGCATCATAATTGCCTATATAAACCCCAAAAATTATTCACTTTTCATGCAATTAATTACCTTATTAGATCTAATTAAACTTCATCATCAAGAATAATGGCTAATTTAATTAGGTTTTTGTTATGTTTGATTCTTATTATTATTTTGTTTTCATGTCCTTGCATCGAAAGTCGTGCGCTCGATCCGTTTTCGCAGAGGAGAAGGGAGACGACGATGATGGAAACCGCTCGAGAAATTATACGTGAGAGACTGAGACACACAGTCAAGTATAACGTGAAACGGCTGAGTCCTCGAGGACCTAATCCTCAACATCATTAGGGTGGATTTATAAACTTTAATAGCAATAAAAGCAGAAGCGAATGTAAGATTATATAGAGTTTGTGATTTTATATAAATGTGATTTTGTCTTTAATTTTTATTATTATATATTTATAATAATTAGAATTATCAAGTTGTTAAAGTGGTACTTCTTGATTTGATTGAGATGTGAGTCATTAGTTTTAGATTATAGAATTCTTAAAAGTAAAAGTAGAAATATTTTTCTCTTTTTTTTTTTTTTAATGTTAATGTTGATGCATGTGGCTTCGCTATATGCAAATTTACATCTTGTGTAATGTATTTATATATATATATATATATATATATAATTATTATATTTATTATATCACTATCGACACGAGCAGTTATTTACAACCATCATGATCAACCACTACAGCTAATCAATCACCACATATTATGAACCATCACAATATGTCAAATCGTGAACTGTCATCGTCGTTATTAAATATCACAATCATTTACTGCAATTATCAGTCGTCACCACCATCATGCATCCACCATGAGTATCAGTCACCAACTATCATTATCAACGATCACTGTTAGAAATATTGTTAGTGATGGAATTCTAGCTATTATAGACAATCACCACCACCAGGTACTACTATTGTAATTTAATAATTAACATATTATAACTATCATCATTAGCTAGCCATCGATTCATCGCTATCATCAGTCACCATTATTGTGTGTGTGTTTATACATATGTATATATATATGTAGATAATATGCATAATATTGTGAAAATGATTAAATAAATATGAAACTTCAGACATTTTACCAAAAAATTATTCTGAAATAAATAAAGCTATAATTTTTACTCACTACAAATATGACTTAACCATGTGGCTATGAACAAATTATTTCATGACGATAGATGTATGCAACTACAAATATACATACATATATATATATATATATATGACTCACTTCACTGAAAATTTATTCTATATATAGTAAATAGGTAAAAATGAATATTTATGTATATATATATATATATATATAAGTTGTTATATTTTCTTCACATAAGATTTTTCTTTTTCTAAAAAAAAATTATTTAAAATTTCTGATTTCGTCACTAAACATAATAGTTGGGGAGAATATTCAATCATTGCGTATATTTAAAAAAAAAAAGAATAATAATAAACGTCAATTCTAAAGTGATTTGTAGGCTTACCTAAGCTTAACTCAATGTTCAAATAAATAATTTATTAACTTAAAAAGGAGCTAATCTAGGTTAAAGATTGACCTTTCAAAACCTCAACAGACATTCACTGATCTGATTAATTCGAATTTAAAATCTCGTAAGTATATTAAAGGAAAAACACTCTCGATTATAAATTTTTTCATTTCAAAATCTGATGATTTCTAATTAAAGATGAGGAAAATTTTAAGTGGTAACCTGATTTTTTATTATAGATTTCTGATTATTATTAATTTTTAAAACTTTTTCATATTATTAATTGAATTAATTTTGATTTTTCTTTGTGAGAATTCTACGTCCATTATTTAATTAGTGATTGAATCAGAATTTTCATAAAAAGGTTATTTTATGCATGTGTCCTTTTGACAATGAAATATGATTATATCATCACAAATCTTGAGATGCATTGGCACACAATTTGATTATTATACTAATTGTGACTTTGTTTTAAAGAAAATAAAAAATGTGGCACCAAAGTATATATGACAAAAACATGAATATATATCCACTTCAACATGTTGAATATTTAGTTAATTTTTCTTTTTTGGAGTCAAATGGACTAAAAGAATTGATAAATAAATTAAGTTAGAGCTCTGATTTTGTCTTTAAGCAAATATAATAATGATATACTCAATATGATTTCATATGATAGAGTCTGAGGAGGATGGATATACCTAAAACTTATCTCTAAGATCACGAGTTCAATACATCCACACTTTTGATATGCGCCAAAAGTCTTTTCTCTCTCGTAAGTTTTATATCTAATTAATAAACACCGCCATATAGAATGAAACAACCAGATCATTCCAGTAGAAAATCAGAATACCGAGTGGAGTCACATCATAGACAAGGTTGTGGGAGTGATACGGCGATTAGGGAGGAGATCGAGTATCGGCTAAATCTGCCTTTTCAATCACTTTCTGATCGTGCTCGATACTGCTTATCTGTGAATAATAATCTCGAGTCAAGTTGGGATGTAATTTCATTCTCATAACGAAAATGAAAATAAGTGTGTTTCATGGAAGTTTCGTCTATCGCTTTATTGTGAAAGACCAGATTGGCTCGTTCTGCCATAAGTACCTTCATATTCCGCTGAGTAGGATTTGACAATGGGTTTGAGTCGATGATTGTAAAACTTTCTTTTATCGATCTTGATTCACATATAAATTCCGAAACTATAAACACGAGGGTTACGCTCGTTGCGGGACTTTACCCAACACCTTATGACTGCCACGAGCTGACGACAGCCATGCACAACCTATGTCCGCATTCTCGAAGGCACCCCTCTCTTTCAAGAGGATTCGCGGCATGTCAAGAGAAAGCACTTTCATAGATAGTGCCCCTTAAAAAAGACTAATTTTCATCATTCTTCTTTCAACGATGACAACAACAACATACCCACTGTAATCCCATAAAATGAATTTGCGGAAGGCAAAATCTACGCAATCCATATTACTATCTCAGACAAAATAAAAAGACTATTATAATTGATCATATATATATGTTGTTGAACATCTTCTTTTCAACTTGAGCAATATTAAAGAGCTTATCTAAAATTGTCGCCTTAATTATATCTGAATTAATTAAGAATATGATCCACCACATTACATAGACAAAAAGTAAATTATAACATGATGATAGATGTATATAAACTAATACTTAATTATTTGTTTGTTATAATTATAATTCATCAATGTGGAGGTATATATGTGGACTGGAAAAATAGGGTGTGCATTAAGGTTGACTAAAATATATTATAATACCAAATTAACACTTTTTGGTTGGTTGAATCATTTCCTCTTAAAAAAATAATGTTTTGTGAGCAAATGATAAAATTATCTTCGATCAACTTATAGATTACGAATTCAGATCGTGAAATTTGTCAATAATACTTATATTAGAATAGACTGTTTGTATCATGCCTCTTAGGAGTGTAACTTTTCTTCGAATCTTGCGTAAATACAAAATGTTTAGTGTATTATATTATTTAGAGATAAATATTCAGTACAATCTTGAATTATGACCAAAGTTGTTACGACACACTCCAACTTTATTGAGGTCATATTACCCCCTTAAGTCAATTTTAGCATATTTTTGTCACCCTTTTGTTCTAACGTGATGACACCTTTATTATATAAAAATAAGGTTCACATCAAAGATGTCACGTCTGCTAAAAAATTGATAAAAGTACGCTAAAATTTAATTCGAGGATAATAGAACCCTATAAAGTTAAAGCGTGTCGTAGCAAATTCGATCATACTTTAATCTATTATTTAATAAATGGAATAGCATGGAGTTTAGAAGCTAAGGGATAAGATAAAGGAATAGGGTTATATGCACCATCTCATTTTTTTAATATTAAAAAATGACAACTTTAATTTTTGATTATATTTAATGAAAAGTTTTTATGACCAAACAAATGTTGTTACATTAGTAGATTCATGTTACTTAGTTTTTCTTATCAAACTAGAAGTTACAAAGAAGCCTAATATATACCATATTTTTTTAAAAAAAAATCATTGTACATAAATATTACCACATATTTATGATAAGAAATTTCAAAAGTCTTCAATAAAGTATTTAAATTTTGTACTGTATCAAATTGAGAAAATGCACAATTTCCATTCTAAACTATACACGAAATTGTTGAGACACACCCGAATGTTAGGAGGGTCCTATTACCCCCTGAACTAATTAAAATCGTATTTTTGGCCACCTTAGTACCTACGTGGCACATATGTGTGCCTACATGGACCTTCAGTGTGTTGATTCACTGATGTGCCATGTATGTACTAAGATTGTTAAAAATAAGATTTTAATTAGTCCAAGGAGTAATAGGACTCTCCCAAAGTTCGAGCGTGTCTCAACAATTTCGTGTATAGTTCAGGCGGGAAACAGAGCATTTTTCATATCAAATTAAATTATCTTATATCAATAAATTAACCTGCATTTGATGTTTATACCAAGCCGATAAATATACGAAATAGGCATGTTTGCACATATAAAACTTATCATAGATGATTAATTTGAATTCTATGATTGTTAAATTAATTAACTATAATAAATTTATATGATTTGCTATAAATACTCGATGCAAATAAATATTTACCAAGAAATGTATTAATTTAAATATGATGATGAGTCAAATTCTAGTCATATAAGGTTGAGGAGATTTTGCATCTTCAAAAGGAAGAGGCATCATGACAATGAAAGCAATATAATAAATATAATAATGGAAAAAAGGTGGGTTTCTTTTATAATTTATAAAAATAATAAATAATAATGGGGAAAAAGGTGGGTTTCTTTTATAATAAATAATAATGGAAAAAAAAGGTGGGTTTCTTTTAGGCACAATATAATAAATATTTCGTTTAACTTATCGTCAGATCACATCTATAACTTTCAACTTTGGATGTACACACGTATACACTTAAACTTGTATAAAGTTGAACAAATAGACATGTGTGTCTTAAGTGACGTTCTATATGGTTAATTCTTGTCCTACATGTCATTCTACGTGTATTATATCATAAAGAACGTGTGTATCTGCTTGTTCAATTTTATAGAAGTTTAAATATTTATTTGTGCAAATCCAAAATACCAATATTTGTCTAGCCAATATTTTTATATTATAATTATAAAAAAAATTGCAATCCTAGCTAGAAGGAATCTAGGCTTAGGTAAGCTTAATTCAACAAATTAAATAAATAATTGATGAAAAGAAGTAGCCAAGATAGGAACAATGACCTTTGAGAAGCTCAATAGGAAAAGTGTATATATATATATATATATATATAACGAGAACATACTCAGTGCATTCTCACATAGTAGAGTTTGGGGAGGGTAAAGTGTACGCAGTTCATACCTCTACCTCCGAAGAAGTAAAGAGGTTGTTTTCGATAAACCCCCGACTCTGGACAAAAAAGACAGTAAACAAAGTCGTAATAAAACATGAAACACGATGAAATACCAGAAATAAGACACACATAGAATAGTACTGTACACTATCTAACCGAAAGGCGAAAGCACACACCTCACTCGAACCCTCCTAACTAGAAACTCCAACGTACGAGTAAAGTCCTACGACTATTGCCCTGGCTACACCAAAACACTCCTATCTGCTGGCTACGACTCACCCACATGCACCAGCCCTCTAATCTAATAATTCGTGTCCCCCATAACTTCCTATCTCGGTCATGTCCTCAGTACAACAACAATAACAATAACAACATACCCAGTGTATTCCCACCTAGTGGGGTCTGGGGAAGGTAGAGTGTACACAGACCATACCACTACCTCAAGAAAAGTTGAGAGGCTATTTTTGATAGAACTCCGACTTAGGACCAACAATGTCCTTAGTAAATTGTATATATAAAATTGAGATAGTGAATATAATTACATATATATAGTGACAATATTTTGTCTAGCCAATAACCAATCTTGTTAGTTGTGCTAAAGTCCAACTCTATATGACTAGGAATATATTCATCATAACTTATAAAGGTCTGAAAGGTAATCGATAAAGTTGTTATCGTGTGATCAGACAGTCACGAGTTCAAACTTTGAAAACAACCTCTGACAAAAATGCAAGGTAATACACCCTTATAATAGGGTCCTTTTTTGGACTCTGCACATAGCTGAAGCTTTAGTGTACCAGACTGTCTATTTTTTTTAGAGCAAAACATCTAGTACCCTCTTGAAGTATGACCAAATTTGCTATGACACACTTCAACTTATGGATTACCGCCGAACTAAACTTTAGCGTAATTTTGTCAACTTTTTTAGCTGACGTGACACCTTTTATCAATCTTTTTAGCTGATGTGACACCTTTGACATGAGCTCCAGTAAAGCATGCATCTAGTACCCTCCTGAGCTATGACTAAATTTGCTACGACACACTCCAATTTCACGGGGGTCCAATTACCCACGAACTAAACTTTAACATAATTTTGTCAACTTCTTTAGCTGACGTGACACCTTTGACGTGTGCTCCATTTTATGTAATAAAGGTATTATGTCAGCACAAAAGGGTGACAAAAATATGCTAAAATTGAGTTCAAAGGGGTAATAGGACCACTGTAAAGTTAGAGTGTGTCGCAGCAACTTCAGCCATAACTCGAGGGTACTCAATGCTTATCTTTTTTTAACTTATAAGAGGTTTGGGGCTATTTTATGTATAGTGGTAAATGAAACAAAATAGAGTATATATATTTTTGAATCATCTTGTAAAGAATTTTTTTTGGTGCTATTACTTAGGTATATATTGTCCTTTAATTTGACAATATAATAAAGTATGATTATATCATCACAAATCTAGAGATACATTGGTTCACTGTGTGATAATGACCAACAACTAATAAAAAATAAAAAAATAGTACATCAAAATATATATCCACTTAGGCAAATTGAATATTCAGTTGGTTCTTTATTTTATTTTATATATATATAGTCAAATGACCTAAAAGAATTAATTAAAAAATTGAGTTGAGTTATATAATTTTGTTTTCAAGTGTGTTGATGACCTAAGTAAGTGGTAATACTTTCTCCGTCTCAAAATACTCATCGTAATATGGTATTTATTGGTGATGAAAGATAACAGATATTCTAAAAATATTCTAAAAATTTAATTAACGTGCGCAAAAATTAGTCCAGACACTATGGTTATTAAGAAAAAAAAGTTATATTTTACTTTTTTGAGAGTCAAATTACTTGAGTTTTGATTAATAATTAATTAAGATGTTTTCTTTATACCATATTGATATAAGGAGAATTGCAACTTACAGTTGTATTTTTCAGTATACTATTTAAATATTAATTTAATTTAATTTAATTTTAAAAATTAGTCAAACTAACTCTCGATTGGGTATACTCCACCCTTAACCAGAGGTCTCGGGTTTGAGCGCTGGGTATATATGGAGAAAATTCTGTTGGTAGAGTCACCCCCAGAATGGGCCCTATAGTGCGCGATTCGGATTAGTCGAGGTTAATTTTAATGCGGATACCGGATACAGGGTGAGAAACCCAAAAAAAAAAATCTCGCGAAAAACGAAATATGACAAGTATTATGGTACGGAGGGAGTAATATTTTTTTCATATTCGCCGCATACTTAGTGTTATTTGATGCCCCTCCTTAATTAAATATTATGAAAATTTAGATCATAATGGCCTATATAAACCCTAATTAACATCTCAATAAACCTATTAAACTTGAATTACAAATTTTAATCTTTTGCAAATTCCATCTTCAAGAATGGCTAATTTTAGGTTTTGGTTATGTTTGATTTTCATTATCTTGTTTTCATGTCCTTGCCTCGAAAGTCGTGCGCTCGGGCGGTCATCGACTTCGCAGAGGAGAGAGGAGACTGCGATGATGGAAACCGCCCGAGGGATTATAAGGGAAAGACTGAGACATGCAATCAAGTACGATGTGAAACGGTTAAGCCCTGGTGGACCTGACCCTAAACATCATTAGGGTATATCGTAATTTTATGTGACACACACTATTAGTCGAACCAAAGGCGTGTAAGACTAAAGAGTCCGTGAACATATATTTTGTCTGTTTTATTTTACGTGACACTTACTTTTTCCAGTGTCATCACTTAAATGTCAAGATGACGTATATTTAAGACTATAAGTTTTATACATGCCAGAATTTTCTTTTCCTCTCTTAAACTCTCCATCCAATAAACATCGTCGTATAAAATGAAACATATATAATCGATTATTCAATATATAGAGCAGAACGTGCGGAGTCATAACACTATCGCGTAAATAGAATTAACGATTTCAATTGAACTGATCATGATTTTAGAAGTGTAATTAAATGTTTTAATGATGAGAATTAATCTAAATATTATATGTATTAAATATAAATTCTGAATCTGCCTCTAATCACAATGTAATTTCAATTTTTAAATGATCAAGTTATTGTGCGTACTACTCCCTTCTCTTTTAATTATTTATTATTATAGTGATTATGATAGTTTTTTTTTTTTAATGTGATTAAGTTCTAACCTTTTGCTTTAGGAATTTGGATTATTATAATTCTTAAAGTAAAAAAATGAGAAGTCTTTTATCCTATTTTTTATATAATTTTGCAACTGTCTGTCCTTTCAATATGACCATGTGCACATATATATATATATATATGTAAATAAAAAATATGTTAATTTGAAGTATGTGTATGGACAATTCAAGGGGAAATCGTGGCGTATGCAGAATTTTTTATAAGCGATATCGACATTTCAAAAAAACAAATCGAACAAATTAGAGGAAATAATGAATAATTTTTAACGTTAGAATTTTAAATATATAGACTAAATACGCTTCTTTTTTCCTTCGCGTTTGTTGTGGCGCTTTGCATGCATGCAATTAAATTATTGAAAATTGTCTTGCAAAGATTTTTTTATCGTGTGGTCTATATTTATATGACACAAAAAATAATTCATTCATGTTT
Source organism: Capsicum annuum (assembly GCF_002878395.1). Taxonomy (NCBI): domain Eukaryota; kingdom Viridiplantae; phylum Streptophyta; class Magnoliopsida; order Solanales; family Solanaceae; genus Capsicum; species Capsicum annuum. The sequence continues at coordinate 2,315,467 of NC_061120.1, read as the reverse complement.
TTTTTTAAAAAAATAAATATAGTTGAGTGATTTTAGAAAAATAAAAACCTTAAATTGAGTGATATTTTTGACACAAAATAAAGTTTAATGACTTTATAAGGTAATTTTCTTTAGATTTACATTTAATTAAAGGTTGAATCTTGAAATGATGATAAGGAATAAATTGAAATGTTTTTTTTTTTTTTTAATAATTCTCTTTTCAATTTTCTTTAGATTTGCATTTAATTAAAGGTTGAATCTTGAAATAATGATAAAAAAAAATAAAATTGAAATGTTGGTTTTTTAAATTCTCTTTTCAATTTTCTTTAGATTTGCATTTAAATTAAAGGTGGATCATGTATTGTTGATTTTCTTTATATTCTCTTTTTTTCTTTTTATTATAGTTTTTTTTTTCATTTGTACAAATCATTATTCACATTAAAATTAAAATCTTTTTTCTGATTAATGGGAAATGTTCATTGTTCCAATATAAATTACCCAATCTTTAACTCTAATCACTTTCAAGATTTCATGTTATAATCAATTAATTGAAATTCAATTTTTTTCCTCTAAATCTTATATTTTTTTCTGATTCTTCTAATTATTTTGTATCTTTGGAGAATCATAGTCCTTGTATGGATTGATTTTTTGTCCATATATACTTAGATATATTTTTTTTCCGTCTCAGTCATCCTCTATAATAATATACCATTATAACGGCCAAATTTTCTTTGAAACCAAATTTTGATATATTTTGCTAAAGCAAAAACTATCCAAAAAAAAGATTTTATTAAAATAAAATTTCCTTTGCAATCAATTTTTAATTTGATATTATATTATATGTTACGTATAACAATATTTATGAAGAGATTTCATATAAATAGCCAATCTTGACTTCATGACCTTCAAGATTTCATCTAATCAATTGATTAAAATTTAATTATTTTCCACTTAAAAGCTTAGATTTTCTCTAATTCCGTTTAAATTTTCCATTTGGGATTTTTCCAAAACACTCAAATTTTATGTATCTTAGGAGAATCATAGTATTTATATTGAATTTTTATCCATATATCTATACAAAGAAAATCTATTGTTTTAGGGGAAAAAAATTGAATTTCAATCAATTAATTACATGAAATTTTGCATATGAACAATAATGAACATTTCTCATGAATATGAAATGTTAGTTATAGAAAAATATATAATATGCCGTTATAGTGAGATATTTTTTAATTGCTATAGCAAACAAATGATTCTAAAAATAACTTGACTGTTATAGTAAAATATTATTATAAACGATGATTATTATAAATTTTTTGTTAGACTTTATAAGGAAACAAAATTCATCTACCACTAAGACTATGATTCTCTTAAAATACACAAATCTGATTTTTTTTTTTATTTTTTTTTTTGAAACTCCCAAATGGAAAATTTAAGAGGAATTAAAGAAAATCTAATGTTTTAGGGGAGAAACATTGAATTTTAATCAATAATTTACATGAGTCAAAGATTGGCTAATTAAAGATTAATCTTTTTTGAATATCTAATATTAGCCATTTTAGTTTCTAGACCATCAAATGATGAGAAATTAATTTCCCTCCATTTAAAAAAAAAAAAATTTACTTTCCCTCGTAATCCATTTAAAAAACAATGTTTTTTTTCTTTTTTTAAGCAATATTTTAGTTTCAACATTTCACTTAGCATGTTTAAGTCATAAAATTAAAGGACATTTCGGTACATTTGATATAATTTTAATTTAAGACCCCAAGATTCATTTTTTTAAACTCCATGTCAATTCAAACTAAGTCATTTTTTTTAAACGGATAAAGTATTATTTAAGGCAGTGGCAGAGCTACATTGAATTCAGGGGGTTCATAATCCCCTTCGTCGGAAAATTATACTATTTTTATATGGTCAAAAATATTTTTATGTATATATAGTAGATGTTGAACCCTCTTCGACTAGTCCGTATATTACTTCTAAACCCCTCAATGAAAATTCTGACTCCGTCACCATTTAAGGGGTGGTTTGGTAGAGTGTATTCGAAAAAATAGTGCATGCATCAACTTTGTATTGTTTGGTAACTTTTTCAACCTATGTAAAACTAATTCTATATGGTATTAAGATGCGTATAGCTAATACAGTAAAATCTTTGGTATTAATAATGCAATATATTTTAACGCATGAATTAACGTTGTTAAAGCCACAATTGCCCTCGAAATAATTTTCATATCCTTTCCACGTCTATCATATTAGTGGAGGGTATTTTTATAATCAAATATTTATTTTTTAGAAATTATGTTATGCATGTTATTTTTAATACATTAAAAATGTTATTTTTAGAAATATTTTTAATGCATGTTATTAAATATTATTAATTATATTAATACTTAAATGACTTAAATAGTTAATTAGGGGTGAAATAGTGAAATTATTACCGTTGAAAGCAGACATGTTTTAAATATCTATTTTATTTTTTACTAAACATTATTAATTTTCTAGACATATAATAATTAATTAGGGATGATATAATAAAATCATACAAGAAGCAACGTGTGTGTATATATATCAATTTTGATTCTATGACCTGTAAAGATTTCATGTAATTAATTGATTGAAATTTAATTATTTCCCCCCTAAAACCTTAGATTTTCTATAATTTCTTTTAAATTTTCCATTTGAGATTTTTCCAAAAAAAAAAAACTCAGATTTGTCTGTATCTTAAGAGAATCATAATCTATGTGTTGGATGGATTTTCATTCCATATACAGTCATTCGCTATAATAACATTTTATTATAATAGTCAAATTTTTACAAAATTATTTTCAAAATTTTCCGTCATATTATATGTTTTCTATAACAATTTAAAACATCTAGACAGATGATTTTTATTAGGGAAAAAATGTTCAAAATATACCTAAACTTTGACGAAATTTGTTGTAACACGCCTCAACTTTGTGGGGGGTCCTATGACCCCCTCGACTATTTATTACCATATTTCTGTGGCATATATTTGTCCAGCTGGACCACTACGTGAATACACGCGCACTGAGCGTGTAAGGGTTTAAAGTGGTCCAGCTAGACAAATATATGCCACACAAATACGGTAATAAATAGTCTAGATGGGTCATAGAATAATCCCCGCAAAGTTGAGACGTGTTATAGTAAATTTCACCAAAGTTTTAGATATATGTCTGACTCTTTTCCCTTTTTATTATATAAAGATCACTACAAAATCTTATATTATATTATATTATATATTTTCTATAACAATCAAAAAATATCCAAACAAACGAGACTGTTATACAAAGATTTATGGAAGGTTCAGTGACATGGAAAATTATACTGTTTTTACACTATTTTTTATAGTTAAAAATATTTTTTATGCAAGTTGAACCAACTTCGTCTATATATACTTCTAAACCCCCTAAATGAAAATCCTGGCTCCGTGACCGGGAATGTTCATTGTCCCTTATGAATGTAAATCTTGACTTTCATGACATGCAAGATTTCATGCAATAATAAATTTTCCATTTGAGATTTTTCAAAAAAAATAAAAAATAAAAAATAAAAAAATTTCGGTATGTTATGAGAATCATAATCTATGAGCTGGATGGATTTTCTTGCCATGTATAACTACTATAAAATTATATAAATTTGCTTAACATATGATCATGAACAGAAACTAAAAAAATGGTTAATACTAATACATCAAAAAAGATGAATGAGAAGAAAACTAAAGTTCCACAAAGAGGACTTGGTGTTGCACAACTTGAGAGGATTAGATTAGAGGAACAAAATAAAAAAGATTCAATATTTCACTCATCAAGAATTGATTTTAGACCAAATAAATCTGTCCCATTTCTTGAAAATTGTCCTAAATTGTCGAGTGATGAGTATATTCTTGGTGGTGTGAATCAAAAAGTTGATCATCATGGTGTTGTGTTTGGGAAAAATTTGAATCTTCCTAGTGTTATGCAACAAAGATGTCAACAGTATCAGCAAAGTTGTAGTTCTTCATCAATGGTAAGTCTACTTCGTTGAGTTTTAAGTATTCCTTCATCGTTAACCAGTAGTTGTAGCATTGGTCGTGTAGTTTAGCGTCCAAGGGGAGCCTCAGAGTAACTGGTAAAGCTGTTGCCATGTGACCAGGAGGTCACGGGTTCAAACCTTAGAAACAACCTCTAAGGTTGCGTCCAATACACCGTTGTGGTGGGGCCCTTCCCCGGACCCTTCTCATAACGGGAGCTTTAGTGCACCGGGCTACCCTAGTTTATGGTCCTTCGATTTCTGTTATTATATGTTGTCTTGTGCTTCGAGTATCATATCATTTTGTTGTAGAAACTGTCTTGTTACTACATGTTGTTTCGTTACTATCTGCTATTTCTTGTACTTATATGTTGTGATGCAACAAAGATGTCAACAGTAACAGCAAAGTTGTGGTTCTTCATCAATGGTAAGTTTACTTCGTTGAGTTTTAAGTATTTCTTCATCGTTAACTAGTAGTTGTAGTAATGGTATTGTAGTTTATGGTCCAAGGCGAGCCTTGGAGTAATTGGCCGGTAAAGTTGTTGTCATGTGACCAGGAGGTCACGGGTTCGCCTTAGAAACAGCCTCTAGCAGAAATGCAAGGTAAGGCTGCATACAATACATCCTTGTGGTGGGGCCCTTCCCCAGACCTTGCGCATAGCGGGAGCTTTAGTGCACCGGGCTACCCTAGTTTATGGTCCTTCGATTTCTGTTATTATATGTAGTCTTGTACTTATAGTATCATATTATTTTGTTGTAGAAACTGTCCTGTTACTACATGTTGTTTGTACTTCTATGTTGTTGTTTGTCTTTAACCAAAGTTCTCGGGTCCTTCGATTTCTGTTATTATATGTTGTCTTGTACTTCGAGTATCATATCATTTTGTTGTGGAAACTGTCTTGTTACTATATGTTGTTTCGTTAATATTTGTTGTTTCTTGTACTTCTATCTTGTTGTTCATCGTTAACCAGTAGTTGCAGTATTGCTCGTGTAGTTTATGGTCCTTCGATTTCTGTTATTGTATGTTGTCTTGTACTTCGAGTATCATATCATTTTGTTGTAGAAACTGTCTTGTTACTATATGTTGTTTTGTTAATAGTTGCTATTTGTCCTGAGCCGGGGGTCTATCAGAAATAGCCTCTCTACTTCTTCGGAGGTAGTGGTATGGACTGCATGCATACATTTTACCCTCCCTAGACCCCACTATGTGGGAATACACTGGGTATGTTGTTGTTGTCATTATTAATATCTGCAATTTCTTGTACTTCTATGTTGTTGTTCATCGTTAACCAGAGTTCTCGGGTTTGACTATTGGGTAAGAAGTCGCCTTTGTGAGGGAGTGTTTAACCTGCCAATGTGAACTTTCCGGAGCGCATCTGGATTTGTTCATCTTTGTTAGGGAGCATTTTACCGGTCGATTTGTGAGTTTTGGTCGCGAATATGAATTTAGTCGGGACCCAATGTGGTACCAGACAACGGGTGGGAAACCAAAAACAAATCTATGTATTGGGGTGTTATTTGTATGATTTTTGAAATGCTTATTCGAGCTGAGGGTCTATACCGTCACAAGGTAGGGGCAAGACTACGTTCACATCACCTTCCCTATACTCAACTTGTGTGATTATACTGGATATATTGTCGTTGTTCAGGTGAATATCTCCTCAGGGCTTTTGTCATCGTCATTATCTGTACAAAATTTTCAGATGCAGCCCCCTTCAAACCAAAGTTATTATCGCGGTGAACGTTTACCTCGTTGGCCTGAAGAAGTAAAGGTTAAGTGTCTATCAAACTCTATGTTGCTCGGACTATCCAAAAATGTCAGCAGGTGCATGTCGAGTCCTCTAAAAGTAACGCCTTTTTGGAGGATCTAACACGGCCGCGCAACATTTTTGGAGTGTCTGAGCGACCTACTTAAAACTAGATTATCGAGCTAATGTATCTGAACTTCCTATCGTTACCTGATGGTTTGTCGATGATGTGATATAGATGGCTGGAGTAAAGAGGCCCTATCCGTTCTCTCCAGAACACCCGCCTGTTCCTTCATTTCGACGCGTATTTCCTCAGTGCTGCGTTGCTTCTGTATCCAGATCACATGCATCAGCTTCCAGCAGCGACGACTGCTCAGTCAATGTAGAAGAGGGAAATGCGCGTAAAAGGTTCTATATCTTACTTGGAAATCACGTAGTCTTAGTATTCGAGAGCCTGATAATGAGTCATTTGGCATTTCTGCAGAGAAGTTTTCGCAAAGTCGAGAGCTTTATCTGAGTCTGGACCATCAATCTCAGCAAGAGAAACTAAAGCTCTCGATGGAGATTTTCTCCGATTGGCTCCTCCAGCAGTAGCTTTGCCACATTTAGAAGCAGTAAATCGGCGTTCTTTAACTCTTCAGCTATTCGACTGTGTACCCTCTCGGGTGAGACTAAAGGACTATAGCGTTACATTCTTGATCCTGTACTGTGTTTTTTTGTCTCGGTTTTAACTATCTTCCGAACTTATTTGATCTACAGGTTGCTGCTGCAGCGCATACGCCTCCATCAGGCCTAGGCATATCAGTTCAACAACCGATCCTCGGGTTCTCCCCATCTGCAGAGGTGCAAATTGGTCGTGAAGAAGCTCGCGGAAGTGACTTTCATACTGAAGTAGGAGCAGATGTTGATTTGGAACTGAATCTATAGAAGTTAATCCCGGTGGGTAAGGCTCGTTAGAGGTGTGTCCGCGGGGGTTTAGTTCTTTTACATGATAGAAGACGTTGCTTCGAGTGATAGTCCTACCGTTTATAGGGATAGTTTGTAAATAACTTCATATGCATGTTGCTGCACGAAAAACATTGTGAAATGTGAATCACAGAAGAGAGTTTTCGTTGCTTATGAACTGTTGAATTGTGCGACCATCTCATCTCAAAGTTTTAGCCGTTGGAGGACTTTTATTTACTTAATTATGTCTTCAATGTGGAGATGAGTATGTTTTGTTGCTCATAATCGGTGAAACAAGAAATCTTAGGCATTGAGGTATTAAAAGGGCAGACCGGTGCACTAAAGCTCCCTCTATGTGCAGGGTCAGGGGAAGAGCCCCACCACAAGGGTGTATTGTACGCAGCCTTACCTTGCATTTCTGCCGGAGGCTGTTTCCAAGGCTTGAATCCGTGACCTCCTGGTCACATGACAGCAACTTTACCAGTTAAATCGATGAAAAGAAAGCTGTTCCAAGTTCCGATCCAGTTGTGTCCATAAATCGATGAACAACAACCGTCTTGATCTCTTCTCATCGCCTTTTGGGACGAGTACTGGTCATTGTTACTCGTCAATGCGATGTAAGACTTTAACAGTACTTCTCGAAAGGCCTAGAAAGAGAACCAGTCCTTACATTTACACCAGAAATATCAATAGAGCCAAATGTTCGAGCTCTTTTTGTTACGCGAAGAAGTCATAATCTAAAACGTAAACCAAAACTAAAGAGAATGGATAGAGAAGGAAAGCAATAGCGGATACCCAAACGGGGAATGATGTGCTCGAACTGGCAATGCATCCCATTATTCCGCAAACCAATAGCACGCTGAGCACTTCAGCTGTGAAGTTCCAAGCCAATCCTCGGAACTATATCAGTGAAAGAAGCACGGTAAGTCCAAGTACATTGTTGATGAACACTCCGCCATATATCTGCTTAGTTTAGTCGCATTTGTCATACTTTTTCATCTGTACTCATGCTAAAACAAAAGAAGAAAGACAGCGGAACGAACCTCTGATAATGTCAAGGAATTCGTTCTTTGTTTCTTTAGACTTGCTTCGTTGATCGCTGAGATTGCTACTCTTGCACTTGTAGCCAAAGGGACTAAGATAAACGAGATGAAAAATGAAGGTACATTTATAGCTATCGAGAAACTTCCTACGCTCTTGATTAGAGGTTCCGCTAGAAGTCCTAATATTACTATTCCGATTACCAGAAGCAGTATCGCCTTCATCCATGCTACCGCAGATCTATCAGTCTTCTTCTGCAGCAGCTTTTTCGTCATTTCCCAATTCTTCTGCATATCAAAAATCATTTCGTTATACAATCAGACCGCTCTATAATGCAGCAATTGCTATTATTCTTAACATTTTCAACCTACTGATCATCTATGTTGCTCGGACACTCCAAAAATGTCGTTGCACACTTATCGGATCTTTCAAAATACACTAGTTTTGGAGGATCCGACATGCATCTGGCGGAATTTTCAAAGTGGTCGAGCAACTAAGTTGATCGTTAATATCAGTTACTCACTTTCTAATAGCAGAAATATTCGGTTTCCCATCTTCCGTGTACAGAGTTCCTATTGCTGTGCTTTCGACATGTTGAAAAATATCGGATAGAATATGGTTCATCATTTCGTGTTCTTCCCGCTTCTTTTTGAGCCAAGCCTGCAGAATCTGCGATGAGAACAAAATATGTGTTTAGCATCAGTGGTTGCTTCCACGAACTCATAACCTATTGACTATGTTGCTCAGTTTCTCCAAAAATGATGTCGCACCTCATATTGGATCATCCAAAAATGTACTACTTTTGGCGGATCTGACATGCAAGTATCGACATTTTTGAAGAGCACTAGCAACATAGCCTATAGTTCATTGACGGAGACAACTCAGTATATATACCTCGTACAAAATCTTTCAAGGATCTTATGGAATGATATCGTTTACCCATTGCATCCTTTGTTTCATCTATCCATCTTGTGAAACCTTTGACAAAATCATCCATGATACACGTGCGACTATGAAGATCAACGTGTGTGCAAGTGCAGCAAAGGATCGTCCAAGGAAGAGTTTAACATACTCTTTGGTTCTTAGGATTTATACCCTCATTTGTCTCACTACCTATCTTTACGTTTCTTGTAATCGTGTTTGTGTTGTATTGTTGTTATTGTGTTGTTGTTGTTCTCCTCATCTCGTGCTCATCTTTTTCTTGTTGTATTGTTGCTGTTTGTTGGTGCTAAACACCTTGTAAACTCGTGATACTTGTGTTGTTGTTGTTGGCCGAAACTAGCACTCAAAGGGGTCCTCGGGTTGCTCTCAACTTGTGGACTGTTTTGGTTGCGTTGTGGACTGTTTTGAGCTCTTTTAGATACCGTTTGGTATCAATTCATATCGATCATTCCATCCTCATCGAGATCAAATTCTTCCATTACCTCATTTTGTAATCCTTGTCCCGATACAATTTTCTTGATCTGATTTTCATGAAAAGTTGTTTTAGCTCAGAAACCGACACAAACTTATCTCCGTCCTGATCAGCCTTTTCAAATAGCCTGCATCGCGTCGACAAGAACTCAGTTACTTGCTGCACATTATGTACTGAAATTTACATGAGCCAAAAGGAAAAGTGTTTTACTTTCATGAAGAGTTTCTCCCATAGCGCTTGCCATTATGTTGCTCAGACTCTTTAAAAATGTCGATAGGCACATATCAGATCCTTCAAACACAGAAGCGACCACATTTTTGGAGAGTCCGAGCAACATCAGCTTGCAGTTTTAACATGTTAAAGTCGTGACCAAATCATCGATATAAGGACTTGTTTCTAAGTACCTGGTAAAAAAAGTAAGAGAATAGGTATACGATCGAAACCACAAGAGAGAATATCATGAAAATTCGTTCTAGGGTGGCCGATAAGTGCAGAACTGTTGGTACTAGGATGATTACGAATGGAATAACCCATAGAACCGTTATTCTTCCCATCTGTCCTAGCCTTGATGGGCAGAGTTACCCGATACGTGTGTTGAGGCAAACAACAGGTACTAACTAGTCGAGGTTTACAAGTTAGCCCAGACACCAACAACAACATACCCACCCAGTGTATTCCCACATAGTGAGGTCTGGGGAGGGTAAAAATGTACGCAGTCCATACCACTACCTCCGAAGAAGTATAGAGGCTATTTGCGGTAGACCCCCGGCTCCGGACCAGAGACGGTAAACAAAGTCGAAATAAAACATGAAACAAGCATAGAAATAACAGAAAATAACACCCACAAAGTAGTACTCTACACTATCAAACCGGGCGCACACTCCTCACCCCAACCCTCCTACGACTACTAGCAACACTACCCCAAGGCACTCCTATCTACTAGCTACGCCCCACCCACCCTCAACTTCCTATCTAGGGTCATGTCCTCAGTAAGCTGCAACTGATCCATATCACGTCTAATCACCCAGCCTACCTCTACCCCGCCTGAAACCATCCAAAGCTAACCTCTCACACCGACGAACTGGGACATCCGGTTACTAAACGAAAAAAGTGTCTACTCAAGATATATAAGTAGTAAGAACAAACCAGTCCACTGAGACAGCAATCTTGAGCAACCCCACACCAGTTAACACACATCCTTGAGCAACTTCTTTACTGTTCAATAGCCCTGATGCTGATGAAATCAAGAATTAGCTAAGACATTTGTCGCTAATCTGTCACTAAATAGTCCGTAACTAACAGGATTTTTCGATAATCCTATATAACGACAGACTTTTTTTGTTTAGCGACAGAAGAATGTTGATTGAGTTCCGCGAATATGCATGCTAGAATGATGTTATTTGCTGTTATTCTATCGATATGTGCATTTAAGATAGAAGTTGTCTGTCGCTAATTCTTGTTTATTGTTGAAAGATAGAGATCATGTTTATTGAGTTATACATGAAAATGCATGCTAGAAAGATGCTATTTGTTGATATTCTATCTATTCGTGCATCAAGTTCAAAGAAGATCTCAATTTATAACGAAAAAGCGATAGTAGCTAAGTATTTTCTATGATTCATCATTATCGAGAAGAGTAAAGAAAAGGGCAGTTTGGTGCACTAAAGCTCCCGCTATGCACAGCGTTCAGGGAAGGGCCCCACCACAAGGTTGTATTGTACGCAGTCTTACCTTACATTATCAAGAAGAGTCCAAAACAATAAAAGAAAATGACTAGTTATTCAACTTCTCTATACAAGATGAAGGCTAGAGTAAGGTAGCAGTTACCCGTAAAACTAGTCGAGGTGCGCGCAAGCTGACCGGAACATCACGGTTTAACAAAAGAAGGGGTGAAGGCTAGAGTAAGGTAGCAGCCAGTAGGTACCCGTAAAACTAGTCGATGTGCATGCAAGCTGATCGACCCGAACGTCACAGTTTAACAAAAGAAGGGATGAAGGCTAAAGTGTAAAACTAGTCGAGGTGCATGCAAGCTGACCCAAACATCACGGTTTAACAAAAGAAGGGATGAAGGCTAGAGTAAGGTAGCAGGTACCCGTAAACCTAGTCGAGGTGCGTGCTGGCTGACCCGAACATCACAGTTTAACAAAAGAAGGGATGAAGGCTAGAGTAAGGTAGCATATACCCGTAAAACTAGTCGAGGTGCATGCAAGCTGACCAGAACATCACGTTTAACAAAAGAAGCGATGAAGGCTAGAGTAAGGTAGCTAAGTTGACCCGAACATCACGGTTGAACAAAAGAAGGGATGAAGGCTAGAGGAAGGTAGCAGGTACACGTAAAACTAGTGGAGGTACATGCAAACTGACCCGAACATCACGGTTTAACAAAAGAAGGGATGAAGGCTAGAGTAAGGTAGCAGGTACACGTAAAACTAGTCGAGGTGCATGCAAACTGACCCGAACATCACGGTTAACACAATGCACTTGCACCAAACACACTATTTGGACCAAGAATCCAAGAATCTTGAAAATCCTTTCACCTCCCATTGCTACATAGTATTCTCCATGAAATAACAAGTACTCATACACCACAATGAGGAAAAAATGACCTGAAATACTCTTTGAACATGGCAAAAATCCATACATTTGTTCACATTTCTCCGTTGTATACGTTGTATACCTATGTATATCGCCAACGCCATCTGAAATCGCGCTGTAATAATATGGTAACGATCGAAAACCAGTGACTTTGATCAAGAGAGAAAGTGGTAGTAGAAGGAGAAGCATAAGAGCAAAAGAAGTTTTTATGACTTTTGCCATTTTTTTGTATTGAGTTATGTTGAAGTTTTTGAGACTCTTTCAGATGGATTTTTATAATGTTTGTGATTGATTACATATGTGCATTGTCATGGCCAGTGACGTAGCCAGGATTTTTCGTAAGTGATGTCAGTACTCGAAGACCAGACCCCACTTTGTGGTAATATATCGCCGATGTTGTTGTTGGTGGTGTCAATATTCAAAGGGATTTGTTTATAATGTTGTGATTGCTTAGATATGTGTATTGTCATGGACAGTGACGTAACCAGGATTTTTCGTAAGTGATGTCAGTACTCGAAGATCAGACCCCACTTTGTGGGAATATATCGTGTTTGTTGTTGTTGTCGTCGATGTCAATCGATGAAGTTAACAAATGAATAAATCACTATAATGACAAGTGGTGTCACTTCTTATACAATGACAATCCCAAAAGTACGATTTGGGGAGGGTGGTATGTACGCAATTTTATTGTTTCTGAATACATACATAATTAGTAAAAGAAAAAGAAAAACTGAACGAAGCATCATCACGGGGAAGGGCCCCACCACAAGGGTGTAACTGTACGCAGCCTTATTCTGCCAGAGTCTGTTTCGAAGGCTTGAACTCGTGACCTCCTAATCACATGACAGTAACTTTACCGGTTACTCCGAGCCACTCCTTCAACATCACATGACACCACTTTGGACAACTAGGGAAATATTATAAAAGACAGTCCAGTGCACTAAAATTAAAACTTCCGTTATGCGCAAGGTTCGTAAAAGGACCCCACCATAAGGGTGTATTATACACAGCCTTATCTTGCATTTCTGCCAGAGGCTGTTCCCAAGATTTGAACCCGTAACCTCCTGATCACATGACAGCAACTTTACCGGTTACTCCAAGGCTCCCCTTCAAATCAACCAAAGATCATATATTTAGTGATAATTAGTCCTTGTCTGCAGTTGAAATCTTGTTTTATAAGAATTGCTAGAACTATTTCATGGCTGAAGTGACAGTAAAAATAATATATTTAGGGTCGTTTGGTACGCGAGATAAGGTGCGATATCCCATGATTAAGTTTGTACTAAATTTATTCCGAAACTAATTTATATCATCAACCAAACATGATATAAATTAGTCCAAAGATTATAATCCCGATATAATTTAGTATGCGTACCAAACGACTTGAAAGTTATTGACTCCTTATTGTTACAGCCCACTCTTTCATGGGGAACGTTTGGAAGTTTTATGGAAAAATAAAACTCCACCCTTATGTGTATCTTCATTGGATGTATCGGAAGCTAATTATGTATCTCAACAAACCCAGAGTCGAAAAAAATATATCAAGAGCTAATTATGTATCTTTACAAGGAAAAAATATATTTTCACTGAATGCATTATGTATCTCCACAAATTCAAAATCGAAAAAAATGTATCAAAAGTTAATTATGTATCTTTATAAAGGAAAAATATATCTTCATTGAATATATCATAAACTAATTATGTATCTCGACAAACCCAAAATCAAGATTTTCAGTAAGCGTCACAATCCTAGCCCTGAATATGGAAAAATCCTTGGTTGGGAATGCTACCCCCGAATGAGCCCTACCCAGCATGAATCCGAATTAGTCAGACTCCAATGTGGGTATTCGGACACCGAATGGGAAACCAAAAAAAAAAAAGAGAAATGCTTTGATTTTCACCAAATAAATGCAGAAATAAAGAACATAGAAGAAATACCATAATTTATCTGCAAAATCTAATATAAATACTCTAATGTATTATTGTAGGTTTCATAATACACTGACATTAAGTTACATATAGAAAACAAAATACCCAACACTAAGCAAATCTACAGAATCAGAACCCTCTTGTCAATGAACCTGCCCCTAAACAACTCGTCTGCGTCGCCATGAGATATATCCATATCGTACCAGCGGAAAGAATCACCTGATTGTTCTGCGATTAACTAGTTTTACAGTGGAGTGAGGACGTTAGTGATATGATCGTCCTCTTCCACGACCACGCCAACTCCTGTTACCACCTCTTCCACTGGTTCTTCCACCTTCGTAGATACCTGAAAATGCCTTGTTAACTAGCTGGTGTTGCATACCACCGGCTCCTCGGCCCTTTTTTAATGCGTTACTGTTTGATCCGTTTGTAGTAGCAGCCGGTCGCTTCTGACTGTGACGACAACATCATATAATTAAACATTACTATCTTTACGAATTTGAAATATTACAGACGAGTAGAGTTGAGCAGAATATCTATCCACATACCCTGCAACGGTAGCAGTTGGAGGACCTGAAGGTTTCGTAGCTTCTTTCCATGACAAATTTAGTTTTTGATCGCCGATAAATTTTGGTGTCTTTGTATGCAATGGCTGTAATTTATGTGTGTGTGATGTTAGTTCAAGCAAACGAAAATGTAAAGTTGTGATTGAAGAGCACAAAAGGCAAAATTAGCACTTTACCGGGGTCATTGCTAGTATATTGTTGCAAGCTCGAAGCGCTATGGTAGCAGTTTGCTTTTGAGTCTTCTGCAAGATTAAAGATAACAGCTGAGTACAACACCGAAATAAGGAACGAATTGGTCGCAAGGGAGGGAGAGGTGAAAGAGAGAACTCACAATAGCATCCTTTTCTTCATCTGTTTTAGCAGCGGCAAGTGCTTTGTTTTGGTCTGCCATCCCTTGGGTTAATTTCTTGATCATAGACCTAGCCAAATCCTCAACCGTGCTTAATCTGTTTCATCAAGATGAAAGACATCGTCATCGTAAAGCAAAAACCAGCAACCACCACAATATGGCATACTTCGGCTTCTCCTCTCTGCCGTCGGAACAGCTAAACTCCCCTTCTCTTTGGGATAGCAGAAGCATGCCATATACAACCCACAGCCTCCTCCTAAACAGACGTGAAAAAAATCCCCCCCCACCCCCAACCACATGGCAGAGGTGGAACGGTCAAGTGGTACCCACCCCCAACCTAAGTTGCATGGACTCAGGTGCGGGTATCCGAGACGGGTGTGAATCCAAGAGTCGGATTCGTCAAAATTTAATTTTTAAGATTTGGGAATGCGAATCCGATTATGGATACGGGTGCGGGGATTCGGTTAAAAAATTAAATATTATAAATATAGTTACACATTTAAACAGTCATTTCAATTTACTTTTTCCTATATGTCAAGGAAATTTCATTTTTAAAAAAATATTCTTTACTTTTTTCACTTTCAAGGTAATTTTTTTAGTTACTTTTTAAATTAGTAATAGTATTTTTTATATGGAAAGAAAATAAATTCTTTTTAATTAGTAGTAGTATTTGAAAAGTCACACACTCACCAGATCTAAATAAATTAGGTTTACCTTTTTTAATATAATTTATTTTTTAAAAAAATACAATTATCAAAAAATAGGACCGTCAACAGTGACGCCGACAAGCACAATCTTAGCATTCTACTCTTTCTTCCCCATCAAAATTCCGGCGACGATAACCCTTCCGCCGGCGATAACCGACAATCACAGATCTGAGCATAATACCATTTTCTCTTTCTTCCCCATCGAAATTCTGGCGACGATACCCTTCCGCCGGCGACAACCCCTTCGCCGGCGACAACAATCACAATCGTTGATCTTCTCCTTTTGCCAGTTTCTCCCTTTCGATAACGAAGCCAACTTTCTTCTTGATGTTGGTCAACGTCTCCGGATTCGTTTGACCGAATCCGAGACGAATCCCGCGCCAGCGTCTGTACCAGTGTCGCGTCGGGACGGGTTCGACGGCATAACCGCCGAGTCCGAGCAACATAGCCCCCAACCCCAACATGGCTCTGGATTCGCACCAATTAGCCAGAGGGAAGAAAAGGAAAGCTTTCAGTTATCTAAATTCCAAAGTGTAGCAAAGCGTCTTCATACATGACTATTTTATGGGATATTCATCTCTCATTGGGTAATATCAGCAGAGAGTAGAGTTAGTAGATTAAAGACGCCTGAAAATTGCCTTGTCAACACAATTCGTCATAGTCAACAATTAAGGGAAAAAGAAACGGATGTAGGATGATTTCTTTCTGTTAAGGAAAATGTCATGTCAAATGCTCCCTAGGGAATGATGCTGCTCGACTTGATGCATACAGCGGTGTATAAACTAAAAATTAGGTGGTTTTGAACAAACTCGAATATAAAGAGGCCAGTATCCTATTTTTGATTCAACATGAATTTTCTTTTCAATGATCCAGAAGCTGAAAATGTTGACAAATCTAAAATTGGCATCAACCAAGCATAGCCATACAGGGTTCAAGTTATAACATCAAGGAATAGAAAAACAAGTAAAAGCACCTCTCAGTAAAGTCCTTATATTGCTCCGAGAAATCCTCCCCCAATCTATCTGATGGCTGTCCAGTGACAATCTTGTATCCACAGAGACTGTTTGTGGCGTTTGGAGTCTATAAGATTCAAATGGAGGAAGTATAAGCAGGTTGATTCTACGCATCAGGTATATTATCCATGGTCAAAAAATATCTCTCTTACCTTGTGAGCTAAATGGTGGAAGGTATACAGCAAACACTCAATACACGTGTAGTTAACTTCTTCAATCTTTCTTCGAACCATATATTTCTGGGAAAAACAAGTAAGCCAATTTCATCAAGAGTTCAAAAGCATTTCAATCAAGAGATCCTAATGACTGGAAACTCAGTAAATCTAGTAAGAATGTAGCCATCTCAGGTTGTATGAGCAGGACATGATTACAAGAGAGAAGATGACAGTAACAAATTAAGAATCACCAAATGTACCAACTCTAAAGTTACAAATTAAATTCATGGAAATTTAGAAAACCTTTAGTAGCTGAACTACTGATGGAAGCAGCTGTCGAGAATCCTGAGTTGTTGCACAAAGTGAGCACTCGGCGAGGCTCTTGAGCAAGTCCAACTTCCATTGCTCTGGAAGCTGAAAACACAAAAAAAAAAATGCACTTGATATAACTTGAACAACCTAATCGTAAGATATGGATCAGCGAAGGATGATCAAAATACATAACTCGGTTTCTTTTTTTCTGAAGCTGGTATACTTGTAATTAAGTGAAAAAAACATATCTATAGAAAGAGGAAAGAAAACAAATTCTAAACAGAAACTACAATCCTAAAAAGACTCTAAGACAGATCCATATTGAACTTTGTCGGATCCTTGTAATTACTGCAACTTTTATTGTTTTTTTGGGCCTAAAACTTTTTGGAGTTGCATAGCATATCCTAAGTGCTGAAGAATACCACTTTACCTTTCACAAAAAACAACTGCGTCAACTCGTAATATTCTGCTAAAGACAATGTCAACTAATGCATGTACTAGCTACTTTAATACATATTAACTCAATCCAGTCACTTTGGTCTAAAAGATCACCATATCTTTTAACTCTACTGAAGTTCTAATTCAGTTGTGTTTGATTTTTCTCTTCAGAATTGAATTTCTGGAACAGCCACCCATTAGTGGCACTTCATTAATTTCCAGAAATATTGTACTTTACAAGGTACTCCCCCCGTTTCGTTTTAGTATATTTGTTTCAATTTAGTTGTTCCTTTGATGAAATCAAGAGAATTTTATTATGTTCTTCCAATAATACCCTTAACATTAAATGACTAAACAAAGTGTATTTACTCGCATTTATATTTTCAAAGCATAATTAATAAGGCTAATTTGGTAAAATAGACCCCCTAATTAATATTTTTTTAATGGGTGCGTCAAATATATAGGGGCCAACTAATATGAAACGGAGGGAGTACACTGTAACCAGTGTCAAGCTATAACATTTGTCTATTCTTAAAAGAGCTTAATAGATTGTAAAGACACTAATGAATATTGTGAAGCTTTTTGGGAAAGAAAAGATTTTTGCAGTTTTTAAAAAAAAAAAACAAAAAAAAAAAACTATAAACCTCCTTACCCATCAATATGAACTTTGCAACACACATCCTCCTTACTAGACCCGACCCCAATTGTGGGATTTCAATGGGTAGGTATGTTGTATAAATCCTATTTAGACATGAATTAAAAAGACTAGTAAATATCAAATCCTAAACAAATTTGGTTTCTTACTCCAAACTTTGAATTAGTCTGCAACATATTACATTAGTTACTAAAGATTAAATGCACGTCACCCAACTGTTAAGTGCGTCAAATGCACTCACTGTGTGAAAAACTAATAAACTATATAGGAGTAACAAGAATTACCTTGTCAAAAACAGGCATGATTTGCTTGTTCAAATAGTTGAGAAACTTACTGCCTGATGCACCCCTCTGAAAACAAAGTAATGTCAAGTGAATGACTATTTCAACAGTCATCTACGTTGGACATATAAAGGGAAAACAGCGCACACCTTGAAGAAGGGAAAGGCCATTGAAATGCACGATATGAACCTCTCGATATGATCAGCATCCAACACCTACCAGAAAAGCAAACAAGCACTAGATTCGTATCCCAAAGGCAGTAGGCATCAATTTTCAGGGTTTTGTTTAAAGAAGGTAGCAAGAGAACGAAAAGGAGAATGTGGACATGAAATTCATCAGTGAAAGGGAGTGAGATACCTATGTGTAAGAAGATCAAAATCTAACTATAGGCTTTCCTTAAACCACGGAATATTATTATCTTTGAGTATTGAGTAAAACAGTACAAGGCCCCCTGTACCGGAGATTCTTCAATGAAATGGTACAATATAAAAACTTCCTGATTAAATATTTGCCCAAAAAACATTTAGCATTAGCGTCAACATGCTCACTTTTTTAAACCACAAAAAAAAAAAAGCTTTCTCTTTTCCTCACAACTAAAAGACCTGGAAATACAAAAGTTACCGGTTTCAAAAAAAGACCTGGAAATATATTCAGTTCAAAATTCAAGTAAACTCTCTAATCAGACACCAGGACATTGAACACTAATAACTAGGTATAACTCAAGATTCAAAGAAGTGCACAAAGTGAGAAAAATCATGGATTTTCAACGTGGAGCAAAAACATAGCTATAAAACTTCAGCAATTAAAGAGTGATCAACTGGGCACTGTCACGGCAATGAAATGTTGCTTCCCACATAGTTGGCTTCTAACAAAAGACAACAAAGGAAAAGGACTACCACTTACATTGAACTGAGCATCGAGATCTGCCTGACCTTCAATAATCTCAACAAGCTCCTGAATACGCTCTGTGGGAGCATTATGGCCAAATAAGCTCAAGCTTTTCAAAAAGTCCATGAACATTTTAAATTCAGCAGCCGTTACATCTTGCAAATTCTACAAAACATCCATTTCAGGGTTGGTTAACAAAAGCAAGGATAGATGAAACACATACCCATAATAGAATCATCAGATGTGAACTAATATCTTTAGCCCTAAAATTAAATATGAACTACAATTCAAAAAAAAAAAAAGTAACTGGAAAATTGAAAGAGAACTACATCGAGAAAATCCGTACCTTCTTCACCAAAGTAGTTATGTGCCTCTCCATCGGCTCCTGTGGAACTAGGAGCTCCGCCTTAAGAGGGAACACCTGCAAAGTAATGAGAATTTATATTAGCAATGATGAGCCACAAACTTATGAAGTTCATCAATAGTGTAGACAGTAAGCACTTTTGAAACGATAAAAGCAGCTAGTCCAAGTCAAATGATCTGCAAAATAATATCAATTATCATGTTCACAACAAGGATCTTCTGGGCACCATGTTGAATTCATTCCCTTCTTTGCCAAATGATCACCAGCAAAAGTCAATTGAGAACAGTCCATTTTCCTTTTCCTCAACAAAATACTTCAAGAGTAGAGAAATAGTAACCTTATCTCTTAGAAATAGCAGAACTTTTTTACGAATGCTGTCCCAAGTGCTAAGATCCTCAGCACTCTGATCCTCGATGCTCCCAATACGCTTAAACAAAGCAGTTAGAGAAGCTGCAGCAGACAAGTGCAACCAAATGGTAAGCAGGATAACCAACACGAATTGCATGATTCCAAGCACTTGAATAGAGATAAGAATCCAAACATCATATCCATTATGCATTCACATATTTAATGTAAATTAACATAAACCCAGTAACCTAACCATTTTGCATAACATGGTAGCTTTTAGTATCAAGGTAGGACATTTTCTTGATAAGAGTAAATAATTGTTTTAGTGATGAGAAAAATCCGTATACAAGACATATAACAAAAGTAGAAAACCTACAACGAATATGGCTCTCTACAAAAGAAACCCAATATCCAAACAAATAAAGACATCACGAGTACACCAAAAAGAAACTAGAAACAAAGACATTATATTCATACTTCACAAAATCATTGTGAATCCCTTGAAAGGCTCTCTTGTTCCTCTCCTTCCAAATAACCCACACAATGGCTAATGGATCAACATCCATACCCTCCTTCGAACGCCCAACCATGGAATGCCTCCTTTACTTTATATGGCATCAACCATTATATTTCCAAACAAATTTGGGACCAGCGAGCACAACCACGCAGCTACCTGAGAATGTAAAATAGAGATGGTCTACATTTTCGCCTGGACATCTGCACATGAAATAGCATAGGTGACTCTAATCTTCATTAAGTCCTCGGTTGACAGCATCACTCCCCTCGTGGCCAACCATGAGAAGAGAACACCTTCCTGAACACCCTGGGAATCCAAATTGCCCCAATTGAATGGAGTGAAGGGTTTCTCTCTCACAAACAGAACTTTGGTAATATGACTCCCCCAGCATCATCACAAAGCAAATGTAACATGCGGTGCATTTGCCTATACAGTACATCAGCCATGTTTAAAATTTGCCTCGGAGGTTCCTCATAGATCAAAAATCTCAATTCCCCTGTACATGTCAAGAAATATGTTGGATAGTCGGCTTTCTCTAGCATGAGACACTAAATATGTTCGAGGAATGCAAGGCCCAACTCACGATTGTCCACCAAATACAAGCTGGGATAATCCTCCATCTATCTTTGTTTCGTGCACCAAATCAGCTCCCTGTCGACTGAAAAGTGTGTCATCAATCTTACTAGGCACTATCGATGAGATACCTCCGAGATTGCAAAAAGTCTGCTACAGTTGTCTCAGCTTCACTGCCACAGAGTGCTCTATATTAACATTCATTATCTCATTTCAACTATCTTTGTTGCATCCTACAATTCGTTTCTCAACTATTTCAATCAGAAAATTCAACACTACAAGATCCTTGTTTGAAGAACCCAATGGTAGGCCCAAGTCGGTAGCACATATGCACCTACCTTACATTTCAACATCTCTGCTAGCTCTTTAATGTTGTCTGCCTCAGCAAATAATAAATGAGATATAGACAAATTACCCCTTATATAATCACTTTGTGCTGCCTTATACATAAGCCAACTGATAGCATCCATCACAAAAAGGAATAATATAGATGATAAATATCTCCTTATCGAATTTCCCCTTCAGCTTTTGAAAAAATCGCATGGAGTATCATTCACTAGGATGGAGAACACTACAATCATGCAATGCTTCATCCACGTTCAGGCAACTGTGATCCCTAGCGTTATCTTGTGTCAATCCCAAGAAAGCATAAGACCAAGGAGTTTTCCATTCAACCAACGATGTCGGGCTTAATCTGATAAGATTAGAACTAATGTAGCCCTTTTTAGTGATAAAGTAGCATGATTAGAAATAATTGTAGTTCTAAATGACTACTGAAGTTAATTCGTTAACAAGGATATCAACATTGATAATGCCAATATTACAAAACAAGGATAATTTCAATGAACAATCAGGCAGAAACCTCAATTATGCTGCTAATAATAGATGCACAAGTGGAATAATAAACCACAAAATTCATGGATTTCTATGGTTCTGGGGAGTTGGAGATTTAATGACTAAACTTCAGGAACAGAAACTTACTCTTCACATCCTGACGTAACACAGTCAAAAGAGCCTTGTGTACCGCATCACGCTCTACATTTTCTCCTGACATAATTGGCACAAATTGTATCAATATGAACAAATGATCTGAACCAACCAAGTCCACAAGGCATTTTACACAAAATTTACCTGCAATGAGGAGCTGACCAAGAATGTCAACAATTTTAGACAAATGCTCGGGTGTATCTTTGCAGAAAAGCGGAAGTCCACGGATCGCTTGTACACGAACCTAGAAATCAATAAAGGAATACAAAGTTTAGTTGAAAACACACGGTTAAACTCAAACCTAGTTGTGAAATATACCAACCTCTTCACTAATAAGCAATACTGTAATTACAAATATTTTCTGACAATTTCTTTAAGATAATAATGAGGACTAAACCACCGTAATGCAATGTAGCATTCCTCTGAGACAGCATCTATACCCATCATATCATCACCATACTAATAACTTTTACTCATCAGTTGATCCACATAGGAGGTGGAAGTGCACGTGCCCCTCCGATTACCTCGCAGGGACTCTCTAAAGCAGCTCATATTTTCTAGAAAACATTGTTATACTACAGATGTGCTGCCATAACAAGTTGTCCAGAACAGTGGTGGAGCCATCTTATAATGCAGCTGACACCCCTTCGTCGGAAAATTACATTGTTTAACAAGGTTAAAATTTTAGTTTTATTTAAAAATATTATATATTGACACCCCTTAATTATTATTATTTTCGTGTGTCTACTTTTTTATATTTTGGCACCCCTCAGTATTTACTGGCTCCACCACTGGTTCGGGAGGTTAGTGAAAAAAATGCAATCTTTTGTCTAAGCTAATACCATTAATCCACGTTGAATAGTTACTAAACTGGAATTTGTTCAATGGTAAAACACAGAAGCCATGTATGGATAGAATACTAACCCCAAGCTCTTGATCTTCGATTAAATTGAAGTGCTGATCGAGAGCCTGCTCCACCAACTGTGGGAAATACTTGAAGAACTTAGGTATAAGCTGTGCAGCAAGTTGCTTAGCCTTCACACTTCCATTCGCTGCCACAATAATCCCTTCATAGTCCTGCCTATGCTGCTAACCAAACAATTCAAAAACTTATATTAAACAGTCAAAAACACACATAAAATATCCCTATTTTTTGAGTTTCATACCTAACTATTAGGTGTGCGAGTTTCCTACCTAAATTATCGCCAACTATTTATCAAAGGAATAATACATAAACGTGCCCTTTAACTTGGTTTCAGTTGACATCTATGCCTTCCAACTAAAGATTTAATGGTCAAGAACACAAATAAAGTATCCTTATTTTTTGAGTTTCATACCTGAAATATTAGGTGTGCACGTTTCCTACCTAAATTATCGCCAACTATTTACCAAAGGAATAATACATAAATGTGCCCTTTTAACTTGCCTTCCAACTTTGTGTGTACACAAGTTGAACAAGCAGATAGATAAACATCCTAGTTCCTGCATGGCATAATACAAATAAATTTGATTTGTACTTCACGCAAATTGTCATGTAGGATGTGTGTATCTACTTGTTAAATTTTATACCAATTAAAGTGCCTACTTATAAAGGACACATTTTTACGTATTATGTCTTTATCAAAACACACCTCAATTATAATAATTCGCTTTTTCTACTCGATATTACTACTCAATTATCACTCGTTCAATTTAACCAAAAAAAATCTTTAAAAAAATCATTGTTATACTATAGGTGTGCTGCCATAACAAGTTGAATAAGTAGATACACACGCATCCTAATTCCTACATGGCATAATACAAATCAATTCGATTTGTATCTCACGCAAATTGCCATGTAGGATGCGTGAGTATCTACTTGTTAAATTTTATACCAATTTAAATGCCTACTTACAAAGGACAAACTTTTATGTAGTATGCCTTTATCAAAAAACACACCTCAATTATCAATAATTCGCTTTTTCTACTTGAACAATGAATGGTACGAAAAAGTGAACGAGTAATGAATGAGGTACGAAACTCAATTTTTCTATTTAACGTGTGTTTTAATAAATATTCTGTTCAGGTATGAATCTCGAAAAATCAAGATACTTTAGGTATGACATTAATGGAAGCTCAAGATTACTAACTGGACTACCAGTGATTCATTGCAGGTGATAAACAAGTGATAGTTGAACAAGTAGATACACACGCATCCTAATTCCTACATTGAATAATACAAGTCAATTTGATTTGTATTGTATGTATATCTACTTGTTAAATTTTATAACAATTTAAATGCCTACTTATAAAGTTCACACTTTTATGAATTACGCCTTTATCGAAAAACACATCTCAATTATGAATAATTCGCTTTTTTTTTACTTGATATTACTACTGCACTATCACTTGTTCAATTTAACATTTAAAAAAAAAAAAAAAAAAATTAGAGTGACCTGAGATTTGTCTTTAGCGTCGTTGAGGCGTTCACCGAACTCGTAAAGCTTATCGACATCGTCAGTAGAATCCAACATTGGAGAAAACTAGGGTTTAGGTAACAAAGGGAAAAGCTAGGGTTTAGTACAAGTGAAGAAGAAGAGAGGGAAGATTTTGGGGAACTTAAAAAGGATTTATTTTTATTTGTTTGTGCCTTCCAACTATTTGGTAACAAACAAGTTATACTTATCGTAGAAACTATTATATAAAAACATAGGGTAAATAATTTTGAGTTTAATTAATATCCTTACATCAAATATATCATAAAATAATCATATATTTTTATTTTATTTTGAGATCATTATATGGGTGAGTGAGTAGGATGACTTTGTTATAGAGCCCGTTGGTATATAATTAAAAAAATAGCTTTTCAACTTAAGTGTGCTTAGAAATTAAGTAGATCAGTGTTTAAATAGAAGTGCTGAAACTGAAAAAAAGTTGTTGATATGTTTGATAAACAAGTGATGTTAAGCACTTTTTTATTATTAAAATGATTTAAATGTCCTTAAAGTAAATAAGGTAAATTATTTATAATTTTTAATTTTAGATTAAAATTTTTGAACAAACCTCTTATGTAACGATGGATTTGATGAAAACAAAGAAAAAAAAAATGAACGAGGAAATTAGAGGGAAGAGATGAAGCGAAGCGGCAAAGAGAAAAAGAAAAAAAAATTATATATTTAAGGGCTACAAGTTTAGGATATGACTGGAATTTGAGGAAAATATAAAAGATAAAAAAGTAAATATTTTAGTCAAACTTAAAAGAATTTTAATCTAAAAAATAAATAATTGGAGTACCTAACTTCTCACTTTTTGTTTTTTTTTATTAGTTTTTAGTTGTTTTTAAGTACTTTCTAATTTTACCAAACACCTTAAAAAGCTAAAAAAAAAATGATTAAAAACTGATTTGAGCATATTTTAATTATATCCAAACGGATTCATAATGTGATATTACTTAATGAGTCTTATTTATGGTACTATTGGGTGTGGTAATTTTTTTTTGTATATTGTATTTTTAGCGGTTGTTAGGCTAGGAACGAGTAATTTCAAAATAATTAATCTCGATATAAATAATCTCACACTAACTAATATCTCACATCAAATATGAGATAAAATAATCATTCATTTTATACCGGGACTAATTATCTCTTATACCTCATTATTCATTTTATCTCGAAACTATTTATCACTTATATCTCACACCAAACGACCCTTATTATTCCTTTTTGTTATACTTCTTTCATCCCAAATTACCCGTCCCAAATTGAGATAACGCATTAATTAAGAAAAAATAATTAATAACATGTTTAGTTTACCATAGTACTCATATGAAATGATGTTTACATTTTAATTTGAAGAAAAAGTAATTAATGCAAAGGGTAAAACATGAAAAAAAAAAAAAAGTCTCTTCTTAATTAATGAAAAAAGACAAGTAAAATGGAAAATCAAATTAGAAAATTTGGAACGGGTAATTTGAGACGGAGAGAGTATATTGTTTTATCTTGAGTCGGGGATTTATCGAAAATAGTTTTTCTATCTCAGCTACACTTATTACACTCACCAAAACCTATCAGTGGGAATATATTGAGTATGTTATTGTATTATTATACGCTACACATCATACCAAATGATTTCGAATCGGTATAAGTTATTCTATCATGTATGGGAAAACTTATCTTATCACTGTAATATGAATGGTGGAATAAATAATCTCGAGACTGAGTAATATCTTCGATCACACCAAACGACCCCGAGAATGTACTAAAAACCTTCATTAAGTTTGAATAAGTAGATATATGTATTCTACGTGGCAAATTTCACGTGATTTAACATTTAAAACGTGTGCATCTCAATGATATATCATGTAGAACGCATATATCTACTTGTTCAAATTTACGATAGTTTAAGTACATAAGTGTAGAACACATAGATGTTAAAAATGATACCAAAATGTAATAATCATGATATCCCGGCCAATTTGTACGCACCTCAAAATTAATTCTACAGAACACCAGCGACTTCCCACCAATGCGTGATGGACAGGTGGGAAGAAATCACATAGCGTTCTTAAGTAGAAAAAGGACAGCAACATATCCTGTGAAACTCCACTGGCAAGGTCTGGAGAGGATATTTATGAATACGCACACATTACATCTACCCCGCGAAAAAACTATACCAAAATAAACTTCAATGTCACAACCCGACCCAAGTCCTGGCCGCGACGGGCATCCCTAACCATCAAGGCCCGAGAGACCCCTGTAACGGCCCTAGTTTGGTTAAGGGTGTTCATATTTTCCTTCAGGCAAAGAACTGTTTAAAAAAAAAAAAAAAAACGATGTTGCACCTGCCAAGGTTCGAACCCAGGTTGTTGATGCGGAAATGCACACCCTTAACCACTGGACTATGCTTCTCTAGCTTGTTAAGCGTGTGCAACAACATATATATAACCATAAATATCTATATTTAACCTATATACTCGAAAAAAAATTCCAACGAAGGGTGTTCATCTGACCACCTTTTGTCGGTTGTGGCTCCGTCACTAAACAGTCCAACTCACTAGTGATATTGTCCGCTCTGAGCCTAGGCCCGCACGGCTTTAAAACGCGTCACTAGAGATAAGGTTTGCTTACTTATATACCCAGTATCTCTCCTGTATTTTGCCGATGCGAGACTCCTTATCCTAAGTTGGAGTGTTACATTCAAACACCAGCATTGTTGCATCAGCACTACCGCTTAGTACGTTGACAGTAGGAACGGAGGATTAGTCTTACGGCTGCCGGCTGTAGGAATATCTGGGAAACCAAAAAAAAAAAAACAAGAACCAATACATAAGAACCCATTATTATTAACATAATATCCAAGAGGAGTTGTCTGAAATGGGATAAAATGCCCATTGTATATCAGTTCAACCACATGGTACAGAACAAAAAAAAACTACCAAGAGCTTCTGTACAACTTCAGTTGACATAGATAAGGCCAACAAGATGTACTTAGATAGGTTGACAGTATATCTTGTCAAATATTTATACAAAAATACAGTACATTTGTACAGTTTCAGTAACCGTTTCCTTCTCGTCGGAGAATAAATATACGCAACAGATCCAAAATGCTTCAGAAGATGACCATGTGTATCGCCTGTTTTTTCACGAATCCTTTACTTCTGCGACCAACGCTGTGGACTTGCATATGGGACAATTGTTCTTGACAATCAACCAATTCGTTATGCACTCTGCATGATATTCATGCCCACAATCGAGAGTCCCCACGCTCTCTTGGTCCTTGTAATCAGACTGAAATAACAGCACATACATGCAGGTCATCGGAGATGCTAAATAAGCGAAGCTTGTGAACTAACAGTATATCACGACACAAACACAGTAAACAAGTACGACGCTTACCTTTGACAGAATAGACGTAATAAGATGGTTAGAAACAACTTAAGAGACCGTGGAAATATTGTGCGGTACACACAACAAAAGAAATAGCAAATTTAACCACGGTCACAAGCTAACAGTATATCACGACACAGACACAGTTAACAAGTACGACGCTTACCTTTGACAGAGTAAACGTAACAAAATGGTTCGAAACATCTTAGAGACCGTGGCAACATTGTGTGGTACACAACAAAAGAATAGTAAATTTAACCACGGTCTGTCAATGAATTCTTCGTAAATTTAACTGGTGGTACACAACAAAACTACCAGTGGTGTGCTTCATGAAGTTGAAAAAACAAAATTTAACTCATTAACCTACGGGAATCATCGAAAGTTCCTGGAATCAAGTCACAAGTTGAGTAACTAAATACCCTATGGAAAATCGTACTCAAATGTTTCCCATGTCAACCGTAAGTCAGTATAGAGGTAATACCTGGCATATGACACAGAAATCGATCTTGTGATCTGAACATGCAGCACTTTCCAAATTGCAAGGAATTCCCACGGACGAAAATGATCTTGTTTTCAAATGGCTAACAATAACGTCCTCCAATAACCCAGTTTTTGCGGTGCCAATCTGCTCTCCCAATGCAAGAAACTCCTGGTGTAGGATGTTAAAGTCGAACAAATTTAGTTTCTAGAAGTTACAACAATAAGTTGCCACCTGAACATTAATAAAGTAGTATTCCGTTCATTTCCATTTGTTTGTCTAGTTTTAACTTGGCACGGAGTTCATGAAAATAAAGAGACTTTTAAATCTTGTAATCTTGAATTAAAGATACGTAGAATGTATCAAAATGTCCTTTGACGTTGCGGTCTTAAACATGTCACGTGGAATATTGAAATTAAAGAGTGCCAAAAAAGGAAAGAGGTGTTCTTTTTGAAACGAACTTAAAAAAGAAGACGAACAAATTAAAACTGAGGAGTATATAACTAGCGAAAAAAGGAAAATGGAGAAGCAACATATACTCATTAACCATCGTGATAATATAAACCAGTACATACAATAGAGGAACCTTCTACGTTCCTACCTCATAAGACATGTTATCTACGTCCATACGCATCTCTCTGTGCTGATCAACAGAATCACGCACTTCATGGTAGCCGGGAATATCCAGCATTGCCACGCCCTACATACAACCACCATATAAGGATATAAACCGTTATCTTCATTCCATAACTTTTACTGCATTAAATTAGACTATAAATGTGATAAAAAGTTATGCAAAGCTGGTAAAACGGAAACATATTTACATCCTCCGGAAGAACTCTCATGTTAGGTAGGTTGTGATATCTAGTATTTGTTCCAAGCATGAATCCCTCTCGTTGAGGTCTGTACAATCTAAACCCAGTCGGTGGGAATGGTCTAATATATCTAGACCCTGCCTCTACAATGGCGAATGGATTGATAGCGCTGTCAAACGAGCTACTTGGTAGGTGTCTCTGTGAAGACGCGATCATTTGTGGAGGGAGGGTGATAAATTGGGGTCTCACTCCTTGAATATGTGGTGGCAGACGAGGAAGGTTTGGGTGCCTTTGAGGAATCGATGGATACACAAAACTAGTCAATCCTCCATTCCCGTTTGTTACTTGATAACCTCGCACGCTGATGTTTCCACCATCTTCACAGCCTTGAATATCACCTAGAGTAACACAGAAAAGAAGAAGACAGGCAATTAGTTTCGGACGTTAACTTGTGGCGTCATTGGCGCTACAAACAGA
Source organism: Capsicum annuum (assembly GCF_002878395.1). Taxonomy (NCBI): domain Eukaryota; kingdom Viridiplantae; phylum Streptophyta; class Magnoliopsida; order Solanales; family Solanaceae; genus Capsicum; species Capsicum annuum. The sequence continues at coordinate 2,286,000 of NC_061120.1, read as the reverse complement.
TACGTTGAGTTTCCCCTGAAGATTTGGGAAAGGCTTTACCATCCTAAAGGCGTATAAAGTATAGGAGAGAGATGCAACAATTTCTTCAACGTTAACTTTTACATCAATTAAATCAACTATGCATCAATCCCAAACTCGTCACAGAGCTATACGAATCCTTTATAATCATTCCGCCTTAAACAAAGTTAACTTTTAGCAGTAGAAAAATATGAGATGAGGTCTAGAAGAGAACGTGGGGATGGAGAAGGAAAGAATAAGATTTGTGTCCAGTGAATACATCCTTTTTACATATAAAGAATGCAGACGGAAGCTCAAATATGCACTGTTCAAATGGGTGACACAGCAGTAGCACATAGTACAACAAAACTTAAAAGAGCACCGACTTGATGAACATTAAATGAAAAAAAGAATACGAAGTATTTAGTTGAGCAACTTTTTGTTCAATTATCATTAAAGAAAGAATGATAGGTAGAGTGTACCAGGTAGATAAGGTAGACGAGCACTTTGATTCCAGGCCCATGTTCCAGCCTCCCTAGTACTGCTGTTGAACTGCACGCCTGACCAATAATTGCCAGGAAACTCACAGCCTTGGCTCACATAGTTCCCTTGAAGCAGATGATTGCTCATACTTCTCAGAGCACCGTCCTCGGTGAATGATAATGCGCCATTCCCACAGTATTCAGGTGGTACAAAAGACGCAGAAACCATTGAGGCAGGAGGAAAGCTGAAGCCTACCAACGCATGTTGATACTGAAAATTAACAGGGATTCCTTCAGCATTTTTTCTTTTAAACAAGCCTCCGACATTGTCTATATAAAGATTGTTCCTTCCATAACTGTCTTCATTAATTCCAAGGCTGCATTGACTGCTTGCAAATGGAAGCTGCTCATGTTGCCCGTGGATTACTGGAACCGGGAAATCTCTAGGAGCGGACGGAGCAGCCATGTAATAGTTATAGTGATTCGACGATGAAGCAACGGCTGGGTAAAGATTGGTGGCGGGATGCTGATATTGAACCCCGTCGTACTGCAACTTTCCATAAATTAATGCACCCTCTTGATGATATTGTGGATGATGCAAATAGAAATTGCCAGCATTTCCAGGAACTGGTAATATCGCATGGACATTAGGCTGCGGAAAGGCTGCTAAGCTCCTGTACAAAGAATAAGGCTCCAGTTGAACATCTTGGCTTCTCTGCTCCGCTTCCAAATCAGTTATTTGATTACTATACGACATACTCCTTTGCGCAATGTTATCAAGTTAAATCTAGTGGAGACTGCCTGCTTGGAGAAGAATCGGGCGTCGTTATACATATTACTTTCTCGCAAATCTATCAGTAAGAGATTGCACAACTTTATTACATAGAGGACACAATTTTTTATGTTCATTAAAATATATCTATAAATGGTCATCTCAATAAGCACAGTTCAATACAACCTAAAACTTATGTTGAATTTTCGTATTCATGATCTTTGAGTGAAAAACTAGATCTTGCCTCGCAACTCATCACCTATATATAGCAACCAATGTGTTGCTCGGACACTCCAAACATGTTGGCGCACCTGTGTCGGATCCTCCAAAAATGCACTACTTTGGAGAATCCAACACGCATCTGTCGACATTTTTGAAGAGTTCGAGCAACATAGATTTAAATATTAAATTCTTAACCTTCTTTAAAAGTGACAGACATAAATAAATAAACTATGAGAAATCTTTTTTACCGTGTGTGATCTTTGCGAATAATTGTTCTAAAGTTTCTCCTTTTCAGTTTCATTTTATCGCCGTTGAACCAAGAAAAAGTAACCAAATCATACACACACACACCCCTATCAGCATTATCCAATAAAAGTAACATATAAGTGATGCACAAAAAACATGTCATTCATCTATGTTGCTTGGATTCTTCAAAAAAAAACCACTAGGTGCTTCTCCGATCCTCCAAAAGTAGAGAATTTTTTAAGGATCCAACACCGATTCGGCTGCATTTTTGGAGAGTCCAAGCAACATAGCCATTAATGAAGCCAAAAGGTAAGATATAGCAAATCAAAACCGCACCTTTTTAGTATCCAAATTTGATTCCTTTACAGAGTATTGCCTCTAACAACAAAGCAGACAATTTTGACATAAATTAACTGTAACTAACCTCTGCATATATCAAAAAATAAAAATTAAAAAAAATCTAAAAGGTCAAAATGAAAACCACAAATTTGAGTTAGATATGAAAATCACAATCATAATAAAATCCATAAAAATTTCTTCATTTGAGAGCCTAAAACATGCATTTTTTTTACTATGATAACAAGAAAAAACACATAAAAATTGAAACTTCTTCAACTGAATTTATGATAACAAGAAAAAAAACACATAAAATGGTCAAAAGAAAAACACCCAAATTTAATTTTACCTATAAAAAACACAATTAAAGCAAAATTCAAGCAAACCCCACAAAAATAAATCATCTTGAAGCCTAAAGCATGCATTTTTTTACTATGATAACAAGAAAAAACACATAAAGATTGAAACTTTTTCAACTGAATTTATGATAACAAGAAAAAACACATAAAAATGGTCAAAATAAAAACACCCAAATTTAATTTTACCTACGAAAAACACAATGAAAGCAAAATTCAAGCAAATCCCACAACAAAAAAAATCATCTTGAAGCCTAAAGCACATAATTTTTTGACTATGATAACAGGAAATACACATAAAATGGTCAAAATAAAAACACCCAAATTTAATTTTAGCTACAAAAATCCCAATGAAAGCAAAATTCAAGCAAACCCCACAACAAAAAAAATCATCTTGAAGCCTAAAGCACATATTTTTTTTACTATGATAACAAGAAAAAACACATAAAAATTGAAACTTTTTCAACTGAATTTTCCTTCATTGGATATGGAAATCACAATCAAAGTAAAATTCAAGCAAAACCCACAAAAATTTCTGCATCTTGAAGCCAAATACATACATTTCTTGGCATAACAAGAAAAAAAACACATAAAAATTGAAACTTTTTCAACTGAATTTTCCTTCATTAGATATGAAAATCACAATCAAAGCAAAATTCAAGAAAACCCCACAACAAAAAAAATCATCTTGAAGCCTAAAGCATGCATTTTTTTACTATGATAACAAGAAAAAACACATAAAATGGTCAAAACAAAAACACCCAAATATAATTTTAGCTATAAAAATCATAATCCAAGCAAAATTCAAGCAAAACCCACAAAAATTTCTTCATCTTGAAGCCAAATACATGCATTTCTTGGAATAACAAGAAAAAAAACACATAAAAATTGTAAATAGTCCTTTAATGGAAAAGAGAAAAAGGGCTAACCAGAGTGAGATAATTGAAAATGGAAATGAAGAGAGTAAAGTAAGCAAAAAAAGTGGATAAAAAGAGGGGAGATTTCAACGGAATTTCACCAATGGCGATTCTTGAAATGCCTCTCTTGTGTGATGAGAAATAAACTTACTGTCAATAGTAAGTTTTTTTTTTTATAAAACTTTTATTGTCTAATTATTTTTATTTATTTATTTTGCTTAGGTCTATAATTAGTTACTTATTAAAAGAAAATTGTAGCTAGCAGATGATTTGGACATGTGAATAGGAGATGTGTAGAAATTTTGTTCCATGAGGAAGTACGAAAAGTTGGATTATTAAAAAAATTGTAGCTCGTGGACAAGATGATGTAAGCGTGATTGAGATGATTTGGACATATGAATGGGAGATTACGTACGAAAAGACAAAATGATGCAAGTGCGATTGAGATGATTTGGATATGTGAAGAGGAGATGTGCAGAAACTCTGCCCTAGTGAGGAAGTACGAGAAGTTGGATTATTAAAAAAATTGCAGCTCGTGGATAAGATGATGTAAGCGCGATTGAGATAATTTAGACATGTGAATAGGAGATCAAGTACGAGAAGTTGGAATATTTAGAAAATTGTAGCTCATGGATAAGATAATGCAAACGCAATTGAGATAATTTGGACATGTGAAGAGGAGATGCGCAGATGCCCCAGTGAAAAAATACGAGAAGTTGGATTATAAAAAAGATTGTAGCTCGTGGCAAGCGCGATTGAGATGATTTGGACATATGAAGAGGAGATGTGCAGAAACTCTGCCCTAGTGAGGAAGTGCGAGAAGTTTGATTATTAAAAACAATTGTAGCTTGTGGACAAGATGATACAAGCACGACTGAGGTGATTAGGACATGTGAAAAGGAGATTTGCAAACGACCCAGTGACGAATTACGAGAAGTTAGAATATTAAAAAAGTTATAGCTTGTGGATAAGATGATGCAAGGGCGATTGAGATGATTTGGACATGTGGAGAGGAGATGCCAGACGCCCCAGTGAGAAAGTACGAGAAGATGGATTATTAAAAATATTGTAACTCATTGATAAGATGGTGCAAACACGATTGAGATGATTTGGATATGTAAAGAGGAAATGCGCAGACGCCTTGGTGAGGAAGTACGAGAAGTTGGATAACTAAAAAAATTGTAGCTCGTAGATAAGATGATGTAAAGGCGATTGAGATGATTTGGACATGTGAAGAGGAGATGCGCAGACGCCCCAGTGAGAAAGTTCGAGAAAATGGATTATTAAAAAAATTGTAACTCGTGGATACGATGGTGGAAACGCGATTGAGATTATTTGGATATGTGAAGAGGAGATGTGCAGACGCCCCTGTGAAAAAGTATGAGAAGTTGGATTATTGAAAATATTGTAGCTCGTGGACAAGATGTGCAAGCACGACTGAGATGATTTGGACCTGTGAAGAGGAGATGCGCAGACAACCCAGTAAGGAAGTACGAGAAGTTGGATTACTAAAACAATTGTAGCTCGTGGATAAGATAATGTAAAGGCGATTGAGATGATTTTGACATGTGAAGAGGAGATACGCAGACGCCCCAGTGAGAAAGTACGAGAAAATGGATTATTAAAAAAATTATAACTCGTGGATAAGATGGTGTAAATGTGATTGAGATGATTTGGATATGTGAAGAGGAGATCTGCAGACACCCCTATTAAAAAGTACGAGAAGTTGGATTATTGAAAAAACTGTAACTCGTGGACAAGATGATGCAAGCACAACTGAGATGATTTGGACCTGTGAAGAGGAGATGCGCAGACGACCCAGTGAGGAAGTACGAGAAGTTGGATTACTAAAAACAATTGTAGCTCGTGGATAAGATGATGCAAGGGCGATTGAAATGATTTGGACGTGTGAAGAGGAGATGCGCAGATGACCCAGTGAGGAAGTACGAGAAGTTTGATTATTAAAAAGATTATATCTCGTGGACAAGATAATGCAAGCGCGACTGCGATGATTTGAATTTTGGACATGTGAAGAAGAGATGCTCAGACGCCTCAGTAAGGAAGTAAGAGAAGTTTGATTATTAAAAACAATTATAGCTCGTGAACAAGACGATGCAAACGCGATTAATTAATTAACAACAACAATATGAGTTGGGTTTTTTTGTGACATTTTTTTTTAGCCGTTAGTAATTGTGGTAGGTATTTATTTAGTTACTAGAATCGTGTACCACTAAGATGTGATAGAAGATATATGGAATTTCAACTTGATATATCGATGTCGTAAAGTCATTAATTAATATATATTTTTTTATTTTAGTAAGATTGGAATCACGATGCTTGTTTTTTTATTTTTCGATGGATAAGAATGAATTAGCTAAATGAAATTAAAAGGAAATTATTTTCGTTAATTGTATCGAATCATGAGTAGACTTTATCGTCACCTACAAAAAAAAAAATCTCTTTCATCACTAAATAAAGTGAAACAGTATGATCGACTTTCTAAAAAATACGATGAAACTGCTTTGTTAATATAATAAACATGTGCTTAAAAGACATTCTAAACTCCATATTCGATTTATAAGTTCATAATATAAAATTCACTTTACTATTTTAAATGATGATCTAGAATTTAATATTTATTAAAATTTTATCATATTTATTTATTTATATTTAATTTTAGATTGTGATTTTTCACTATAAATATTTGACTTTCAATAGCTTGAAATGTTTACTTTAATTTGATCCTTTTACCTATTACTTATGAATATTCACACATTTTCAAAACTATAATCAATTTCATAATTCAATGTGTATTATTACTTTCTTATTTGAGGATAATATACTTTAAATATAACATACTTTTTTATGTAAAGAGACCAAAATGTACTTATTAATTAATTAATAACTAAATATGTTTAGGCATAGATCATAACAATCTGACGTTTCAGGTTCAAATTTCAATAAAGATTAAAAAGATATCGTTGATTCTTCTCATCCGTCCTAGCTTTGATGTAGAGAGAGATTACCTCGTATTTATTGTTGATGGAGTTACCTCATATTTCGTGTACTTAATTGAGGCGCGTGAAGCTGATCTGAATACCACGATTGTCCCAAAAAAAAAATCATCGATAACCGAAGAACTACAATTATTGTTCTCCCTTTTTATTTTCTCTCTCTCTTTTTTTTTTTTCTAATTCAAAGTTGAAAGCAAAACCACAACAATAAAAAGATGAACAATCTCAATTGAATATATATGAAGGAATCTTAAAGCAATGTTTTATTTTTTTATAAGATAAATATATTGTTTGCTTATCTTTAAATACTCTCATGCAATGGACAGTGCATGGAGAATTATTAAATAATAAAAACTCATTAATTAATCATATTATTAAAACATCAATTACATTAGATAAATAATTCATTTTTCTTAATTTTGTTAAAGAAATAAATTAATCAATTAAACTTGGCAACGTATACTACAAAATAATTGTTTAAATTAGTGATAGAACAAATGAATTATTGGTCAACTATAAACAAATTAAGGTAAGTAAATCATGTTCTATACAGTTTCTATTGCTTCTTAAATAATTTTAGTATGTTGCAATTTTTTTTTTGTGTGGGGGTGGTGGGAGGGGGTGAGTGCTGAAGATGAATGGGGCTAAATAATCTGTCGAAGTTGTGGAATGTAAAAATAAATTGGTAAGGAAGCGTTCCGCCTTAGAGAAAAACCTTTGCGCGAGCGGTGGTGGACGAATCAGAAGCGAGAATGTTGGCTTGAGTAACGCAGACATTGGTGAGAATCCAATGCCCTAAAGACCTAAGGGTTCCTCCGCAAGGTTCGTCTACGGAGGGTGAGTCGGGGCCTGAGATCAGGCCAAAATGCGTAGTCGATGAATAACAAGTGAATATTCCTGTACTACCCCTTGTTGGTCCCGAGGGACGGAGAAGGCTAGGTTAGTCGAAAGATGGTTATCGGTTCAAGAACGTAAAACGACCCTGCTTTTTTTTTTTTTGGTAAGAAGGGGTAGAGAAAATGCCTCGAGCCGGGTGTGGGTGGGTGGGGCCAATATCATTCTCAAAGTTCAAATTCAACTTTTTTTTTTTTTAATTAAGATCAAAGGAATACTTATCGCCTATCATAACACCTAATGATATATATGTATACAAATTCAGCGATATATATAATTTCGTAAGTTGAAATATGCATATCGGAGTTTGGAGAAGGAAAAATTGGCTATTTATGCAATTCCACATATATAACGACATACCAAGTGTAATAGCAAGGGAACCCTAGAAGAACCCGATAACTCCAACGAACGTTCATCTACGATCCATGCTAGATCTGATGAGCTGTCCAAACTACATCCTCTACCTTTTTGACAATTCATCTTTTCCTCAACTCAAGGACTACATTTCCCGCAAATAACTATGACAAAATTATACCAAGCAAACAACATAAAACCTGACAGTTTGGAGCTTAATGATAGTAAATCCTTACATTTTGCATAATTACTGAAAATCTCGATTTTGAATCTGTCAAAATACATAATTAGATCTCAGTACATTCAATGAAGATATATTTTTTACTTTGTAATGATACATGGTTAGCTCCCGATATATTTTTCTCAATTTTTGGTCTATCGAGATACATAATACATCCAACGAAGATACAATTTTTTCTTTAAGAAGATACATTATTAGCTCTTGATATATATTTTTTTGATCTTGGGTCTGTCGGGATACATAATACATCAAACTAAGATACATTTTTTCCTCTGTAAAGATACATAATGAGTTTTTGAAATATTTTTTTCGATTTTGAGTCTTTCAAGATACATAATTAGCTTTCGTTACATCTAATAAAGATACATAATTAGTTTTTTTTTTAATTATTTTATAAGGGTGAGAATTTGTATAAATATGATATGTATATGTGTAATTTTTAGTTATATTATTTTTCCTCAATTTATATTTGGGCTTTTACCTCCTAGTTTAGCCCAAGTAACATATATAATGGGCTTCCTAAAATAACGGCCCAGTTTCTAGAGTCTTCTTAATCGGACTTCGGGTCGAAACTTCTGCCTATAAATACCCCTTCATCCCAAATTTTTTTCCCACTCTTTCTGTAATGGTGTGAAAAAGGAAGCGCATTTTTTCTAAGGTATGTTTCACTATTCTCTATTTTTCTCTTCGGTTTCGGTTCCGATAGCTCTATTGTTTCGGTGTGTAGCGTAATTTTTTTACTTCGTTCACTTTTACTTGTCATGTTTCGCTTCAGAATAGTCAATTAAACCTGTATTCGAGCTAAATTGAATTAGATTTATTTAATGATTTAAAAGCTCTATTGTTCCGGTATGTAGTGTAATCTTTTTGTGATATTCAATGATTTTTTAGCTATTATCTTTTTCTCTCTCTTCGGTTTCAATTTTGATTGCTCTATCGTTTCGGTATGTAGTGTAATTTTTGTTGTGATATACTTACTTCGTTCATTTTTACTTGTCATTTTTCACTTCAGAATAGTCAATTAAACTTGTATTCGGGGCTTAATTGAATTAGATTTATTCAATAATTTAAGCTATTATCTCTTTTTCTCTAGGTTTTGATATTTAGTGTAATTTTTTTGTGATATACTCACTTTGTTCATTTTTACTTGTCATGTTTCGCTTCAGAATAGTCAATTAAGATGTCAATTAGACCTGTATTTGGAGCTAAATTGAATTAGATTTATTCAATAATTTAAACTGTTGTTTCTTTTTCTCTACGTTTTGATTTTGATTGCTCTATCGTTTTGGTCTGTAAGGTAATTTTTTTTTGTGATATACTCGCTTAGTTCATTTTTACTTGTCATGTTTCGCTTCAGAATAGTCAATTAGGCCCGTATTCGGAGCTAAATTGAATTAGATTTGTTCAATAGTTTATTTTTACTTGTCATGCTTCGCTTCAGAATAGTCAATTAGACCCGTATTTGGAGCTAAATTGAACTAGATTTATTCAATTTCGTTCATTTTTACTTGTCATGTTATGCTTTAGAATAGTCAATTAGACCCGTATTCAGAGCTAAATTGAATCAGATTTATTCAATAATTTAAAAGCTCTATCGTTTTGGTATGTAGTGTAGTTTTTAGTGTGATAAATTCACTTCGTTCATTTTTACTTGGCATGTTTCACTTGAGAATAATCAATTAAACCAGTATACGAAGCTAAATTGAATTAGATTTATTCAATAATTTCAACTATTATCTCTTTTTCTCTACATTTTGATTAGTGTAAATTTTTTTGTGATATGCTCATTCGTTCATTTTTACTTGTCATGTTTCAGTTCAGGATAGTCAATTAAACCTGTATTCGGAGCTAAATTTAATTAGACTAATTCAATAGTTTAAACTATTATCACATTTCGTTCATTTTTACTTGTCATGTTTCACTTCAGAATAGTCAATTAAACCTATATTCGGAGCTAAATTGAATTAGATTTATTCAATTTAGCTCTATCGTTTCGGTATGTAGTGTAACTTTTTTGTGATATACTCACTTTGTTCATTTTTACTTGTCATGTTTCATTTCGGAATAGTTAATTAAACCTGTATTTGGAGCAAAATTGAATCAGATTTATTCAATGATTTAAACTATTGTTTCTTTTTCTCTACGTTCTGATTTTGATAGCTCTATCGTTTCGGTCTGTAGGATAATACATGTTAAAATGTTTGTGGAAGTCCATGCAGTTTGATTCTCGAGAAGCTAGATGTGTTAAGTAAAATTAATCGGGAGGGAGTATATGTGTCTTTCTGTTTTGTCTCTTGTCGCTTATAGTGTTTTCTAATTGTTCTGTGTGAGCTATGGTAAATTGTTTTATAGTTTTTTTTTAGGGTTTATATGGATCGAGGAGGAAGACTCTGTTTTGTTCTGCAATTTTCCGATTGAGAAATTAATAAGGATTTTTATTTGATTGCTCTTCGGTTTTGGCTTTTGTAGTGTAATTCTTATGGGATATAAATTATTTGGTTTTATGGTTTATATGAATTCTTCTATCAGTTACCTGTAACTGTTTTCATTCTATTTATTCGTTGTTTTGATGTTGGGAAAGTTGAATATGTCGAGGTCTTGTCTTAGTTCTGTTCTGCAATTTTCTGATTGAGAATTAACAAGGACTTCAATTTCAATTGCTTTTTCTATTCCCTGATTACAAGAATCAAGCAAGCAGAAATTTATCAGATAGTTTGATTTGAAGTCATCTTATAAACAAAAGTACAATTTCCTTATTAGATTTGTTGGGATACTTACACTTGCTTGTGGTTAGTTGGGAGATGGTTGCATACCATTTAGAAATTGTATATGTGTTTTCCTCATTGAAGGCATGCTTGTGGTGGGGGTGGGGGGTCACTTAGGACCTGACGTGGGTTACAAATAGAGCTGGATGCTTTGACGGGCTTCTATTTGAACTGATTGGCGACCTGTCACATTATATATTTCCCTTAACTATAACATTCTTGATTTTTTTCTTGCATAATATTTTTGTTTGTTCATTGTTAATTGCACTCTGCAATCTGAATTAGAAACTTGAACTGCGTTTTCACATCTGAATTAGAAATTTAGACGATTTTGAACTGATTGATAACCTAGTACATCACATATATCACTTAACTATACAACTTTCTTCATTTCTGTTCTCGCATAATATTCCTGTCTGTTCACTGTTAATAGCACTACGTGGTAAAAATCCCAACATATTGGTGCCCTTCGCCTTGTCCACACACTGCATCCCTTTGTCATTTTCTTGTCTGGGCATCTGTTTGTATTTCTTCGTCTGCCCTATCTTGAAGTGTAATATTTTTCCATTTGTTATCTAGGGTCTTAATATATACATTATTGTTGGGTGAAGTTTGATTGGAAAATGGGCAAGAGGAAGTCAAAAGCAAAGCCAGCACCAAAGAAGAGAATGGACAAACTCGACACAGTCTTCAGTTGTCCTTTCTGCAATCACGGAAGCAGTGTGGAATGTCGCATGTGAGTGCTCCTTCATCAATTTTTAGTCTTAGACAAGTTGCTTTTATATACTGAATTGATTGTCTGCTCATCGTGTGTCTTGAAGCTTTATATTTGTATTGCTTGAAATTAAAGCTCTTTGCTGCCATCTCCTGTCCTTTAATCTTAAACTAGATATATGATTCTTATTAGTAGGTAAGAGCAAATGGAGGATGACTATACCATTCAGATAGAATAATAAGTACACCCCGCGGGTGCGGAGCTAGCATACAATGAGGGGGTTCATCCGAACCCTCTTCGATGGAAAATTACACCATTTCTACACGGGTAAAATTATTTTTATGTATATATAGTAGATGTTGAACCCCCTTCGGCTTAGTTCGTGTGCGCACTTTTGAACCCCCTCAATGAAAATCCTGGCTCCGCCACTGCCTTGCACCATCCTGTATGTGGTTTAACATGATAACTTGAGCCAGTGGCGGATGTAGAGTAGAAAGTGTGGGTTCCCGAGAACCCACACCCGCTACCGTAAGGTTTAAAATTACATAGAAAAATCGTCAAAAGTTATAAATATTAATAGGTGGGAACCTATAACTAAACCAAGGTAAAGCTTAGTGGTAGGAAAGGAGCCCCTTGGGAACTACAAGTTTGAAATTCTGGATGTTCTCTGACTTGAGCCCAGGATTTTTGAAATTAGAAGCTCAGATATTTGGATAAGGAGGGATAATGAAGTTAAAATGAGAGTTTTACAGGCTGAAAGTATGTGTCCCGAGGAAGACGATCTCTTTTTTCCTATTTCCCTGGTTCAGTTTGGGTGGATACGAGACAATGCTGCCCTCAAAATGGTGTTGTGTTTCCATTGACGTGTTGCAGATATTTTTGCCTGAGAGGCGATCAAGGAGTTGAGGTTTTAGTTTTATTGCATTAGTTTTATTGTTTACAGAAAGATCAAATAAAGGTTGTCTAAAAATATAAAAAATTAGCGTTCTTTCTTAAAGCCAGTAGATATAAAGACGGGGAGAGATGAAACAAATTCCTAGGAGGGGTCTTTTTTGTTGTTATGGTTGTTTGGCTGTTTTTCTTTTTATATTCCACGTGTCAATCTTCACTTTGCCACGCCATTAGTGCCGTCATTGTAATTCTGCTGCTTCTATTTTGTTTCTTATAATTGTCTCCATTTGCACTGATTACGTCAAGTTTGTACACGATGTTTTATGGTTCAGTGATATGAAGAACTTGATTGGAGAGGCCATTTGCAGGATTTGCCAAGAAAGCTTTAGTACCACTGTAACAGGTGAGTTTCGAATAATGCCTTGGGCTTTCTTGAGTGCTTTTGGGGAATTGGAGGGATCGTAATGTTCTAATATATGTCTCGGATAACAATAACTCGAATCTCTTGCTCAAATCGGTAATGGATCTAATTAGTATGTGTGACGATAAAATCTTTTATACTGCATCAGAGTACTTTCTGAGAACGTAGAATCTCTAGTGAAATCGTAGTGTTAAATGGGCGCTTTTAAACTTCTGTTTCTCTTGTATTCCTCACCTGGCTAATGTTTTCTTTTTCTTACCCATCGCAGCTCTGACCGAGCCTATAGACATGTAAGTCGATATTGTAACATCATTCAGCTATGCTCTAAATTATAGACTAATTTCAAAACTTCTTTCCCCACGATCATCTTTAATAACTAGTCTGAAATCTGCGTTGTAGATATAGCGAATGGATAGATGAATGTGCACGTGTCAATAACCTCGAAGATGATGGAGACTAGGAGGAGGGTTAGATAGCTCACAAGTCACATCCAAATAGGAGCCACCATACCTCGCGGCTACCTCGAGGCTGATGTAGTTAGATGTTCCTACTGGAATTTGTACAAGATGTTGGAGCAATACCTTGTGTATAAATGGAAAATTTGCAAAGAACATTCTTTTGATTTGTGAACTAGAAAACAATGAAATTGTTGTGGTGTAGAAAGTTACATTTTGCTTATTAAATTTTCTGAATAGGTAAGCATAGGAGAATTTGTGAAGCTGTTGGACACTTAGGGGTCGGAAAACAAGTTATTCCGGAATTATTAACCTCGGGATTAGTTATCCCACCCTCAAGGAAGGATAAGAAAAACACTACAATCCCGGGATAACTAATCTCGAGGTGAGTTATCTCATGCATTTTGTCCCAACAAAACATGATAAAGTTCCTCTTCTAAGTTAATCTCGGGATTAATTATCCTTATTCCTTACCAAACGACCCCTTAAGTTCTACTAATCGTTTATAGTATTGGATAAAGTTTTTATTTCGTACCTGAGCTATAAGATGTTTCCATTACTTGGTAAGTTTGTATTAAAACACACCTTGAGGTTGAGTTGGCCACGTATTGTTTTCCGTTGACAATAGGTGTGTGTAGGTTAATTCAACATCTAGGTAGTTTTAATATGAATAGTGAAAGTTTAGCTAGTAATCACAGTTGCAATAATGAAACTCACGAAAATATAATAGTTGAGAGAGTTTAAATGTGTTCTTGACCATTAGCTCCTTTTTATCCTTCATCAATTATGTATCATTGCCGATATTGGCCCCAAGTAGGGTTGTACAGACTAAACCATCAAGTCAAATCGAATCGATGAATCAAAACCAAATCAAGAAAAAAAATCAATTTGTGGTATGGTTTGGCGTTAGAAAAA
>NC_061120.1:2256379-2271907 GCF_002878395.1 Capsicum annuum | reverse complement strand
ACATAAAATATTAATTTTAATCTATTTTTTAAATATTTTTTCAACTAGTTTTAGTAATTCAATAATTTGAAAGTAGATGTAGATATATATTTAGATTTTGGACCTTTAAGTTGTAATATTTATTCATTAATTGCTAATTAAATTATCCAAAACCTAATATAAATTTAAAACCTAAACTTTTCACTCTTCATCTCACTTCTTGAGTTTTCTGCTCCTTATTTTTTCATAATTATGATTTTTCATTAGCACATGAGTCAAAATATATTTGATATAATCTTCGATCACAATATAATTGTAAAAACTAAAGATTATAAAAAAAAATCGAATAAAATCAAAAAAATCAAAAAATCCAAAAAACTCGACTAAAACCTAAACCGAAAAAATCAATTTTATGTTGGTTTGATTTGGTTTATAGTTTTAATAAACCGACATGATTGATTTAGTTTTTTTTCTGTAAAAACTAAACCAACCTGACCTATGTACACTCCTAGCCCCAAGTGCGAGATTTTCACTACTTGTAAGTGAGCTTATACAACATGAGTTTTAACAACGATTTTTGATGAAAGTGTGAGATTTTTTTACTATTAAAATAAGTTTTTTCTTCGAAGTTAACTAAGGAAAAGTGTCTACATCGGTAAAACACGGAAGACATATTAGATATACAAGTATACAAGTCCTACACTCTGGTGACGAGTTATAAAGTTAGATTCAGAAGGGCAATATTACTAGTAGTCTGAATTGTTACAGATGGTATCAGAGTCGTTGGTCTTGTCGATGGTGATGGATAAGACTTTTCTAAGTTTTTGGGCAAATTTCGAAAGGCAGGACTTCACGTTGTAGTGGACAACAATGCATTTTAAAGTCATATAGATCTACGCCGAAAACGGTAAATATCTACTAGCAGGCGAGGGATTTAGAATGACATACTATGTAAAATTAGGAAATATTTTTGATAATATAATATACTTTTAGGAGTTGTTTAATAATTGAGGTGAAGTATAAGTTATAATAATCTTTGGATAAAATTCAGCTTTATTTAATCGTGGGTTTGATTGGAGGTTTTAGTTAATCTCATAATTATCTGTTCCATTATTTATACAATAGTGATGGTTATTCCATGTAAATTATGAGATAACTTATCCCGTATTAGTTAATCCCAAGATAACTTATTCTCTACCAAATTTATCCTCTACTTTGAAAAATTGGCACCACATTCAGGTTACATTAATTTGGCTCCGGTATGATGAATGATTTATTTAGCTAATTTTCAAAGAAAAGGGATAAATCTGGCTCTAAAGTATGGCATCGAGCATACATTTGATCTTAAAGTATGATGAAGAGTATATTTAGTCAATTTTTCAAAGTAGAGGGGTAAATTTGATCATTTTCTTTTATTTTTAACTATTTAATTTCAGGATAACTTGTTCCAATCGAACGATAAAAAAAAGAAGCAAACAACATAAATTCCGATAGCTTGGTGCTTAAAATTCTCGATATTTTACATAATTATCAATATCTTGATTTTGATTCTGTCGAGATACATAATTAGTTCTCGATATATTCATCGAAGATATACTTTTCTTTATAAAAATACATAATTAACTCTTGATAAATATTTTTTTAAATTTTTAATATGTAGAGATACATAATACATCCGATAAGAGTGTGGTTTTGATTATTACATTCATTAGGGATTTTTGAGTTTTATACACTCTTTAGTTCTTAATCTTGTAATAATCTTAGTCTCACTATCTATTCTTTACTTTTGTTGTTATCATCTTGTGTAGTGGACTATTTTGGGTCCTTTATTGAATTCGAAACTTGTGTTATTGTTATTCATCTTGTTCCTCACATTTTATAGCTGTTTTTGGTGTTATATACACCATTGTATCTTGTATTCTTCTTGTAGATAGTGAATCTGAGAGTGGTCTCCATCTTGGTCCTCAGATCCTTTAAGATTGTAAGATTGTGGACTGATTAAGAGTGCGTTTTGTGCCTTCTGTTGTCTTTATTGTATCATTATTATTAAGAAAAATAATTAATAACATGCCTAATTTATTATAGTATCCCTATTAAATAATGTTTATATTTTAATTTAAAGAAAAAGTAATTAATGCAAAGGGTAAAATATGATTTTTTTTAATCTTTTCTTGATTAATGAAAAAAAGATAAGTAAAATGAAAAATCAAATTAGAAAATTTGGAACGAGTAATTTGGGATGAAGAGAGTATATAATTAGCACATTCAATAAAGATACATAATTGACTAAAATTTATGTAAATATGATAAGTTAAGTGTATATTTATGTTATTTCAGAAAAAAAATAGAGGATAAAAATTAGAAAAAGGTAATCATTATTATTAATTTGTTATAAATATATTTACATTTACTATAAATATGTATGAAATCAATTTTGATATATATTAAGATTTAAAGTATTTGTCCTTTAAATAAACAGTGCCATATTTATGTTATGTAATCTTGTAATCTTGTGCTGTGCTTTACTATATGTTTGTGTGGTATCGCGTGTTTTGAGCCGGAGGTCTATCGAAAACAGCTTTTCTATTTCTTCAGAGATAGAGGTATGGACTGCGTACATCCTAACCCCCAAACCCCACCAGATGGGAATACACTGGGGTTGTCCTTTAAATAAACAAATTTTGTTGATTTGCATATCAGTTTTATTTTATATTTCATAACATAATTACTTTTTATGAAATAAAGCCAATCCATATTTCCGTCTCCCCCAAATTCTACACCGCGGCGTCCTCCGCCGTCGTTCCGCCGGAAGCTCAATTACTCGACGGCGTTAAATCAATAGCGGCGTTAACAGATGGGTAGACCGCCGAGTAACGGAGGTCCTTCTTTCCGTTTCAACCCTACTGAGGTTAATACTATTTATTTATTTTTTCATCTTTCTCTGTATACATGAAAAAAAAATTGTTATTATTAACTATGTATAAATAGTGTAATTTTTCGAAGTGGTGTATTGGAGTAACTGGCTCTCTCTGTTTGCTTTTTTACTTGTCACTGTTTCGCTTCTCGAGGTCAAACTATGTGAAGATGTATAATTCAACATTTAAAATTTAAAATTTAGTACCTGTAGTTTTTTGTTCGTAGTGTTCTGATGAGGTTTGTGATGATCTCGAGTAGTAGATAGTTTATAGTATTATTCTGATGGTGTCTGGTTTCTTTTATTATTATTATTAGCAGTGTGTTATCCGATTTTGTTGTTTATTTTTATGTCTTTTGCTTGTTATACTGTTGTTTATCTGTCATGAGCTGGTGGTTTATCGGAAACAGCCTCTGTACTTTATTTGAGGGAGCTACCCAGACCCCACTTTGTGGGAATACATTGGGTATTTTGTTGTTGTTTTTGTAAATTTAAAATTTAGATGGTCGGAAACTGTATGAAAAATGCTAAAAGTTGCGAAGCGAAACAAACGGTGACAATTAAAAGCGAACGGAGGGACTATATACATAAAAAGAAGATTTTAATTATTTATGAACAGTATAAACAATGTAATTTTCCGTTGAAGGGACTATATACATAAAAAGAACATTTACTTGCATTATGTATTTTTAGTTGATGACACCAGTGGCAGAGCCAAAATTTTTATATAGGGTTTAGGGGTTCAAAATATGAAGAAATAAACCCATAAAGAAGCTGAAAGGGTTACATTTACTATACATACAAAAAATATAACCATGTATAAATTGTGTAATTTTCCTCCGAGGGGGTCCAAGATTTGGAATTCTCTCATTAATCGTTACTGTTTGAGTGCTTTTGTGTTCAAAAAGAGAAGAAATTAAGTTAGCAACAACAACAACATACCCAATATAGTCTCACAAGTGGGATAGGCGGAGAAATTAAGCTGTTAGCTTAAATTCTAGCACTCGTATCGTTCAATCTAAGGATCTAGGATTTTCTTCTTTTTGAAGTTATTGCAGCCATTCATTAGAACATGTTAAATGTAGAGGATGATAGGGGTGCACTAGGAAGGGTGTTGAGTTGAAGACTGACAATTGATGTTCATTAGGTGTTGGGAACAAATTTTCCTCACACTTAGCTTTCGAAGTTCCCTTTTTTCTGAACTAAAGCAAAGATGCTAAGGTGGGCAAAGTGATCAAGTTAAACTAAGCTCCACTATTACCAGCAAATTATAAATATGTTTTGTTCATTAAATTCCAAAGAATCTGCTCATAAACAAAAGATAACGGCTAGAAGGAGCGACCAAACGGAAAAAAGCTAACCTGCCTAATTCTACTTCAGAATGTCCAGTGCTCAAAATTACAGTACAGCTTCTTTCTTGCTTGAAACTTTGCTTGACCTGTACTTTATTCTATTTCCCTTCTCAGTTAGAACTATCTCTAAAGTAAATTTGATAATATCAACTCTTACAATTATTTGGCGTTTCCAAAAGTTTTCATGATTTCATAGTATTACATCTTTCCCACAACAGGAGCACTAGATTGAAATACTTGTGCAAATTGAGATATGAAATAATGAACAGTACTACCATTGGAGAGAAATTGGAAGGAGCAAAAGTAGAATAATAACAAAGTGAAATGAATTGTATTCGCAATTTTTCATTAGTAGGCGTTTGGCAGTAGATTCCAAATATTTTTTGTTTTATTTAAAATTTACATAGTTGAAGTTGAACATGAAGTTATATTTGATAAAACATTTTATAAAGAATATTTGAAATAGTGTTCATGTTTGAATGTAACTACATCATGACTAAAATAGAGGAGATTGCTTACTGAAAGGGAGTCTTAGTCATATGTTCTCTGAACAAGTGTTATATACCAGAGAAATGGAGGTACTTCATGGGGTTACCTAGAAATAAAGCTACGGGAAAGTCATGTTAATAACTTATGCCCCTAGTTGCTTTACCTATCTTTACACTAGATATTAATATCCTTTCAAAAAATGCTCATTCCTTTTCCGTTTGATGTCACTTGTCAACATGAGGTCAATTCAGGAGTTTGATAGTTTTAAAGTAATCATGGAGAAAAAATTATGCATAGAAGCTTTCCCCTCATTATACATTCTTCCTTTTTCTTCTTCTGGTACATCCTTCCCCTTTTCAGTTATTGTATTTAAACATTCCAAACATGTGGACCGTACAGCTCAGTTTAATCTCCACTGTAGTTGCATCTAATAACTTCATTGCACGATATAGAGTCTAGTCAAAAACCGTCGTAATTTTGTCAAATTGCAGGTTACTGAGATGGAAGCTATATTGCAAGCTCATAATGTCCAAATGCCGGCCAAACAAGTTCTTGACAATCTTGCTGAGAAATTCAGGTAGGTTGTTAATGTACAAATATTTAGAATTACTCCTTAGATTTATATCCTCATGAATCTTGGATGGTTATATACCTACTTCAATGTAGTTCTTCAGCGGAGAGATCTGGAAAATTTGTGGTTCAAGCGAAACAAGTAAGGCTTTTCATTTTTTTTGCACCATAATTTATGATGATCAAATGAAAATGCTTTCATAACTATGGCTATTTATCTTGTACCTAAAATTATGAAAGTACTGTCATAGGTTTGGAACTGGTTCCAGAATAGACGGTATGCCATCAGAGCAAAACAAACCAAGAGTCCTGGTAGATTTATTGCCCCACCAGCGTTTCAAAGTGATCCAGCTGCAGTAAAAGCTCCTGTGAAATTGAGTGCCTCACCTATGCCTCAGAGTGATCCAGCTGCAGTAAGGATTATGCCCCAAGCCGCTCAACCCGTGCCTTCTCCTCAAGGTAGAACTTCGAAATTTCCTACCACGTTTCAAAGCAGTCACGGATTCTCTTATGCTTTATTTATGATTAGCACTAGTCTTATGTATTTGGTTTTCACTGTTATTCCTTAACTTGTGCTACTTTTGTTAGCTACAGTGAGAACAATGCCCCAAGCACCACAACCTCTGCCTGCTCCATCAGGTATACCCCTCAAGCAATATTCTTATGGTTTCTTGTTTTTGCAAAGAGTCGTCTTAAGAAAAACAGCTTAAGTACTGTAATGCTTACGCCATACTTTTAGCACATTACATTTAATGTAATCTGCTAAAACTATGGTGTAAGCATTACAGTGTGCCAAGAACTTATTTTTCCTATAATTATATTTTTTTTCCAAGTCATAATCCAACTCCACTTATTTTTTTACTTATTTTTTAGTGCCAGTGCAAAATGTGGGCAGGAGTGTTTCAGATAACACTCAAATGGAGTTTGAAGCTAAATCTGCAAGAGATGGTGCATGGTTTGTCTTTTATTCCATTCATTGATTCAGTACATTTATGTTTGGCTTTATAATTTGCTTCATCTCCACCCTTTTTATCTCAGTAGCTAGTAATGATAGATTAATGTTTATTATCCTTCCTTAGGTATGACGTAGCAAACTTCCTGTCACATAGATCTGTGGAGTCTGGTGAACCGGTAATTCTCAGAGCTACCCATCTAAACTTTCGCGAAAGAAATTATTTGTTAGCTTGCTTGGTAGTTAAATTTCTATCGATGCATATAATTATCTTTTTCCGCATTTTGTGGGAATATACTGGGTTTGTTGTTGCATAGAATTATCTTTTTGTTCTTTCTTATTATCCATGGAGTTTTCTAGTGATTGTCAAGGCAAGATTTAGTTTCCGTTTTCAGCCCCTCCGTAACATGCAGGGCCTTTTCGTCTGATTTTGTGGATCAATACTGCAAACTATGTTTTAGTCTCGAATATGCTCCAAAAAGCAGAGTCTACCTCCATGAAATTGTTTCATTTGTCTTGTGCATATCGTCTTTGTCCAGTCTGTTTTACTTTATCTCTTTCTTTTGTCTTAATGGTGATAAGCTTCTGATTTCAGGAAGTCTTGGTTCGGTTTGCGGGATTTGGAGCAGAGGAGGATGAATGGGTAAACGTCCGTAAGCACGTAAGACAGCGATCTCTGCCATGTGAAGCATCAGAATGTGTTGCAGTTCTTCCTACCGATTTGATTCTTTGCTTCCAGGTGCATTTTATTATGGGTCGAATGTTAAAGCTATAAACATGCCAAATTGTCTATCATTTAGCTAAGGCTCTTATAATTTTCAGGAAGGGAAAGATCAGGCGCTGTACTATGATGCACATGTCCTTGATGCGCAGAGACGCAGACATGATGTGAGAGGTTGCCGCTGTCGGTTTCTGGTTCGTTACGACCATGATCAGTCTGAGGTATTCGACTATATCCTTTTTCCTTGCAATTTTCTGCTTTCATCTCAATATTCAGGCCTCACGTTTCATGAATATATTTCACATTTCTGACTATTTTGCGTCTCCCCAGATCCCACTTGTGGGATTACAGTTGTGTTGTTGTTGTGTACGACAAAATTGTCCTGTCCTTAAAACAAAAAAAGAAACAATTGTTTATAAGGAACATATGATTATAGCTGCCAATAAGCCAAAATTTTAGGTTGACGATGTTGATGCTCGTGCACATGTAAGTTGGTTCTTTCGCAAACTTGTACTGCGCCAGCGTACATGGCCTTCCTTTTGATGTTGGTCATTTATGTTTGAAACATCTAGTTTTTTATCCATGGTGTTTCTTAGAACTGAATATTTTTATTGTCTTCAGCCTAGCGTAATTGTCTTCAGCTAGCGTAATCCACTTGTCTTTTCCTCTCTAGGAAATTGTTCCTCTGCGGAAGGTTTGTCGTCGACCTGAAACTGATTTTAGGTTGCAGCAACTAAATACTGAATCTCTAAAGCAGCAGAAATTAGGTAATGACCCTACAACAAAGGTCTACCCTCCAGCTGATACACCACAGAAAGCCCAAACCGAATCAAGGATGAAACAAGCTGAACCAACACAAAAGCAACCTGCACCGGAGAACACCATCAAGACAGAACCCGATGTGGCTCCTACCCTGCAAAAACCTAGTACTGATTCTCTAACAGGAAATACATTGTCGGAAACAGCACCCGAGCTTATGGAGGAAACGACGGAGAGGCCTGTAGCTGAAACTGCTGAGGCGCCTCGGGAGGTAAAAAATGAGATGCATCTGGCAGAAGTAGCAAAGCAAGCGCCAGCAGAAGCACCTGAGCAGCCTCCTGCAGAAACGACTCTTAAGCCACCAGCTACTTCAACGTCTAAGCCGGATGAAGCACAAGAGCAGCCTCCCGCTGACACAACTCCTGAACCTCCAGCTTCTTCAACATCAAACCCAGATGAAGCACCAAAGGAGCCTCCTGCTGAAACAACTTCCTCAGAGGAACCTCCGGCTGATTCAACATCAAAGCCAGCTGAAGCATCGGTGGAGCCTCCTGCTGAAACGACTATTGAGCCTCCAGTTGATTCAACATCAATGCCAGTCGAAGCATCAGAGGAGCAGACCAAGACCGAGGAGCATACTGATGCTGGAGCAGCCACAGCTTCAACTGATCAGGACGATGCACCCGTATAAGCAAATCTTTATCGCCAAAAGTTATTTAACATTGCCAGTGTAGCCAACATTACCAAGTTAGGATTCCTAGGGAAAGAGAAGCCTTGGGTTGGACGCGGACTTATTCTCGTGCATTCCCTCCTCCTCCTTTAAAAGCACGTATTGCACAAGGGACTTCAGGAGTGTGTCCAGTAGATCATTGATAGTCTTGTAAAATATTTAGATTTTCACCTTTAACTTAGAACTCTAATTCTTATCTTTTGTCCCATCATCAGTCTCACATCTTGAGGTAGTGGTATGGACTGCATACACTTACCCTCCCCAGACTCCACTTGACTTGGTGGGAATATACTGGGTATGTTGTTGTCGTCTCATCTTCAGTACTATTTACTTGTTATAGTTTCATGATTTTTAGAATAAAAGAGTTAATCGGTAAAAGCATATCTAAAGTACTACTTTTTTCGCTAGTTTCGTATCTCAACTATTTATTGTTCTAACCTACCTAAATTATCATTCCGTTTGTATTACTTCCTTAGCGCTCTCACCTATTTTACTCCTTTGGTGACTCAAACTCACAACCTTATGGTTGAGGTGAGAGGTGCTTACCATCCGAGTAATTCTGTCTTGTCTATTGAAACGTACCTCGATGTTAAGTTGGCTAAATATTTGTTCTCAATCGAAAACAGATGAATGCAGGTCAACTCAACATCGAGATGTGTTTTCGGACAAAAGGAGAAATAGTAAGGCTTGAAACTCGCAAAAAGGTGATAGTTTAGCTAGGTAAATAAAACAATGGATAGTTGAGGTATAAAACTCGCGAAAATGTTACAACAATTCAAGTGTCTTTCAACCTTTTAACTCTATAATAAAATGTCAGCAAGGTTCCAGAGCTCAGACACTATGTAATAAGATTCATTCAGTAAGTACAAATAATAGATACACCTTAAAACTTTAGTAAATAAAATGGGTAGTAGTAGAATTTCACGCTCGAACTCATAAATTTCAAATTCTGAATCAACCGTGTCCGGAGACCACGGTTGTTGACTGTGAAAACTACAGTAAAGAGAGAAGTTGTTGAGGTGATGATAACTTTCTAAGCCTGTGCCTAAAAAGGAACACAAACAAGAGGACTTCACAAGCATTGCAACTAGAAGAATGTAGAAATGCACAACATACAAGATCAATTATGAACTTCACACTATCTACTCTTCAATATCCCTACCTACAACTTCTGACTGGCATTTATACGTTGCGCTGTAACTTCATGAACAGGCTGAGGATGCATGTAGTACAATCATTTCGACTTCACTGAAAAGAGGAATATCATCACTCCTCGCGTTACATTTCACTATCAAAGATCGAACATATGGTCTTCCGGCCTTAACCAATCGAACACCTTTGCGCTGCTGGCCTAATATAGCCTGATCCGAACCTGTCTCGTGCACATAAACTGATTATGTCTGGCTGCAAAAAAGGATTTTCTCCATCAGAACTGACATTTATTGTGTTTCTGAAAGTACATCACAAAATTTTGACTGCACAATTGCATGTAATCCAACTAATTTACGTCGTACTTCAAGGAAAAAACATGTCTATATTCATAACACACCCCGGCGCTGCACACATAAGAACATGTATTCTACTGCAAGCCGGAATAGAAAAATTAGGGGGTCATTTTGGGTCAGCGATGAATAGTTCTCTTCTTGAGAAGGAAATTACTCTCGCTTACCCTTTTTTTCTATTAGAGTCGCGAGCTTGTGGGAAAACTTGGATATCTTACTATCACCAACACCTTATGGCACGAGTTGACGACAGCCATGCACCACCTGACCCCCAAAGAATATGGATTCAAATCAGTTAGTAGTCATCTTCGTGAGTAAGCTATTGAACAATCTACTTACCATCCCTTGAGATCACTACATCTATCTCTTGAACTCTGCTTCTTGGCAAGGGTTGTTGTTTACGTGGTAGCAGCACGTTTAAACCTTATGTGCCTAAAGGATCCACTAATGTTCTCTTTGATACCAAAGTAAATAAAAACTAAAACGAAAAGAATGTAAATTGAACAAAAATAGATCAACAAGGCCAGTAATTATCAGTTTCACCCTCATATCATGAGCCTCTTTGCCGCAACTTCAAGACTTCTAATCAAGTTATCTTGTCCCATCTTGCAACCCTATTGTCACTCGGAGCCTATAACTCTCGTAAAATGGTTGGTCCCCGTTGGGTGTATGGGTACGAAAATGAAAGAAAAGAATGTTGTTTTCCTATTGTCTTGCCACGCAGCAAGAAAAAGCAACAAACCAATAGTCAAGTCCTATGTTGCTCGCACTCTTCAAAAATGTCTCTGGGTGCGTGTCAGATTCTCCAAAAGTAATGTATTTTTGGAGAATCCGACACGGGTGAGGCATCAAAAGTGAAGAGTCCGTGCAACTTAGGTCAAGTCTACTCGCTTATTAATTTCTACCATTCGGTTCTTGGGTGGCAATTTTACATGATTAATTCTGCAGAGGAGGGATAGTAGTCGAAAAATTGTACACAATTAACAGAATAGTAGTGTGCTAAACCTGGTGTTTCAGTTCTAAGTCGCATTCTTCCACTATTTTGTATCCTCGGAAGTTTTGTTGCCATCATCTTTGTTCTCTTCAGTGCCATCTACTGGACGAACTGGTGTTGAATCCTTTGAACTCAACGCTGCTTCACCTTTATTCTTAGTTTCTCCGCTAGCAGAATCTCCCATGAAAGAGTTCAAGGCAAGTTGACCAGAATAAAGGAACAAACCGAAAGAGTTGATGCCAAAGACAAATGTTGCGAGGTAGCATATTCCATTAATAATAGTTCTGCAAACAGTTTGTAAATAAGAAGGTTTCATAATCTTTCAACAGTAAACCGATGCATTACTATAACGAAAAGCTATTCAAAAACTACCTAAGCGTTATTGTTATCTGGCGAACCTGTTGCAAACACAAACAAAGAATGATTATCAAATGGTAACCGATAGAAGTATGATAACTGAAGGACTCAATCAAATAACTGATATCGAAAAGTGAACATTGGTAAGATTCTTACACTAGAGGTTCGGTTCAGAGTCAGAAAATCTACTCTGCCAAAGGTAAATGATTTACGGTATGCTATATTTTAGTTTCTATCAATTTTCTACAACGGCATGGTAAAGATTATTCCCTCTTCCGAATGTTTACCCTATTTGTTGTGCATTATATGAGTCACAGTGGAAAAACGGAAGAAAAGAAACAGCAAATGTAAATGCAAACCGAGTAATTATCTGAAAGCGCTTGGCGATTAAGAGAAGCTTCGATGGTGGTGGTGAACTTGTAAAGGAGAAGTGCAATAATTCCCGCTGTTAAAGCTCCCAACAATGCCTGAGCAGGTGAAGGTGGCGTCTTGGCATCGATTGGTGTTGGCGTAATAGCTTTCAAACTCTCCAATGCCTCCTCCTTCAACGTTTTCTTCGCTCCCGTTGACCTTAGTTTCTAAATAACAGCAACAAGAAAGCTCACATTATTATCACAAAATAAACATGTATGTTCTCTAATACCTTCGGTCACTACTGGGTTTACACACCAATAAATACACGACGCCTCCTTCGTACAAGAAAGCTCACGGGTTCAAGCAGAAAAAGACAGTCTTTTTCAGAAATGCACATAAAGCTGCATACAATAGACTTTTGTGGTATGACCCTTACTCGAACTCTGTGCATAACGAACGCTTCGTACACCGAATTGCTTTTTTTCCTTCTTCTAATGCAAAATTCACACTATAAATACAAGGTCACGGATTCGAGCAGAAAAAACAGTCTTTTACAGAAATGTAGCATACAACAGACACTTATGATATTACCCTTCCTCGAACCGTGTGCATAACGAAAGCTTAGCACACCAAGCTTCTTTCTTTCCTTTTTTTAATGCAAAATTCACGCTATAAACAGAATTTCCCTTTCTTAATGCAAAGTTTACACTATAAACAGAAAGTCACGTGTTCAAGCACGAAAAAAGTCTTTTGCAGAAATGCAGATAAAGTTGCATACAGTAGATACTCATGATATGACCCTTCCTCGAATCCCTTGCATAACAGAAGCTTAGTGCATCAAAACACAGTCTTTTGCAGAAATGCAGATAGAGCTGCATACAATAGACATTCATGATATGACCCTTCCTCGAACCCCATGCATAACGAAAGCTTAATGCATCAAAAAAGGATCTTTTGCAGAAATGCAGATAAAGCTGCATGCAGTAGACACTCATGATATGAACCTTCCTCGAACTCTGTGCATAACGGAAGCGTGGTGCATCAAAAAACAGTCTTCTGTAGAAATGCACATAAAATACTCTTATGGTACCACCCTTCCTCGAACCCCGTGCATAACAGAAGCTTAGTGCATCAAAACAGTCTTTTGCAGAAATGCAGTTAAAGCTGCATACAGTAGATACTCATGACATGACCCTTCCTCGAATCCCATGCATAACGAAAGCTTGATGCATCCAAAAACAGTCTTCTGCAGAAATGCAGAAAAAGCTGCATACATAGACACTCATGATATGACCCTTCCTCGAACTCTATGCATATTAGAAGCTTCGTGCATCAACAAATAGTCTTTTGCAGAAATGCAGTCATGATATGACCCTTCCTCGAACCCCGTGGATAACAGAAGCTTAGTGCATGGAAAAACAGTGTTTTGCATAAATGTAATAAAAATGCATACAATAGACACTTTAAATGACATGACATGACCCTTCCTCGAACCCCGTGCATAACAGAAGCATAGTGCATCCAAAAACGGTCTTTTGCAGAAATGCAGATAAAGCTGCATACAAGAGACACTTATGACCGTTCCTCGAACTCCGTGCATAACGGAAACTTAGTACACTGCTTTCTTTTCTTCTTATACCAAAATTCACACTACATAAACAGTAAAAGACACGAGCATTTTACCAGTTCTTTAGCACGTTTAGCACGGCGGCGGACTGACCGGAAGAGGAAAACCGAAATAGCTCCGGTGAGTAGAAGACTAGTAGCAGTTTGAAGTGGTGAAGGGTCATCATTAGTAGCAAATACATCCCTTATTGCAGAAGGGAGCTCAATGGGTCCTTCATCCGGCGGCGCTTCGGTTGTTTCATCGCCGTAAACGACAGCTTCAGCTACCAACGACGGAGGCGCGTGTGAATTAGTGGGACGGCGCGTGGGGTTGGATTTGTGAAGGGAATTGTGAAATGGAGTGAAAGGGATGGTGGGGTTGGGAGGGAAAGTGAGAGTGGAGAGGTAATTGGATGAGAAAAATACTGATGACGGCGGCGCGTGTGATTTAGTGGCTGAGAGGCGCGTGAAATTACATGAGAGGAAGGATTTAATTTGCAACATTTTTGAGTTTTTCTTTCTGGAGTGGTGATAAAAGAAGATAAGAGTTATAGTTTTGAACACAAAATTAAAAAAAAGTTTTTTCTAAGGGAAAAAAAAAGAATTTCAAGAATGTTGGATTGAATAAATATCTAGGTATAAGAAAATAAAAATCTCACATATCCCAATTTTTATTATCATAATATATGTTGTTTTAGATAGATCGTTTATAGTATTGTTTTGTGATAATATTATCCAGTTACTATTTGTGGTTGTGTTAAGTCTATTACATATTTTTTTAGATTACATTTTGTCTTGAGTCGAGCGTCTATCAGAAATAATCTCTTTACCTCATCTACAAGGTAGTGGTGCGGATTGCATGGATTTTATTCTCTCAGTGGAGGAGTCAAAATTTTTACTAAAGGGATTCAAGATTGAAAAAAGTAAGCACACGAACTAGCCGAAGGATGTTCAACAACTATATATACATAAAAAAATAATTTTAATTATGTACAAATAATATAATTTTTTATCGAAGGAGATTTCCTATTCGCTAACCACAAGGTGGTTCCGCCATCCTTTACAGACCTCACTGTATGGGCATACACTGAGTACATTATTGTTATATAAATGCCTAAACAAGTATTTAAGCTTGACTTTAGCTTTGTGGCATGTAAACACTTTGTTTTTGAGTATACATATTTAGACATCTCAAATTATCTTCTTCGTGTGTTAGTTGAATACTAAAACTTATAAAGTAATTATTAAGATACTTTCAAAATTTATGTGTCACGTCAGAATTTAAATCATGTGAATATTATATTATCTCTGAATTTATTTTTTTGGTATTATTTATACATTAAGGATTTAATTAACAATATCTTTGATTAGTTATGTCGAATTTTGTCTAGCAACAATACAATAACACAAACATACTAAACAAAAGAGAAAATGACGAAATTGGTCTCTTTATTTTGGAAAACGTTTAAAATAATCTCTTAAATATACTTTTAAGTAAGTCGTTTTATTATTTATAGTTTGTCGAGATACGACATAAGTACCCCTCCCGTCAAAACTATATTCAAAATTTCAGTGACGTACCTAAACTCTATCGGGTCCTATTACCTTTCTAAATTCATTTTTTCTGTATTTTTGTACTTCTATTGTGCTTACGTGGTTGTCAAGTCAACACAAAAGGAACACACAATATTTTGCTACTTGACAACCATGTCAGCTCACGACGACATTTGTGAGATGTGATGCTATATCAATTAGGGCATGTAGGGAACAAGAAGGGCCTTTTTGTAACTATCTGTCAAGTCAATATAACAAACAAGTGCTTCTAACCGGGCCTGTATCACCCGAACCATCATTGAAAGATCGTCTAGGTGAAAAATAGGCTAATTGGATCCAACAATATAGCCCGAGGACCGTCATATATTGTGCTTTTGGGAGCTAAATAGTCTTTTGATCGTGTCACCACATTATTGGTGCAGTGTGATGTTATAGCAATTAGGACATGTAGGGAACTAGAAGGGCCTTTTTGTGACATCAGTCAAGTCAATATAACAAACAGGTGTTTCTAACCGGGCCTGTATTACCCGAACCATCATTGAAAGATCGTCTAGGTGAAAAATGGGCTAATTGGCTCCAACAATATAGCCTGAGGTCTGTCATATATTGTGCTTTTGGGAGTTAAATATTTTTTTGAACGTGTCACCATATCATTGGCGCGGTGTGATGCTATAGCAATTAGGACATGTAGGGAAC
>NC_061120.1:2232796-2253379 GCF_002878395.1 Capsicum annuum | reverse complement strand
GAGATAGTGGTAGATCTGCGTACACAATGTATTCCTCTTCTTTGTACCTCGATTTGCGACACTTCAATCGAGGATCTTTGGAAAATAACCTCTCCACCTTTTCGAGGTAGTGGTAAGATCTGCGTAAACAATGTATTCCTCTTCTTTGTACCTGAATTTGCTACACTTCAATCGATGGTCTTTCAGAAACAACCGCTCTACCTCTCCGAGATAGTGGTAAAATCTGCGTACACAATATATTCCTCTTCTTTGCACCTGAATCTGCTAGACTTCAATCGAGAAATAGTTAGTTATATTACATTAGAGAGTTCTAATTGGACTTTTATCAAATTTTGAATTGAAAAATTAAGTATTTGAATTTGAAGTTATTATCCTTTAAATAATTTTTTGTCATTATCTTAAAAATAGAAACTCATAACTTATCTATTTAAAATTTAAATGCTATAAAATATAGTTAAATATAATCTTATATTTCATAAGCTTATTCATATCAAATATAATGATAAATATATTATTATTATTAATATTATCATTATTATTATTAACTAAAATTTTGATAAATAGTAACTAAAATTTTGATAATAATGAATTAAAGGAATATCAAAATATAAAAATTTAAGTTACTTAAATTTTAAATTAGCATTGCATGTTTTGAAATAAGTAAGAACATAAATATCAAAATATACAAGAGAAAATAATTAAATACATTCGAAAAAAAAAATGAAGATGGGGAGTGGGTAGGGGTGTGCATTGGTCGGTCCGATTTGATTTTATGTATTATCGGTTCGAATTAACGATTTTTGGTTTTTAAATATGCTAAACCAATAACCAAACCAATAAGCTATTTTTTATCGATTTTCAGTTTATCGGTTTTTAGTTCCTAGCTGTTCGGTTTTCGGTTTAACCGATAAGAAAATACTCATAAAATAGAAAAAGTAGTAACTAACATGAAAAGAAATCGAATCTTAGTTACAACCAAAATCCTACATAATGTGTTTTAATTTATAAGAATTTCAAACTTGAATTAAATGTTTGTCAGAAGGAATTAAGAGTTTGTATAGTTGAAATTTGTAGAAGTAAAAGAGAAATTAAGCTATATATGTGTGTGTAAAAAATTAATTTAGTATATTTTTATTGGGTTATCGGTTTACCCAATAAAAAAAACTGAAATCAAACTAATAACCCAATAAATTTTTTTATAAAACCATTAAAAAAAACCATTAACCCAATAATCCAACAACACTAAATCAATAATATTTTTATCGGTTCAATTTATTAGTCGGTTTAATTTTTGCACACTCGGATAATATTTTACACTAATTTAGTAATTAGATTATACATATATTAATAGAATAATAGAATAAAAATTTAAAAAATTAATATATCTAGTTTCTTCTAGGGTTTGCTAGTCTTGTTGGTCATGGATAATTTTCGAAGTGAAATGAGATTTTGCACCGTAGATGAAGCTTTCAAAAATTACCTAGGCCGTCGACAGGGTATCCTCAAAGCCCTCAAAGAGGTGGTATGGACTGCGTACATTTTACCCTTCCCAGACCGCACTATGTGGGAATATACTGGATTTGTTGTTGTTGTTGTTGTTCTGTAGTTTTCTGTGCAAGAAAAATACAATTTTTTGGTTGTAGAGTATTCGCTGTCTTTATCTTGAGCCGGGGGTCTTATCGGAAACAGCCTCTCTACTTCTTCAGAGGTAGTGGTATGGACTGCGTACATTTTACTCTCCCCAGACCGCACTATGTGGAAATATACTGAGTTTGTTGTTGTTGTTGTAGTTCTGTAGTTTTCTGTGCAAGAAAAATACAATTTTTTGGTTGTAGAGTATTCGCTGTCTTTATCTTGAGCCGGGGGTCTTATCGGAAACAACCTCTCTACTTCTTCAGAGGTAGTGGTATGGACTGCGTATATTTTACTCTCTCCAGACCGCACTATGTGGGAATATACTGGGTTTGTTATTGTTGTTGTTGTAGAGTGTTCGCTATCAATTGTCTTCTTACTTGAATTTAAGCTATAAGAAGGCCTTGAAACTGAGCCCTTTTTTTTTTCTTAATTGATTTTTTGAGCTTTGGGGTTCTTTATTTTGTGCGTGAAAAAAAATAATTTATTCTTGAGATAACTGTGGCTTCCGGGCTAGCTTAAGGATAAAACAGATGCGAAGAAATCACCAAGTGTTTGTCACTGGTGGGAATTGAATCAACTCAACTTCATTGAACAACTAGGCCACACTCTTTGGGTAGGGGTGGGCGTTCGGTATTCGGTTTGGTATTTTCAATGTTCGGATTCGGTAATCGGTATTTGAACGTAGATACCACATACCAT
Source organism: Capsicum annuum (assembly GCF_002878395.1). NCBI lineage: Eukaryota > Viridiplantae > Streptophyta > Magnoliopsida > Solanales > Solanaceae > Capsicum > Capsicum annuum. The sequence continues at coordinate 2,251,045 of NC_061120.1, read as the reverse complement.
ACTTATAAATATCGATTCGGTAATCGGTAAATTAAATTTTGGTTCGGTATGGTATTTGGTAATACCATATTATAGTTGGAGATGTGCAAATGTACGTTTAAACTTCAAAGAGTATATTTAATAGAAACCTTATTTGGTAAACTTTTGTTGCTTTTTACAAATATATTATCAAGGTCCAAGAAACTCCAAACTTTGAGATGACTAATACTATTGTCTATTGGGCTGACTAGACATATCGTGTGTGTATATATATATATATAATACCGCATTCGGTATTTACCGAATACCAAAGGGTTTTTAATATCTTGTACCAAATCCAATCCCAAATACCAAAATATTGAAATTTTACTCCCAAATACCGAATATCAATTACCAAATTTTTTCAGCTCGGTACGATAATTCGGTTTTTGATATTTTAAGCCCAGCGCTACTCTTGGGTGCAATGTTTTTTTCTGCTTTCCCTGCACTAAGATGGAAGTGTTTTTCTGATTGTAATTAGTTGTTGTTCACTCTTCTCTTTATTATATTGGAAACATTTCAGAAGGTGAACGTCCCGGCCTGTATGCATTTTCAAATGGGAACTTTGAAATCAAATGGCCTGCTGAAGCCATTCCACATTCAACATTTTATAAACTTCCTAAAGAAGAAGAGGATAAAAATGCCTGGTTGGCACACATGGCTATTCTCTGTTACCTTCTTTCTTTGTGCCATTTATGCATGGAGGGATGATTGGTAGGGCTGTTCATGGGTTTTGTTAAAAACCAAATCGAACCGTAAATCGAACCAAACCGACATTTGGTTTGGTTTAGTTAGGTTTGGTTTTAAATTTTTAAAAATCGATGCTATTTGGTTTGGTTATGGTTTTACTTAAAAAGAATCGTGAAAATGACCAAACCGAAATGATAATTTTATATATATATATGTTATAATTATTTATATATAATTTATGAATAAAATATAAATATTTTATTAAATTTAATCTAAAACTAAATTTTAATCTATGTCTAGCCCAACCAATACTTTAGCCCAATTGTGCAAAGCCCCAAACCCAAGCCCAACTCTACCTACTATTACTAATACTAAAAATTACACAAATGCACAACTTATGTTTTCAATATTACAAAAAATCTCAACTCTCTAAACATATTACAAAAATCTCAACATATACTCAGAATGATATGTATATGTCGGCTATGTTATGTATATTATCAGGGAGAGAGAGTAAAGTAACTAAAAAAATGGGAGAGAGTGTAATTATTTTTAAAAGGTTGGTATTTATGTTATTAATACTTACTAATAAGTTAACCCTACAGTTCCTACCTCATTTTTTCTACTTTAACTTTCACAATACGAGTTATCACGGTCTCTGGTTCAAATGGTAATTTTATGTCTCCTTGTTTATTCAATCGTTTCCCTATATGATTAGCTCACCTAGCTAGTCTATAAAGTAAACAGATAACTCAAGTTTGCCCAACTCTGTCTCTTCTTGCAGTACACTGCAACAAAATACAAAACTCTATTTTACAATGTACATGTATGTGTTTGTATGTTGTTGGATAGTCTTAGTGCCTACAATACAAAACTGGTGCTTTTCATCTCAATGTTGATTTTGTTTAATGTATTTGTTCTGATTTCTAAGAGTTTATAGTGTCATTTGTCCATCACTGTATAAATATTTCATGAGAAATTGTTTAATGTGATACTCTTTTCTATGGATTAAAAAAAGTAGTTTATTCTAGAGATGGTTGGAGTAGACTAGTCAATAACCAAAAAAAATCGAAAAACCGAACCAAATCGACGGTTATTTTCTTTTTGTGGTTTGGTTTGGTTTTAGAAATTTAAAAACCGACTAAATTGATTTTGGATATGGTTTGATCTACTAACCGATCCAAACCAACCCATGAACACCTCTAATGATTGGTGGTAAGCTAAATTCTACAACTATTTAAGAAAATAGTTTCTTGGTTCATTTTTACTTTCTTCTAGTTTTCTATATTTATAGGCCATCTTGCAAGTGATTTATTTGTGTATACTAACTAGGTAGTCTTGAGCCGGGGTCTAGGCAAGTTGAAGCTTCATTTACGAAAAGCATGATCGAAAGAAATGTGACATATTAAGGAGCGGTCAAGATTATGCAACTACCACAACCGAGAGCATTCAAAGATTTGTCCAACACAAAATTGATTCAAGGATGCTATTCATTTGATTACATTGACATCGGAGATTGGTGTGCTTTCTCTAATGGAGAAAAGCAGTTATTTCCTTCGTGTAGTAGTCTACTGAGGTATGGAAAGTTTCATCACTTCACTGATTTCTATAGATGAATGAGCTGCCAACAATATATGAATCGGTTATTGGTAATGACAAAAATCAACAAGTTGCTACTGAAAATGCCAAGAAGCGAGTAAAGGCAGCAAGAATTCAAAGTCGAACTCTCAAGTGGTATAGTTATGTTCCATGATTAGCTTGCTAATGTCCTATCCATTCGATAACAATGGGAGGGAGAAAGCATGAAAGTGAAGCATTTTGTATAATCTTTTTCCTGCAGGAGAAAGCTAATCTTTCTGTCCTCCTAAATGGATGCGTTTCATTTTCTTGTATAATAATTGTTTACCTTTGGCATTCCTAGTAACGGAATCGGCTTGGGTCAATACATTTCTGGGCAGGTCGCGTAGTGGTTGCGAGGAAGGCTTATTAGTTAGTTAAAGTGATTACAGTTGTGTTGTTTGCTTAAGGACTAGTCTAAAGTCAATGCTGCCGTTTTCCCAAGGAGGTGTCGTGAAAGATAAAAGTATGAGACTCCCATGAAATCTTAGTGCTGTCTTATTATTAGTTCTTTATTTCTCTCATGTAATTTATTTCATCAGATACATCCAATACCAATGATCTGTGCCTAGAATGCGTTGCTAGATCTCTGCCGCAGCTCGTCGAAGCTTAACCTTTTCTTTTTCGGTGGATAATGGTATAGAGTATGGCTTGATCGACTCTGAACCTGTGACGGATCTGAAGATGTAGTCTCTTTATTAGATGGATCAAATGTTTTATGGTCCACCCCTCCACTTCACCTGAGGACCCCACTATGTGGGAATACACTGGGTATGTCGTTGTTGTGTTGGTGTACTACTAGTCTTGTTTTTAGCCATTTTATGACGGCAGACTGGTCTCCGCACGTAAGGTGTTGAATTCTGCCGAGGTCACAGGTGATGTTGGATACAAACCAATCAAGGACTTGAAGCGCAAGTGGGAAAGAAAGAAGGCAATTACCAAACAAGATCGAAGGCTCTTGGAATTCAAACGAGAGCACAAACCCAAAGCAAAGTGCTGTGAGAACAAGATCAACGGCTCTTGGAATTCAAACTAGAGCACAAACTCGAAAATCTTCAATCACAAGATGACATCTTAGATTTCTTTCTATGGTTACGTTGTTTTTGCTCATCCTCCGTTCCACTGTCAGCACACTAAGTGATAGTGAACTGGCCACCTTATTTCATGAGCCTGCAGTTACATATATTGCATTATGACATAATTAAGAGTTGTTTGGCTATTCCATTTTGGACAAGGTTGCTCAAATAAAAGATTGGTGATGCAATTGTCAGGGAACGATGCTGTTTAGTTTACTCATGCAACAACAACAACGACAAACCCAGTATATTCCCACCTAGTTGGGTTTGGGGAGGATAAAATGTACGCAGTTCGTATCACTACCTCAGGTGAAGTAGAGAGACTGTTTCCGATAGACCCTCGGCTATTTAGTTTACTCATGCAGCTACAACAACAACAAACCCCAGTATATTCCCACCTAGTTGGGTCTGGGGAGGGTAAAATGTACGCAGTCCGTATCACTATCTCCGGGGAAGTAGAGAGGTTGTTTCCGATAGACCCTCGGCTATTTAGTTTACTCATGCAACAACAACAACAACAAACCTGAGTATATTCCCACCTAGTTAGGTCTAGGGAGGGTAAAATGTACGCAGTCCGTATCACTATCTCCGGGGAAGTAGAGAGGCTGTTTCCGATAGACCCTCGGCTATTTAGTTTACTCATGCAAATATAGGAATTTTTATGTTATATTTTACTAATTTATAACGACATTCTACTCATAAACGTTTATCATAGCGGTATATTCTTTCTAAAGTTTATCTTTCACCATAATCTAATAATTTGTAAAAAATTTATTGCGTTCAAAATAAAATGAAAAAAAGGAAACTCACTAGCCATTTTTAAAACATATGATCAACATTTGACAGTATATAAAATAATGGTCCGTCGGTCAAACTAATGTCAATCAATGGACATTGGGTCATTCGGCCATATTGATCATTTTCAGCTTTTTTTAATTTGGGCCATTCGGTCATTTTTTAAAAATGTTTTAGTTTTTTTTCTTCTTTTGGCTACACACTTTTTAACTAAAAAAAGTTTTTTTTCGTTTAAAAATAATAATTAAATATAATTGTTCTATAGAATATGTACCTATACTATATAAGATGTATGTACAAAAATTATAAAGGATGTATATGGAAATTTTATCATTGTTGTTTATATAAGATGTATGTACAAAAATTATAAAGGATGTATATAGAAATTTTATCATTGTTGTTTAAAAGATGTATTGATATAAAATCTATAATATAAAAGTGTAAACACCCTTAAAAAAGTGATTTGAACTAGGGGTGTGTAAAAATTGAACCGACTAATAAACTGAACCGATAAAAATTCTATTGGGTTATCGGTATTGGGCTATTGATTTTATAAAAAAATTTATTGGGTAAACGGTTCAGTTTCGATTTTAGCTTATTGGATAACCCAATAAGTATACACTAAGTTATTTTTTTTACCCCTACATATATATATATATATATATATATATATATATATATATATATATATATATAGGAAATCAAAATCCTTAAAGATAATTCACCAATACGAATAAATAATCTTATTGAAAAAGCAGACGCTTTTGACAAAGACGTAGGGCAAAGAATTACGATATATATATATATATACACACACTACTTATTCACAATTTGGTGATTATTCACAATTTGGTGATTCATAAAGTATTATCTATTCAGGGCAATAAAGGCACAATATAAAGTACAAGCATTATTGTATTGGAAAGTTTGAAGCATTTAGTAACTTCCAACAATAAGGGTTCAATTTTTTTTTGAACTAACATTCAGTTCAATTTTGAAGATTCTTGTAAACTAAAATGCATTGCGTAGGATTTTTGCGGTAACTAAGATTTCATTTTTTTATGTTAGTTGTTATTATTTCTGTTTTATGAGTATTTTCTTATTGGTTAAACCGAAAATCGAACCGTTAAGGACCAAAATTAATAAATCGAAAATCGATAAGAAAATATCCTATTGGTTGATTATTGGTTTTACATATTTAAAAATCGAAAACCGATAAACCAAACCAATAATACATAAAACCGAACCGAACCGACCGACGCACACCCCTGTATCTATAATCTATATCTATATATCTATATAATATATTAAAAGTGTGAAGATCCTTAAAAAACCTTCATTAAAAATCTCTGCAATAGATAAAATAGTTTTTTTACTTATTTTGTTAAATTATTAAATAATTATTTTTAATATTTATAATTAAGGAAACCTAAAGTATATGGTAAAAGAAAAATACATAGAAAGAAAGCTAGAACTAAGGAGTCCTAAAATACAAAAATATATATGGTTAGAACTAAGATTCTTTTAATCCTAAAAATAAATTATTTTACGTGATTTTTTTTTTTTTTTACTTTTCTCAAGTTTGTCTCCTATTTGGTTTGTGTGACCAATTTCCCATAATAATTATGGCTAAAGTACGACAATTACATACAAATATGAAAACTATTAATTAGATATTGCAAAATGTAACAATAACAAATAATTTAATAAGAAAAAATTAATAGCACCAATTATTTTATTATTAGTTATATAATTAAAGTGCAAGAATAATTCACTAATATGGAAAATTAATAATTACATGTCTATTTTTAATATTAGAGGAATAATTAATTTTCTTTTGATTCCAGAATTCTTTTCAGGATAGAATTCATTAGGTCTAGAATTTGTTATAAAATTTGTTTGTCGTGTATTCTTTCGAAGGAGGACATGAATGCCCTAATTTATCATTTTCGGCTTAGAGCAGGTTTAGTTTTTCTCTTTACTTTATTTGTAAAGAAATTTAATATCAAAATTTAATTTCGCATAATAATTTTTAGTTTTGAATGATATAAATAACTCACTTGCCCATTAAATATGTGTTGGTGTTTGTGAGAAGGTAAAGGATTAAACCGTTGTTTTTTGGCTGAATTTAAGCTAATTGACTAGCAAATCAACTACTCAGGAAACTAAAAGTCTTAAGCTGGTTCAGTAATAATATGATTGATTAATATTTAAGTGGAGTAGCTTAACGGCATGATAGTTACATGACAATGATTAGCAATTACCGTGTTTACTTGCGTAAATCTTGATAAAAAGAACTAATTTATTTATTTATTTGGTAAAAAAACTAATTTTTTATTTTAAAGAAACAATAAATTGAAACACAACATGCAATAACATATTTGAGATATGATGATTTTCTTATATTGTTTAATTAGATACAATATTTATTTTAATATAAATTGCTATAATTTAATAACCTTTTTTTTTTTTTTTATAAAACTTACTTAATTAAGGAAAGACACACGTGCAAAGCACGTACACTAAGCTAGTATATATAAAAACTCGCTAGAATGTGTAAAGAAAATGTATAAAATACGTATTTAAATAATTGTAGCAACCAAAGATTGTATAAAGTGCATGTATAAATTGTATAATTGTTATATAGATGTGCATAGAAGCTGTATAATTGTTGTATCAAATCTGTGTAGAAATTATACAATTATTATATTAAATGTGTATAGAAATTATACAATTACTGTATAATTGTTATATATATTGTATAGAATATGTATATATGTAGGACGCTTATAGAAGTTTTATAATTATCTATATCTATAATGTTTGAACTTTTTTCCTTTCATTAAAAGTCTCCTCTTTAGGCAGAATCGTCTTTTCATTATTTTCCTCAAATTATTATTTAGTTATTATTAATATTAGAACTTTAAAATTAATTAAAATCCTTATTTTAATCAGGAAAGAAAGTTCTAAATCAATTCAAATCCTACCTTATATGTAATGTGGGAATCTTTAAGAGTAAAACATCCAGTATCCATGACCTATATATGATTAAATTTGTTACGACACATTCCAACTTCATGGTGTCACGTCAGCACAAAAGGGTGATAAAAATATGTTAAAATTGAGTTCAGGATGTACTGGATGTCGTAACAACTTTGACTATAGTTCAGGGGGTACTGGATGATTATCTCAATCTTGAACATTAAGCTACAATTTTACTTACATGACACATAGTATTGGAAAGAAGTGATTAAATAGGACATGACACATATTCAGATTATCGAGGACATAGTTTTAGATAGGGGATGTGGAGAACGCGCATTACAATAGAAGGTTAATCAGTTAGGAATATTGTCGTGCACGAGTCGTAGTATGGTAGCGTAGGATTTAGTCGTAGATATCTGTCTTTATTATCGTTTATTGTGATTCGATATCACACTATTTTGTGGCTGATTGTTATTTTTTATGATAGATTCTGCACTATCCCGTGTTGCCATATCATCTTCAATGCATTCTCCTTGTTTGTACCTGGATTTGCTACACTTCAATCGACGGTCTTTCGGAAACAACCTCTCTACCTCCCCGATCGAAATAGTGGTAAGATCTGTGTACAGTTTATCCTGCCCATTATTTTTTATGGTAGATTCTACATTATCCCGTGTTGCCATATTATCTCCAACGCGTTTCTCTTCTTTGTATCCAGATTTGCTACACTTCACTCGAGGGTCTTTCGGAAACAACCTCTCAGAGAAAGTAGTAAGATATGCTTACACTATATAAGTAGTAAGACATGCTTACACTATATATTCCTCTTCTTTGTACCTAAATTTGCTACACTTCAATCAATGGTCTTTCGAAAACAACCTCTCTACCTCTCTGAGACAGTAGTAAGATTTGCGTACACAATGTATTCCTGTTCTTTATACCTGGATTTGCTACACTTCAACCCAGGGTCTTTCGGAAATGACCTCTCCACCTCCTCGAGATTGTGACAAAATCTGTGTACACAATGTATTCCTCTTCTTTGTACTTGAATTTGCTACACTTCAATCTAGGATTTCCGAAAACGACCTCTTACCTCCTCGAGATAATAATAATATCTACGTACACTTTATCCTCCCGGAACTATTTTTCTATCTTGATCCTCATATACAAACATATATAGAAACGTATTTACATGAACTTCTATTATCTTAGTTTGTACAAAATTGCTGACTCATTTCTCTATCATATATGTAGTCTATTTATCCAAAAACTTGGAAAACTTTGCCACTATTACATCTCCTATATATTACACATTTTGCAACACAAAATTTTATAAAAAATATCACTTTTACATAGTAATTTGATTATTAATTTCTATATACTGACAGTGTAAAAGAATTTAACGATAAAGTTCTTCGTATTTCTAGAGAGAGCCAAATTTACAGGTATGTTTTCCGTCATAAAATGTTAATTTTGTGAAATAATAACGTAAGCGTTTGAAGAATATGTATCATCGTTTGTTATATTTTTTTAGCTTCTGAAAAAGATGTTGAAGTTAGAAAATATTAATGAATTTACGTTATATATACTGTTACGGTAAAACTATGCCATCGATTTAATTTAACCTGTTATAACAAGCTGTCTTTTTTTTTTAAAAAAAAAAAAAATTTAAAAAAAAGAAGAGAAAAGTTATTGTATTGGGCTTGCTATAAATTGGATTTATCTTTTATTATAACTGAAAATAAATTGATGGCATAAAAAGTGTTACCGTTATCAAATCTGATTAAATAAAAAATTAAAAATCATATCGAACTAAACTCTTAATATGATTTGTTTTAATGATTAGTTTTATTTATCATAAAAAATACTTAAAAATCATATTTTTACTATTGAATTGGATAAAATACCTAGGTAACTAAGGAAAGAAAAATAATTGTAGTGTCCCGGTCAATTTACACGTATTTCGATTAATTTTATGAAATACATATCACTTTTTATCAGCAATATGTATCAGTTAACTCTGTCGATTAAAACCAGGATAGATGAGAATTTCATTTGAACTTCTAAAGCCTAATTTGGAAATTTCATTTTTATACGCAACATTAATTTCTAAAAACATATAATGTACCGTTACTAGCTAATTGCGCCTAATTTATTAAATTAAAAATATAGTTTGATAGAATTTTTAAAATACTTCCTAAACATTAAAATTACAAGTAAAATTAGGGGTGTGTAAAAACTGAATCAACCGATAAATCAAATCAATAAAAATGTTATTGATTTATTATTATTGGGTTAACGATTTTATAAAAAAAATTATTGGGTTATATATATATATATATATATATATACGACTTATTATATATTTCTCTTAATTTCTACAAATTAATAAATATATTATTTCAATTATACAACCTCTTAATTTCTCCTAATCACATTTAGTCAAAACTTGAAGATTCTTGTAAATTAAAACACACCATGTAGGATATTTGGTTTCAACTAAGATTCGTTTTTTTTTTTCATGTTAGTTACTATTATATTTCTATTACATGAGTAATTTCTTATCGGTTAAATCGAAAATCGAACCATTAATGACTAAAAAATCGATAAACCAAAAATCAATAAAAAAATATCTTATTGATTTGGTTATTGGTTTAACATATTTAAAAATCGAAAACTGATAAATTGAACCGGTAATATATAAAATCAAATCGAATCGATCGATGCACACCCCTACGTAAAATTGCCTAATTGAGTCTTCCATGCTATTTAAAACATCAAAGTAATAATATATATATATATATATCCAAATTTTAAAGAAAATTTCCAAATTTGAAAAAGACACTATATATTTTGATAATTTTCTCACAACTCAATTTTTTCTTTAAAAAATGTTTGGTCAATTCTTTTCACAAAAAGAAATAATTTTCAACACCACTAAAAAACATAAAAAAAATAATAAATAAAAAACAAATATATATAGCTCTCATCTTGGCGCGTGGGGAACTTACAACCACATAGCATTAAAGCATTAGGACAATTTCCTAGTATTGGGTGGGTCCCATGGATTCACAGATCTGACAAGTAACAAAATGGGACCCACTTAGAATATGATTTTTCTTTTTTTTTTTTTAGTTGAAACCCATCCATGCAAAATTAAAGCCTCGACTGCGATGAGATGATTGAAATTCCTTCGTAACTCATAATCAGAAATGAAGCCACCTTTTACTTAGAGATTTCGTTCGAATAGTGGTGGAGTTAGAATTTTCATTGAGGGATTGAGAAGTAAACATACGAATTAATCGAAGGATCAACATCTACTGTATATGTTTAGCAAAATAAACAGTTAAAGATGCATTATTTTTGATAATATAAAGGTTTTCGAAATAGATGGAGTAATAAATTTAATGCTTTAGAAAGCGGATTCGATAATGAGTACTCAATACTTTCTAGAAAGGATAAATGAATAATTTATCCAGTAATTTTTAAACTGGATAAGCATTGTTGAACGAATTTAATGTAGGCTTTTCGACATCTAAAAATTGCTTCTTAGCGAATTCGAATTAGTTGAATTAATAGCGTAAATCCAGATTAGTCAGATCAGTGAGTTTCAAATACCAAACAAGTAATTTTTCCAGTGATATTCAAACTAAATAAATATTGTTAAACAGATATAATAGAGGCTTTTCGAATATCAAATAGTAGTTTCGAATATCAAATAGTAATTTATCCGGTGATACTCAAACTGGATAAGTATTATTGAACATATTTAATGAAGTATTATTGAACATATTTAATGGAGTCTTTTCGACTTTTAAAAGTAATTCAACTTAGTTGGACTAATAACGTGAATTCATATTAGTCAGCTCAATGAGTTTCGACTATCAAATAAGTAATTTATCTGGTGATATTCAAACTGGATAAGTATCGTTAAATGTATTTAACAAAGGCTTTTCGACTTTTAGAAGTAATTCAACTTAGTTGGACTAGTAACGTGAATTCAGATTAGTCAAATCAGTAAGTTTCAAATATCAAACAAGTAATTTATCTAGTGGTATTCAAACTGAATAAGTATCATTAAACATATTTAACAGAGGCTTTTCAACTTCTAAAATTAGTTGGACTAATAATTTAGATTAGTGAGATGAGTGAGTTTCGAATACCGAACAAGTACTAAAAGTAAAACATGTGGCCTTTAAAGCATCCATGTTTTTGTTCTGTCAGTTTTTTTTGTCTCTTTCTTTCTATTTATATAACACACAAATTAACAAACCAAACTTCAGTGTAGTTCCAATGGATGCCAATTTAGTAATTGACGGAGTTAACAACCAAGTAGAAATGGAAACACCAAACAACATAACTATCAAAGGGATTCTTGGATTGTTAATGGCAAATGTAGATACAGAAAATGAAGAAAATGTGAATAATAATAAGAAGATGGTGAAGAAGAAAGTGATATCATTAGGAATGGGTGATCCAACAGCATATTCTTGTTTTCATTCACCTGATGTTGCACATGATGCTGTTCTTGAAACACTTGGTTCACACAAATTCAATGGTTATTCACCTACTGTTGGTCTTCCTCAAACAAGAAAGTAATGTACTCTCACCTTACTTTGTCTTTCTTTTTTTTTAAAGATGTTGTTTGTATTAGCAACGCCAGGGGTCTATCGGAAACAACCTCTCTACTTCATTTTAGGTAGTGGTATGGACTGCATATACTTTATCCTCCCAGACCCCACTTTGTGGGAATACACTGGGTATGTTATTGTTGTTGGTTGTATATGTTGTTTCTACTAGCAATAGACTTGTCGTTTGGTAGGAGGGATAAGGATAACTAATCTCGAGATTAATACACTGGGTGTGTAGTTGTTGTTGTTGTTGTTTGTATTAGCAATAGATTTGTCGTTTGGTAGGAGGAATAAAGATAACTAATCTCGAGATAACTGATACCGAGATAGCTAATCACGGTATTGATAATCTCGGGATAACTTGTTTTCCAACCAAACGACCCCTAACATGTCGTGTTCTTTCATTTTTGGTTGGCACTTGTGTTTGTTTGTGCTTCGGTTGTCGTATTATTTTGTTGTTGTTACCGTTCTTTCATTCACCTACCTTTGTACAAGATGCTGTTCTTGAAACATTTGGTTCTCACAAATTTAATGGTTATTCTCCTACTGTTGGTCTTCCTCAAACAAGAAAGTAATGTACACTCACCTTACTTTGTACTAATTTAAATACATTTATGTTTTGTGTTTGTTATACTGTTATCGATCCTAAGCCGGGAGTCTATCAGAAACAGCCTCTCTACTTCACCTGAGGTAGTGGTATGGACTGCGTAGACTTTACCCTTCTCAGACCCCACTTTGTGGTAATACACTGGCTATGTTGATGTTGTTGTTGTTTGTATTAGCAATAGACTTGTCGTTTGGTAGGAGGGATTAGGATAACTAATCTCGAGATTAATTTAGAAGAGGAGTTTATCGCATGTTTGGTTGCGACAAAATGCATTGCAGGGTTTTTCTTATCCCTCCTTGAGAGTGGGATAACTAATCCTGGGATAGCTAATCCCAGAATTAGTAATCTCGGGATAACTTGTTTTCGCACCAAACGACCCCTACGTGTCTTTTTCTTTCATTTTTGGTTGTCACTTGTGTGTTTGTTTGTGCTTAGGTTGTCGTATTATTTTGTTGTTGTTACTGTTCTTTCTTTTTGTATGTTGTGTACTGTTTTCCATTTTGGCATTATTTCGTTGTTGTTACTGTTCTTTTTTCTGTATGTTGTGTACTGTTTTCCATTTGACATTGTTTCGTTGTTGTTACTGCTTTCATTTATATATTCCCTTTTTCAAACGTTCGGAAATAGCTATTGGGTCGGGGGTACACTGATGAGGGATGCTAATTAGTTAGTTAGCCTGGTTAAGTACTACTCCTGCGGTCCCAGTTTGTTTGTCTGCTTTTGACTCGACATGGAGTTTTAGACAATAAAAAAGGCTTTTGAACGGTTTTAAACTAAAGATATGTTGAATGTATAAAAATGTGCTTTAATCTTGTGGTTCTGAATATGCCATGTGGAAAGTTGTAACGGAAGAGTTGTCAAAATGTCAGCGGGTGCGTGCCGGATCCTTCAAAAGTAGTGCGTTTTAGGAGGATCCGACACGGGTGCGGCAACATTTTTGGAGAGTCCGAGCAACTTAGCCTGCTACCTCCCACTAATACAGGTAAGTAACTCTATCCACAAAGACTTGGACGGATGGAAGTGAATCACCGTGTGTTTTTATCTCTGTTGGAATTTGAACCTTGATTCTCCGTCTTTTTAATACTTACAACCATATACGATTAGGAAAAATATGATTTAACATATATATACACTGACAATCTAACCTTTTTTTAATATTAGTATAATTTAACCTATTGTAGTAAATAATCGGTCTTATTTTCAAGGTTACTAATCTCGTTATTATGAATGGTTACATGTAGGAGTGGTATAAGGTCTGCGTACACTTTACCCTCCCCAGACGTAAATAGTGGGATTTGACTGGGTATGTTGTTGTTGGTTACGTGTAGTAGTGATTGTCTTTCCGGTGGCCCGATAGTCTAAAGTTCATTGACAATGTTAGTGTAATGTCAGTATGTAGAAGTTAAACTCGGCAAAACATGAGCTTTTCTTGTTAATGTGCATAGCATCCATGTTTGTTACTCCCTTCGCTCCCAAACATTCGTCGTTTTTTTCTGAATTCGTTTCAAGTATTTGACGTTTTAGGAAAACAAGATGTTGTCCACTTTTTGTTGTTTACTTTGTTCTAATCTGTTGTTTCATATATTTTGATCGAACAGGGCGATTGCAGATTATTTGTCGCGTGATCTTCCGGACAAGTTATGTGCAGATGATGTTTATGTCACAGCTGGTTGCACCCAAGCTATTGAAACAGCATTGTCGATTCTGGCTCGTCCTGGTGCTAACATATTACTACCGAGGCCTGGTTTCCCAATTTATGCACTTTGTGCTGCATTTAGACACATTGAAGTTCGATACTTTGATCTCGTTCCAGACAAGGGCTGGGAGGTTGATCTCAATGCCGTCGAAGCTCTGGCAGATCGTAACACTATTGCGATAGTTGTTATAAATCCCGGGAATCCTTGTGGGAACGTTTATAGTTACCAGCATCTTCAACAGGTTGTCCTTACCGCTCTTTTCCGCACAACTTTTGCTATCTTGCCTTTTTTTTTAATTAACCGTGGTGTTCGGACCTTCTTTTATGGAATGCTTTGGACTATTTTTTCATGAGCCAAGGATCTATCGGAAACCACCTCTCTCTACCGCTGAGGTCGAGGTAAGGTCAGCGCACACTCTATTCTCTGCAGACCCCGCTTTGTGGGATTGTATCGGGTAATGTTGTTGTTGTTGTTGTTGTTGATGTCGGGGCCAGTTGTGTGCACCTCGACTAATTCCATCAGATACCTGCTTACCTCCTCCAGTACGTGTATCGGGTAACGCTATCCACCAAGGCTTGGATAGATGGAGAAAAGACCTATTGCTTCTTGCCACCGCTCGGATTTGAACCTGTGATACTATTACTATTGCATTTCTTTTCTTTTTGCATTCCGTATTGGTTCTGAGAGTGTTTTTTGTGTGCTAATATTAGATCGCGGAGACAGCAAAGAAGCTTAGGACCATCGTGATCGCTGACGAAGTATATGGTCATCTTGCTTTTGGGGCTAAACCATTTGTACCAATGGGAGTTTTCGGAGCCATTGCTCCTGTGGTTACTCTCGGTTCGTTGTCTAAACGATGGTTAGTCCCTGGCTGGCGCCTCGGTTGGCTCGTTACAAATGATCCCAACGGCACCTTCAAAAACCCAAAGGTTTGTACTTCACACAGCAAGATCAATTACTTGGAATCTATGACTTAAAAACGATCTTTATGTTCCGTCTTTACTGACTTATGGATGGAATTATTTTCAGTTTGTTGAGCGTATTAAGAAGTATTGTGACATTTGCGGAGGTCCTGCCACCTTTATACAGGTTTGCATCTTATCCCTCATATTCTTCGTCGAAGGTAAATGATTAAGGCGTCTTCGAATTATAGCTTAAGATATGATAACTGATAAGTCGTAAAAATGCAGTTAGTTTAACGTTTCTGAGTTTTACGCTAGTCTTTTACCTGATACTAGCAACCATTGATGTGTAGGCGGCTGTTCCTCGCATTATTCAGCAAACTGAAGACGTTTTCTTCGGGAAGACCATTAACTTGTTGAAGTGGACGGCAGACATTTGTTGCGAAAAGATAAAGGAGATTCCTTGTATTAGCTGCCCACATAAACCAGAAGGCTCGATGGCCGTTATGGTAAGCAGTGAGAGAAATCACAAACCGATATATTCATCTTGGATATGCTGTCTTCGTAATTTTTTTTTTCTCTAATATGTGCAGGTGAAGCTGAATCTATCACTTCTGACAGACATTAGTGACGATATCGACTTCTGTTTCAAACTGGCGAAAGAGGAATCCGTTATACTTCTTCCTGGTAAGAACTAACAACAACAACACACCTAGTGTATTCCAACAGGGGTTTAGGGAGGGTAAAATGTACGCAGTCCATACCGCTACCTCAGACGAAGTAGTAGGTAAGAACTAACAACCGAGTTAAAAACAACGATTCTTGAAAAAGTAAAGCCATAACTTGAACACGAGAAGATCAGCTACGTTGCTCGGACTATCCAAAAGTGATGCTGCATTCATTTCGGATCCTCCAAAAAGGCATAGCTTGTGGAGGATCCGGCACACAGTTGATAGTATTTTTGAAGAGTTCGTACAACAATCGTTAGGAAATTTGAACGAATAAGCATTTATAACAAGGTGATTTCATCTGAACGAAACGTTTTGCAGGACTTGCTGTGGGCCTGAAGAACTGGATTAGGATAACCTTTGCTGCGGATCCGTCTTCTCTTA
The DNA here is from genome assembly GCF_002878395.1 of Capsicum annuum. Classification (NCBI taxonomy): domain Eukaryota; kingdom Viridiplantae; phylum Streptophyta; class Magnoliopsida; order Solanales; family Solanaceae; genus Capsicum; species Capsicum annuum. Next base: position 2,234,915 of record NC_061120.1, on the reverse strand, counting down.
AAGAAGCACTAGGAAGGCTCAAGTCGTTCTGTCAAAGGCACTCGTATCAGCAAAATGGTTGTTGTTGATTATAGATAGTAAGCAATCCTCGTAATATATCTTCTTCTCCGCTTTAGCGCCTGCAGATACTGTTGTATAATCGTAGTTACAACAATTTATTGATTTATCAACATGCAATTAGTAGTAATTTTACAGGCTAATCATATGGCAAGTTACAAACACATTGAACTGCCGATATCGTTCTGCTGTACCTACTAATTTGTGTAACAGAAATCTTGAAATATACTGCACACATACTAAAACGAAATATGTGATTACTGTCGATTTTGAGTTTGTACTGACAGACTAGTCGTGAAGGTGAACCCCGGCATAACTGGTAAAGTTGTTGTCATGTGACCTGGAGTCTGTGGTTCTAGCTGCGGAAACAGCCTCTTGCAGAAATGCTGGGTAAGGTTGCGTACAATAGATCCTTGTGGTCTAGCTCTTCTCTGGACCTCTCATGTAGCGGGAGCTTAGTGCACCGGACTGCCCTTTTGTATCGCTAGTCGTGGGATATTCTCATGCATTGCGTAACGGGAAGTCGCTTTGATCTGAAATGTCTTATTTTTGCTCGATTTGCCTCGGATACGTAAAGAAGCTCGAAAGACACAGACTTGTGAAGCTTGAATTCTGCTTCTGAAGCACACGCCAACACTAATACGGAAACTTGTGATGTGGTATAGCTGGAAAATTTTCGTTTAAATCTATATGCTTGGATTCTCTAAAAAAGTTGTCGCACCCCTGTTGGATACTACAAAATGTACCACTTTTGGAGGATTCGATACGCCCAAATTCGGTACGCACTGATCGACATTTTTGAAGAGTCCGAGCAGCATAGGGCTAATGAATAAGTAAAAGACAGATCACATGGCAAGTTAAAAACACATTGAACTGCCAATATTGTTCTGTTGTACCTACTAATTTGTGTGGGAGAGACCTTGAATTACAAAATGAAATCTGTGATTACTGTCGATTATGAGTTTGTATTTGATATAGTCGCGAAGAGGAGCCTTGGTGTAACTGGTAAAGTTGCTGCGACCAGGAGGTCACTTGTTCGAATTGAGGAAACAGCCGTTTGCAGAAATGCAGGGTAAGGTTGTGCACATAAACCCTTGTGGTTCCGGTCCTTCCCTGAACCCTACGCTTACCAGGAGCTTAGTGCACGGGGCTTCCCTTTTCCTTTTTAATTCGACAGACTAGTCGAGAGATCTCATGCATTGCGTAATGGGAAGTCGCTTTGATCTGAAATGCCTTCTTTTTGCACGGCTTGTCTCCGATACATAATGTGAAGCTTGCAGCAGTAAGAAAAAGATTGAAAAACTCGTAAACTATCACCACTTTGCGAGTTTCATACTAAAACTATTAGGAGTTTACAGAATCCCTTGAACCACCGTGAACTCATCGTGCCCGGTAGACTCATCTTAAATCTAAAGGGAGTTATCGCTCATGGGGTAACAAGAACACACAATAATTTAGGTATGAAGCTTGCAAAAAATGATAGTTTATGGGGTGTTTAACCTATTCGCGCTGTGTAAAGCATGAACGAATATAATCTGGTGCTGCTGGTAATATGTTTGCTGCTTCATTTCTACTACATTTACTTGTTTGATCAAGTTTTCAAAATCTGCTTATTTCGAAAAGTGCTTTCTGCCAGAAGCGCCTTGGAACTTTGCTACTATTCAAGCGACAATATATGCTTGGCTGTGATGTTAAGTTGTGAGCGTCCGTCAAAGAGAGAGATTTCATCTCATCTTTGAAGACGGTTTGCCTCCCCAATCCTCACGCGACTGATCAGTTTCTGGAAAGTAGTCGCTTTCTTTCTTGTGTTTCGGTTTGGTTTCTGTAATGATTACAGGAAGGTGGGAACTTTTCAGGCAGAATATCGGCCTGAAAAATCTCACACATCTTCTTGCCCTCGTTGAGAACATCAACAGTCGAGTACTATCACGAATATCAGCATGAGGTTCTAGTCTTGTAGTAGTCGTTCTTTGGCAAAGAGGGCACCACACCTTCTAGTCTTGTTTAGGCACTGACGATATCTTGTGGTAGTTATCTTTCGGAACATATAGTGCTTTCTTGT
>NC_061120.1:2093711-2229796 GCF_002878395.1 Capsicum annuum | reverse complement strand
TCAACAATTTCGTTTATAATTTAGGGTGGAAACAGTATATTTTCTTAATAAAGTAGTATAACAAAAATTTTTAATTAACTATTATCCAATCAATTAAAATATTTATTTTGACCACTTCTAGTTTTATCTAGACCTTTTAATTTCATGTTAATATATTATAATGCCCATCCATCACCAAATGGAAAAATCAATCTTGTTGAAGTGACATTTCTTCTTTTGGAAGAAGTGTACTAATTTTTTGCCAAAAACTGTAGGTTGTTGGAAGGGCATAACATACCCCACAAATTAAGTATAGAATGGTGGTTGGAATCTTAGTTCATGCACCTGAAAGGCTTATGTAATATATTGATATGACACTACTGATTTACTTTTGATTATCATGCACCTCAAATTTGGGGGCCTAAAACTTTCAGAGTTCGAGGAAAGACCCTAACACAAGACAGGGGCGGTTCTATTTGTCAAAAAAAAATAAGCGATCGCTTAGGCCCCCAAATTTGAGGGACCTCATTTTTTACGATAATATATTATAATTAAAAAAATTATACCATATATACAGAAAATGAAATATAGAAGTCATATGTGACGATCAACTCAGTAAAGAGTGGAAGCAGTCAGACAAGGGAGATTAAATACTAATTATTTTATATTATTGGTGTAATCTAATGTATGTTAATATGTCGATTATAATTTATTCTTTTAGAAAAAAATGGTCAAAAACATACCTTAAGTATCATTTTTTTGCGAGTTTTATACATGTACGATTAGGTATTGGAATTTCTTATCTAAACTATCGCCTACTATTTTTCAAACGCACCCAACAATTGACTAGAGACTAACGCCCCGTTTCGCCATGAAAATGATAATTTTTCAGAGTTAGAGTTGGAGTGGTAAAAAACATACCCCGACGAGTAGCACTCTTTTGGGAGTTTCATACATGAACTATCAAGTATTGGAGTTTCTCACCTAAACTATTGCCGACAACAACTGACTAGAGACTAAGGCTCCGTTTTGCCATGAAAATAATAATTTTTCATAGTCGGAGTTGGAGTTGAAATTGTCCATGAATATAAGTAGGCGTTTGGCCATGAGATTTTTTCACTTTTTTTTTCGAAAAAATTATTCTACTTTAGTGAAAATAAGTGTTTAAATACAATCTCCAAAAGGCGTATGACAACTTAATTTGCCCACGAACTTACGGTCACATGACAACCGACTCATAAATTTTGAAATGTGTAGATTGATTGGTGATAGTTCAATTAACACAAACACAGATAATTCAGGCAGAAAACTCGCCAAAAAATGATACTTCAAATATGCATTTAACTATTACCTTGACTAATTCTATGAGATACCACAAATTATTTTGATCTCCTCAATACATAAAGCTTAAATTCAATTGTCATTAAGCTAATAATTTTTTGTAGTCGGAGTTGGAGTTGAAATTGTCCATGGATATAAGTAGGTGTTTGGCCATGAAATTTTTTCACTTTTTTTTTGAAAAAATTATTCTACTTTAGTGAAAATAAGTGTTTAAATGCGTATGACAACTTAATTTGCCCACGAACTTTCGTCCACATGACAATCGACTCATAAATTTTGTAGTGTGTTTAATAAATAGTTGATGATAGTTCAAGTAACACAAACACTAGATAGTTCAGACAGAAAATTCACAAACAAATAATACTTTAAATGTGCTTTTCATCATTATCTTGATTAATTTCATCAGATAACATAAATTATTTTGATCTCCTCAATACATAAAGTTTAAATTCAATTGTCATTAAGCTAATTAATTGATGTGAAGAAGAAGAAAATGATGGAGGTTGTCTGATTAGATTAAAATGGTCCAAAGTCTTTGCATCTTTTGAAGGGCCCCATTATTAGAGTTATGGGTGGGGGGTTGGGTTGGGTGGGGTGGTGGGAGGGGTGGGAGGGGTGGGGTAACAAGAACTAATGTTGGATTTATATTTGCTCAAAGAACCAATGATCAATAACAAGACATTAAACAAACTTATCTATCACATGACTTGCTACCATGATTACTTAATTATTCTAGTTTGACCATTCCATTTTTGGAAACTTATATTGAAAAAAATAATAACATACAGTGACGGACTCAGAATTTAAGGGTCGTGGGTGTTCGGGAGATTCAAATACACATATTAACATCTAAAGCTTTAAGGTTCCGCCTGAAAATCAAAGCGCACAACTATCTTTGTGGTTTTATGAGTGTGTTTTTCCATCTTATACCACTTTTTTTATATATTTCTTATATAATTGTACATATTTTGCGTCGAGTTTAACGGATGCTGGAGCACCATATTTTTAAACCTAGGTCTACCCCTGATAACATATTTAGTGTAATCCGCAAGTGAGTCTGCTTAAGGTGGACGGTGATGCGTACGCAAACGTTAGTCTACCTTTTGAAAGGAGTTGCTTCTGAAAGATCCTCGTCTATTTATATTCAAAAGCAAGCGCACGAGAGTATTTTAAAACTAACTAGGTGATAACTTTACATTACATATAAGCCTTCGTCGACAAATATATTTGGAATCTGTGCTGGTGAAAAATAACAGATCACTAAACAAATTATGCGATGTATCAATAAAAGTAATCCTAGTGAGACCTCACAACAAAAAGGCCACATCACGGCCGATCGTTCTTCAAACCCCACATGTGAGAACACACTGGATACGTTGTTGCTCATGCAGTAACACAGTGTATTTCGACAGCGAAAGACATATACAAAGGACAACCTTGATAATACGGCTTAGGGGGTGTTTGGATTAGCTTTTTTTTTTTTTTAAGAATTTAAGTTTTGTGCATCGTCAGTGTACAAAATATTCTACACTGTCAGTTAAACTTGACTTGCTATTGCAAGTTACTTAATTTTTTCTTTTTTAATTTTTATGTAAATAATTGGATAACCTGCAATAGCAGGTCAAATTAAGTAATAGAGTAGAATATTTTGTGCATTGACGGTGCACAGAAGTTAAACTTTTTTTTTAAATGAAAATTTTGGTAATCTCCTCAAATAAAAAGTCATTACAACTTAATTAGGTTTTATATAAAGATAAGATATCCATAAATACTATACATTATTGATTATTGCCAGTTTCTGAGTTTCCTCTGACCAAAATACTACCATATTCAAGGTTTGTACTTCACATTCACAAGCTCATACTCCACAATGGAGAGATCGTTATCTAGTTTCACTTCAAATGCAGCAGGTTGAGTAACTTCAACGTGACCCCATTTGTCCACGGCTAGTCTCATGGTGCTCTTGAACATGACGATCTTGGCATTCCGAAGGATGATGGTTGCACCAGACTTCATCAGATCAACTGACCACCACAAAACAGAGTTGAATGTTAACCAAATTTTGATAAGAGGTCTCAAAATGAGCCACAACAGACGGGCTGAGCTATACGCAGAGGGAGGGACAAAGCGATAAGGGAAAGAAAAGATATAACCTACAATTACGTGGACCCTATATCTGCATCCCTTAGAAGTTAGAGAAAGTTTGAAAACAAATGAGATACAATAGAATTGCCAAATTTTAATAAGAGGTGTCAAAATGACCCACAACAGACGGGCCGAGCTGTACACGGAGGGATAGGGTGATAAGGGGAAGAAACAGCAGTCAAAATTGAGAAATTGTACAGATATAAACTCAAATTACGTAGACCCTATATCTGGATACCTTAGAAGTTTAGAGAAAGTTGCAAGCATATGAGCCACAATAGAATTGCTCTGGTAAGTACAAAGGCACCATGATCATAAATATACAAACTAGAAATGCAACGCGGACAAAGAACAACAACAACATACCCAGTATATTCCCTCAAAATAGGATGTGGGGAGCGTAAGTGTACGCAGTCCGTGCCAGTACCTCTGAGGTGAGGTAGATAGGCTATTTCCGAAACAACACAGACAAAGCAAACAGGAAAAAGAGATGGTAAAGGCACACAATGCACAAAGTATAAACCAAAATTAGAATGAAACTCTACCTATCACTGTCAGTGGCGGTCCCAGAATTTAGGAATCGTAGGTTGACCTAGCATTCTCAAGTTATTAATGCATGAGTATAACAACAAAGAAAACGCAAAGTTGGACATGAGGGAGTTGCTTGGCTAGAGCCCCATAACAGACTTTTATCTGTATGTAGCTTAAGGTCATGAAACAAACCACTGTCTACCAGTGGCGGATCCAGACTTTTTACCAAGTGGGTTCAATATATAAAAAATAAATGCGCAACAAATTAAAAATTAAGGATGTTTTTAGGAAAATTAGCATGTTTTTAGGAAAAAAAGTTGAAAAATAAACCTTTTTTCAATCCAAAAACGTGGTTGTTGTAGCCTGTAGGTTGTTGCTCAAAAGTCTTACAAAAAGGACTACTTAAATAGTTTTATAAAAAGAACTGCTACAAGCTAGGTTCGGACATGAACTTCTGAATTTGAACCTGCTTCCACTGGACCAGCGCCTTAACTTGTTTAAGGTGGGTTCAAATTTAAATATATACTGTTATACTTATAAGGACTGATTATATATACACATATATACGGTATGATTTTTCGACGAAGTGGGTTCATATGAACCCACTTGAACCATAGTGGTCCACCCCTGCTGTCTACTACAAACATTAGCTGCTTATCTCCAATTTTGTTGTGGATTAAATTCACACTAGTCTTGTCCTGAGTCGGGGGTCTATCGGAAACAACCCCTCTACTTCGACTGAGGTAGTGGTATGGACTGCGTACATTTTGGCGAGCATACTAGCCCCTCCTTCATCATACATGTATCTATGTTGGAGAGCATAGATACAAGCGGAAGCCAATTTAAAGAGCACGTTTATGTAGAAAGTTGAACAATTAGATATGTTAATAGAACTTTATTGAAAGAAAGAAAGGCTAAGGTTTACAATATAATCTGAAAAGCATAAAAACTAACTAAAACAAAAGTAGGCTATATATATACATAGCCAATAACCTAAAGGTCCATAAACTAAAGGCCCAATAACATATGGGCTAACATCCCCCCTCAAACTCACAATGCAACAGCAATAAGCATTGAGAGTTTGTCACACAAAAAACGAAATCGAGACGCCGACTGAGCCTTCGTAAAAAGGTCAGCAATCTGCAAAGACGATGGAACAAAAGGAAGCGATATGGTCCCGAGCTGTAAATGATGACGGGTGAAGTGACAATCAATCTCAATGTGCTTCGTACGCTCATGGAAGACAGAATTCTTTGCAATTTGTACCGCACTTTTGTTATCACAATGCAGGGGAGTAGGCATAGAAATGTGAACCCCCATATCTGCAAGAAGCCAACGTAACCAAATAATCTCACATGTAGTCACAGCCATAGCACGATACTCAGCCTCCGTGGAAGATCTAGAGACAACATCTTGTTTCTTGCTCTTCCACGAGATTAAAGAGTCTCCAAGAAACACACAAAAACCAGTGGTGGATTTACGATCATTGCGATCTCCATCCCAATCAGCATCACTATAGGCTCGCAACTCGAGAGATGACGTCGAGGGAAACAAGAGATTCTGAAACTGAGTGCCACGAAGATACCTTAGAATACGAAGTACAGCTCCCCAGTGAACAGAAGTAGGAGCAGTAACAAACTGGCTAACAACATGAACTGCATGTGCTATATCTGGACGAGTAACCGTAAGATAAACCAAACTACCCACAATAGTCCGATAAAGACTCGGATCTGATAATGGAACACCATCACTAGGAGAGTAACGTGCATTGATTTCAAGGGGAGTATCTACAGTCCTGTTGTCAGAAAGACGCGCCCGTGTAAACAAGTCAGATATATACTTAGTCTGAGAAAGAAGATACCCTTTCTTAGACTGAGCCACCTCAATACCCAGAAAATAACGCAGCAAGCCCAAGTCCTTCATTGCAAATCGATGAGACAAATCATGCTTCAATAACTCAATACCACTATGATCATCACCAGTAATAATCATATCATCTACATATAAGGACAATAGAATTCGCCCTGCACTTGTACATCTAACAAACAATGCTGAATCATGGTTACTCGGGACAAATCCAAGGGAAGTAATAACAGTGGAGAATTTCTCAAACCAAGCACGAGGGGCTTGTTTGAGACCGTATAAAGCTTTTCGAAGCCGACAAACTTCACCTGGCTGGTGGTCAATACCTGGGGGAGGAGTCATATAAACTTCCTCGTGGAGATCACCGTTCAGAAAAGCATTCTTGACATCCATCTGAAATATCTTCCACTGTCGAACGGATGCAACAGCAATCATAGTGCGAACAGTCGTCATCTTTGCTACGGGGGAAAAAGTCTCCTCTGCAATCAGTTCATGAACCACAGAATCAACAGTAGGGAGGGGAGATCGATGAAGGATTGTTCCACGTAGGCCCTCAAAGTCAGAACTTAGTGCCATCAAAAACTGAACCAAGCGTTGCTCTTCCCGTCTAGCAATGTACGGCCCAAAACCTTTTAACTCTGCAGATTCAGTAAGTGCCAATTGATCCCACAAATCCGACATGGCAGCATAAAAATCTTGAATACTGAGATCATGCTGTTGAAGAGCACGGATATCATACTCCAACTGGTACTGCTTAGCAAAATTAGACTGAGTGTACAGTCTTTCCAAATGATCCCAGACCTCCTTTGCTGTGTCATACTTAGCCAATTGCATACCAATTGACTGAGTTACAGAATTGTTGATCCAAGTGATAATCTTGGAGTTATTAGTTTCCCATAAGTCCACCAACAAATCAAAATTTTCAGTTTTATCATCGATAGGTCTTAGTTTTACTCCAGTGATATAACCCCACATATTCTTCCCACAAAGAAAATTCTTCATGACATAACTCCAATAGGCATAGTTCTTACCATCTAATTGAGTACTAATGGACTGGAGAGAATCATCCTTTCCAGTCATTGTAAACACAGCAACACACAAACAATTCAAAAAACAAAAAAAAATGCAAAACCCTAGGTTGAACAATTCCGAACGAACAACAATGGCAGCAAGCAAAAGAACGAAAGACGAACAATACCAGACAGCAAACGAAGACAGCAACGAATCAATCCAACCAAAAAACCCAACGAAAACAGCAAACGAATACAGCAGCACCTCAAAATTCGGGGCTCCGCCCCGAACCCCGGACGGGGGCGCGCTGCCCCCCGTACCCCCCAGCGAACTCACCGCGGAGTTCGATCCGCGCAGTAGATGCCTGCTACAAAATCTTCAACCAACAAATCAAAGGACATGGATCGAACTAGCTCTGATACCATGTTAATAGAACTTTATTGAAAGAAAGAAAGGCTAAGGTTTACAATATAATCTGAAAAGCATAAAAACTAACTAAAACAAAAGTAGGCTATATATATACATAGCCAATAACCTAAAGGTCCATAAACTAAAGGCCCAATAACATATGGGCTAACAAGATACACGCGTCCTATGCGGCATAATGAATGTAAGATGCCACATAGGATGTGAATTGACCACATAGAACGCATAGGACACATGCATCTACTTGTTGGAGAGCATAGATACAAGCTGCAGCCAAGTTAAAGAGAACGTTTATGTAGAAATTTGAACAATAAGATACACGCGTCCTCTGTGTCATAATGCATGTAAGATGCCACATAGGATGTGAATTGGTCACGTAGAACGCTACATAGACACATGCATCTACTTGTTGGGGAGCATAGATACAAGCCGAAGCTAAGTTAAAGAGCACGTTAAAGTTGAACTAGTAGATACATGTGTCCCATATGGCATAATGCATGTAAGATGCTACATAGGATGTGAATTGGCCACATATAACGCTACATATAGGAACATGCATCTACTTGTTGGAGAGCATAGATACAAGTTGAAGTCAAGTTAAAGAGCACATTTATGAAAAAAGTTGAACAATTAGATACATGCGGCATATATGGAATAATTAGTGTAAGAATCATGTAGGATGTGAATTGGCCACATATAACACTACATTGGACCCATGCATCTACTTGTTGGAGAGCATAGATACAAGCTGAAGCCAAGTTAAAGAGCACGCTTATGTAGAAAGTTGAACAAGTAGATACCCGTGTCCTATGTGACATAATGCATGTAAGACGTCACATAGTATGTGAAATGGCCACGTAGAACGCTACATAAGACACATGCCTCTACTTATTGGAGAGCATAGATACAAGTTGAAGCTAAGTTAAAGAGCACGTTAAAGTTGAACTAGTAGATAGACGTGTCCTATATGGCATAATGCATGTAAGACGCTACATAAGATGTTAATTGGCCACATATAACACTACGTACATAAAACACATGCATCTACTTGTTGGAGAGCGTAGATACAAGCTGAAGTCAAGTTAAATAACACGTCTATATATATGATCCCAAAATTGATCGATTTATACCTTGATCATTACGCGCAGTAAATATGATAGTACCAGTCTCATCATCAACAAGGCATTCGGCAATGCGAGTATTCCGAAGGTGAAATACAGTATTCGAATCCAGAACTTGCACGATTAGTGTATGTCCATTAGTACCGGGACTAAGATGGTCCACTTTTACGAAAACCGGTTTCCGTAAACCCGGTTTTGCATTATTCTCCGTTGTTGAGTTGGACGTCATAGAAATGATCTCGAAAAATATAGGATTTTTTTTTTGGAGAATGGGTAAAATGTGATGGAATATGTATTTATAGGGATTTTCGATTCTATGTATTGTACGTTCACAAGGAAAAAATGTGGTCAAACTTCTTGATTAACTCAAGGTTATTATGATTTGACACGTGGCTTAAGCTGATTGAATCTTCTATTTTATAGATTTTTTAAAAATAATACCGGTGTTCGTGTCAGCTCTCTTACACCTCGATTAAATTCACGAGATAGCGGTCACCTCCTATGATACATGTATTCTGTCTATCAAGGGATCATCTAGCATTTTTTGTCTCTGCTAGACTTTGAACCCGAGACCTCAGGTTCTAAATTTCACTATCACTACTACTCCTCCGTCCGTCTACTTCTAATACGGATGTTCAACGCTTGTTCAATTTTAAAAATCAATAGATAATTTATCATTTTGTGTCTATTTTACCTTGCTATGAAATACTATTCGTTATTCCAAAGTATTTTTAAAATATTAAATTATTATATTCAAAGGGTGAAACTGTAAAACTATTCTTATTATTTATTATTTCTTAAAGTGTATGTCAAATCAGCAGTGGACAAGTAAAAATGTATAGCTACAATGTTTTGGTTTAGTATGCATGTATCACATATGTGTATATCAATGTATATAGTTATGCAATCATTCAATTTCGTTGTATCAATGCATATAGTTATATTAGCTACTAAATATAAATTGTATACATGAACTCTAAATTTAAATACATAACATATATGTATTGACTTGATGTATATATCGAGTGCGTATAAATTTTAACCGTATGTTTGCTATACATTTTTTTTTTTTTGGTCTATAATGGAAATCTGATGGAATATTTATATTTATTGGGATTTGTTTCTCTGTTTTGTGGGTTCACGAGGAAAATATACGGTCAACCTTTTTTGATTGACCTAAGAATCGAGTTCATTTCGATTCGCCACGTGTTTTGAGTTGATTGGATCTTTCATTTGAGAATTTTTCAACATTTACCATTTTTAGGAAGCAATAAATTTTTTTTTTTTTTTTTTGTGAGTTTCAAAACTTTAGCTATCAGTCTATCACTGATTTTTTTTTTTCTGCTATGTTGCTTGAATTTTTTTTTAAATATTAATGGATGCGTGTCCAATTCTTCAAAAGTGCATTTTTTTGGAACGAACACGTGTTTGTTGACCTTTTAAGAGAATCCGAGCAGAGAGATTTAAATGAATTTTTTTCAACTATCACATAAAAAGATAATTCATTGCACTAAAACTCTACTAGCATCGAGGAAGGGCTAGACTATAAGGATATCTTGTACATAGTTTTACCCTTCATTTTTACAAGAGGCTATTTTCACAATTTGAACTCGCGACCTCCTGATCACATGATGCCAATTTTACTAGGTGCGTCAAACCTAGGTATACTTGGCACATATTTACCCCCATTTCTTAGACACGGGAGAGTTACGTACCTGAGTGTAGGTGTACTGTCGCCCAATTTTGGTTTGGGTAATGTTCGATAATCGCATTGAAACCTAATTATATTTGAAATTTCACATTGCAACTTTGAACCTAAAACCTATTAGATGGAGGAATTATACACATCCCCAACATCTAGGTTGATACACAAATTCAATTTAATAGTTTGCTCCCTATAAAGGGCTCAAATATTTAACTCACTAAGCAAATTCGAGGCACAATTTTCAGAATGGTTCGGTCAACCATTTTTATAAAATTTGTATTGTATTAAATTTTTTTAATTATTTTATTTTGTATAACAAAAATTGGACTTTTCAAAATCGTTACCTTATTACGATTCATCTTCAATATCAATACCATTCAATAATTTACGATATTTATTTCTTGTTAAGCATCATGAAAGAGTCACAAGTAGAAGTTTGCAGATTTTTTGGGACTTTCGATGTATGTTAGCCCACAGATAGGTAGGTGGATGTGGGCCCCAAAAAGTTTTTTAGGCAAAACTTCTCGTGTGGCCCCCAGACTATCCAAAGCCGCTCCACAGCCCGTCGGGGGCCGCCAGTCGATTTTCGGTCCAAACCATGCTCGATTCTCGAGCCCACCCCGAGAACCGTGGGCTAACGCTTATCGAATTTGCCCAAAAATGTCCTGTTCGCGCCATTTCGGCCATTTGAAAACTGAAATGGCCCCGCCGACCTCACTGGGCCACCTTCACCCACTCCACACCCAGCCGGGGGGTCACCGATTAATTTTTGACCCAAATCGTGCTCGAGCCCCGGGCTCACCCTATGAATAATGGACTAACACCCACCGTATTAGCCCAAAAATGGCCCGCTCACACCGTTTCATCTATTTGATCAACCAAATGGCCCTATCGAACACGCCGGGCCACCCTCCCCTATCCATTCCCCGTTAGGGGTCCGTCGATCGATTCTTGGCTCAAATCGCCCACCACTAAAACTGTGGGCTAACGCTTACCAAATAGGCCAAAAATGACCTGTTCACGCTGTTTCGCTCGTTTGACCACCCAAATGGTGGTGCTGACCTCTTCGGGCTACCCTCACCCGCTCCATACACGATCGGAGGGCCGCAGGTGGATTTTCAACATAAACGGAGCCCAGGACCTCGACCTACCCCAAAAACCGTGGGCTAACACCCATCGAATTGGCCCCAAAATGGCCCTTACAAGCTTTTTTGCTCGTTTGACCATCGAAATGGCTTCGTCGACCCCACCGACCCATCCTCACACTCACCACACACGGTCGGGGGGTCGTTTGAATTTTTGGCCAAAAATACGCTTGAACCCCGAGCCCACCTCAAGAATCATGGACTATCACCTATTGAATTAACCCAAAATTGGCCCATTTGTGACGTTTCGCTTGTTTAACCATCCAATGGCCTTGTCGACCCCGTCGGGCCACCCTTACCCACTCCACACATGGTTGTGTGGCCGCTAGTCAATTTTTGGGTGAAATTGCATCCAGTCCCTGGGCCCACCCCGAGAACCATGGGCTAACACCCATCGAATTGGCCCAAAAATGGTTCGTTCGCACCGTTTCACCTGTTTGATCACCCAAATGGCCCCACTGACCCCGCTGAGCTACCCTCATCCGCTAAGAACATGGACGGGGGAATGTCGATTGATTTTTAACCCAAATTATGCTAGGGCCCCGAGCCCACCTCGAGAATTGTGGGCTAACACCCACATAATTAGCACAAAAATGGCCCGTTCGTGCTGTTTCGCCCGTTTGACCACCCAAATATCCCTGTCGACCCCGCCGAGCCACTCTAACCGGCTCCACACATGGTTGGGTAGCCGCTGGTTCATTTTTATCCTAAACCGCGTCCAAGACCACCCCATGAATGATGGGCTAACACCCATCAAATTGGCCTAAAATCGGCCCATTCGCTCTGTTTTGCCTATTTGACCACCAAAATGGCCCTACCAATCTCGTCGAGCCACCCTCACCCACTCCAAATTTGGTCGAAGGGCTGTCGAATAATTTTTGGCCCAAACCTCACCCGAGAACCAAGCCCAAACCTAAAAACACAGGCTAACAACTATCGAATTGGCCCGAAAATGGTATGTTCACCCTGTTTTGCTCGTTTGACCGCCCAAATATCCTCGTTGGGCCATCTTTACCTACACCACTCATGGAGGAGAGGAGGCGCGACAGTCTATTTTCATCCAAATCCGTACACGGGCCTCGATCTCACCCCAAGAACTGTGGGCAAACACCCACCGAATTGACCCTTTCATGCTATTTTGCCCAATAGACCACCCAAATACTAGTGTCGACCCTGTAGGGCCACCCTCACCCTCTCAAACATATCCAAGGGAAGCCCGATTGATTTTTGACCCAAATCACGTTCGTCCCCCAGGACAACCTCAAATATCGTTGGCTATATCAATCGATTTGGCCTTAAAACGGCCTGTTCGCACCGTTTCGCCCGTTTGACCACCCAAACCGCCCCTCTCACCCAAAGGCCCTCACTAGGCCACTCCTCAGCCTGCCTGGGGTAGCCTGATCGATTTTTATCCTAAATCACGCCCGGACCCCGTGCCCACCCTGAAAATCATGGGCTATAACACACCGATTTGGCCCGTAAATGGCCCGTTCATGCCGTTTCGCCCGTTTGCCCACCCAAACTGCCCCTCTTACCCTAAAGGCCTAGACTAGGCCACTCACCAGTCTGCCTTGGGCAACCAGGTCAATTTTCAACCCAAATAACGCTTGGCCCCAGGGCCCACCTAAAAAATCGTGGGCTATAGCACACCAATTTGGCCCAAAAATGGACCGCTCACTCGGTTTTGCCTGTTTGACCACCCAAACTGCCCTTCCCATCCCAAATACCCACACTACGCTGCTTTTCAGCCTGTATGGGATAACTCGGCCAATTTTCAGCCTAAATAACGCTTGAACCCTGGGCCCACCCCAAAAATCGTGGGCTATAGCACGCCGGTTTATCCTGCTCACGTCGTTTCTCCCGTTTGACCACCCAAACCAACCCTCCCACCCCATAGGCCCATATTAGTGCGCTACCCATCCTACCTGGGGAAGCCCGATCAATTTTCGATCCAAATCACGCCCACCCCCCAGACCCACCCTAAAAATCATGGGTTATAGCACACTAATTTTGCCCAAAAATAGCTCGTTCATGTCGTTTCGCCTGTTTGACCATCCAACCCCCATCCCCTCGCCCCAAAGGCCCACACTAGGTCGCTTCTAAGCCTGCCTGGGGTAACCTGATTGATTTTTGTACCAAATCACACCCTGTCCTCGGGCCCACCCCAAAACCGTAGGCTACAACATACCAATTTGGCCCAAAAATGGCCCGTTTATGCCGTTTTGCCTGTTTAACTACCCAAACCGCCCCCTACCCTAAAGTTCCACACTAGGCCGCTCCCCAGCTTACCTGGGGCAGGTCGGTCAATTTTTATCCCAAATCACGTCCGACCTCAGGCCACCCTAAAAACTATGGGCTATAGTACACCGATTTGGCCTGAAAATAGCTCGTTTGGGCCGTTTCGCTTGTTTGACTATCCAAATAGCCCCTCCCACCCCAAAGGCCCACAATAGGCCACTCCCCAACCTGTTTGGGGCAGAACAGTCGATTCTTGCCCAAATCACACCTGGCCCCCAGACCCACCTCAAAAACTGTGGGCTATAACACACCGATTTGACCTAATAATGACCGTTAACACTATTTTGCCTGTTTGACCACCCAAACCTCCCATCCCATCCTAAAGGCCCATACTAGGCCTCTCCCCAACATGCCTGGGGTAGCTTAGTTAATTTTTGACCTATATCAATCCTGGCCTCCTGACCCACCCCAAAAACCGTGGGATATAACACACTGATCTGGCCTAAAAATGGCTCGTTCACGCTGGTTAGTTCAGTTTACCACCCAAACCGCCCCTCCTACCCCAAAGGCCCACACTAGGCCGCTCCCCAGCCTGGCTGAGATAGTTCGGTCAATTTTTAGCCCAAATCACGCCCGGCCTCCGTGCCCACCCCAAAAACTGTAGGTTATAGCACATCGACTTAGCCTGAAAAATGGCTCGTTCACGTCGTTTAGTTCAGTTTACCACCCAAACCACCCCTCCCACCCCAAAGATCCACGCTAAGCCGCTCCTCAGCCTGCCTGGGGCAGTCCGATCGATTTTCGACTCAAATCACGCCCGAACCCTGGGCTCCCCTTAAATACCGTGGGCTATAGCACAAAGCCTGTCAAATGGCCCGAGTTGACCCAAGAATTATAATAAATTGAGGGACCGAGAAGAAATAGAAAAAATAGTAGCTGTGGGTTGTTTGCCTTTCACTTTTCTTTCTTCGGATGCTTTTATTCATTATATTCAATCAGTTTATAATCCTATGTTTAATGGTATTCCTAGAAGTACTTGTCAGGCCGATATTTTTAGACTTCATTCACAATATGCTTATTATTTATCTACATTGTTAAAAAATATTCAATGTAGAATGACTCTAACTTCTGGTCTTGGTCGTGTTTTTAATAGAAATGATTATTTAACCAGTACTTGTCACTGGATAGATAGTAATTTTGTTATGCAAAAACGTATATAACTTTTTTGTATGATGAAGATCGTAGACATATTGGAGAATTTATTTCTGAATCTATTAGTAAAGTTGCAGAATTTTATGATATTGAAAGAAAAGTTTTATCTATTGCTTTTGCTAATGCTTCTAACAATAAGACTGCCATTGAAAAGTTAAAAGATGAACTCTCTCAGCCATTACCTAAAATATTTCATGTTAGTTGTGCTAGTCATATATATAATTTAATTTTAAGAGATGGTCTTGAATTTTTTGAGCTTTCTATTGAAAAAATCCGGCTTGTTGTTGGCTTTATTCAAGCAAATAATAATAAAAATGAGTGATAGAACTTACACATAGTAGTTTTCTTGATTACTTATATGATTAAAATGTTTGGAATAACGTTGAGGCGGAACTTACACAACAACTTCTCGAGAAGAGCTTAAGTATTATCTTCGAACGCCGATAGCGGATCGTAGATGATGGATCAATGCGTTGGATTGGTGGAAGAGTAATGAAAGACAATATCCTGTGCTTTCAAGATTAACTAGAGATATATTGAATATTCCAATATCAATTGTTGCATCGAAGAACGCTTTTAGTCAGGGACAACAACAACTTGGAGAAAACCGGCACTCATTGGGGAGCAATACTATGAATGTTCTAGTTTGCCTTAGAAATTGGATTGGAGCGGAACGAAAAATCAAGGAATGGAGGTGGAGCCAAAAGACGAACAGAATCTTGAAGAAATTATGACTTCAAGGGAGATCTCAGCACAATCAAGTCCAATACATAATTTTGGCCCCATTGATTTTGACTATCCTATGCCAATTCCCGTTAATATTAACATGAATGAGTTGGAAAAAATGATGCAAAATTTGTAGTTTTTTCATTCATGTAAATTAGAAATTTTTGATCATTTTGCAATCAATAAATTACAACATTCATTCACTCCTTACGTTGTAATTTTTTTAATTTAAAATGAATTTCTAGTTTGAATTAAATACTTAGTTTTAATATATTACTATCAAACTTTACACTAAGTAATAGACAATTAAACATAACAAACATATATACACATACTGAAAAAATAAATTTCTTTTAAGTTCAGAACCTCAAGTATTATTATATTAAGCAGCCTATTTTCTATAGACTCTAAATTATGTATATTTAACGTATACATATAGTGTATAGAGGTTGTATACTTGTATATGTTTTTAAAGTAGTATAATATGTAGCGTATATATGTTATGTGTGTATATATTTTCTAAACACTCTAAAGTTATATATTTAATGTATACATGTGTATATGTATTCTAAAGTAGTATATATATAGTGTATATATATGTTGTATGTATATTTTTTAAAGTATTACATATATTTTATCGTACATATATATGTGTATATATTTTTTATAGAGTCTAAAGTAGCATTTATATTTAACGTATACATGTGTATATGTTTTCTGTAGTAGTATATATATATAGTGTGTATATATTGTATGTATTTTATTTAAAGTACTACATATATTGTATTGTACGTATATATGTATATATATTTACTATACACTCTAAAATAGTATATATTTAATGTATACATGTGTATATGTATTCTAAAGTAGTATATGTTAAGCGTATATATGTTATATTTATATTGTTTAATGTATTTAAAATGTATATAGGTGGGTATATATAGCGTATATTGGATGGAACATTTAATTTCAATTTTTTTAGGTTTGACCGGATTTGACCTGTTTGGACCGGTGTACTATAACCGGGACGGTCCCTGTTTGTTTTCAAAAAAATTACTGGAGCACTCGGCACTGGACCGGCCCGTTAAAAAGGGCCTGAAACCGAACTGACCCACAAACCAAAACAACAAACTGGGCCGGTTCTGGGTTCACCTAGCCTGACCCTTTTGACAGGCTTTAGCACACTGATTTGGCCCAAAAATGGCCCATTCACGGCGTTTCGCCCGTTTGACCACTCAAACCGCCCCTTCCACTGCAAATGCCTACACTAGGCGCGCCCAGTCTGTTTGCGATTGCCCGATCAATTTTTGGCCCAAAACATGTCCGTCCCCTATGCCCACCCCCAAAACCGTGGGCTATAGCACACCGATTTGGCCTCAAAATGACCCATTTGCGCTGTTTCGCCCGTTTGACCACCCAAACTGCCCCTCTATCCCTAAAGGCCCACACTAGGCTGCTCCTCAGTCTATCTGGGGCAACCTAGTCGATTTTCAGCCCAAATCATGCCCTACCCCGGGCTCACCTCGAAAACTATGGGCTATAGCACATTGATTTGACCCATGGTCCGTTCGCCGTTTCGCCCGTTTGACTACCCAAATCGCCCCTCCCACCCTAAAGGCCCACACTAGGCCACTCCCCAGCCAGCCTAGGGTAACACGATTGACTTTTGGCCCAAATTTTGTCTGGCCCCCGGGCCCACCTAAAAAACCATGGGCTATAGTACACCGATTTGGCTCGAAAATAACCCATTTGCACTGTTTCGCCCGTTTAACCACCCAAACCGCCCCTCACACCCTAAAGGCCCACACTAGATTGCTTTTCAGCTTACCTAGACAGCCCGATAGATTTTTGGTCCAAATCACGCCTAGACCTCAGGCCCACCCCAAAAATCGCTAGCTATAGCACACCAATTTGGCCCGAAAATGGCCCTTTCACGTTGTTTCACCCGTTTAACTACCTAAACCGACCCTTCCACCACAAAGGCCTACACTAAGCCGCTCCTCAGCCTACCTGGGCCAGCTAGGTTAATTTTTGACCCAAATCATGCCTAGTCCCCGGGCCCACCCCAAAAAATGTAGGACATAATACCTGATTTGGCTCGAAATGGACCGTTTGTGCCATTTCACTCGTTTGACCACTCAAACCGCCCCTCCCACCATAAAGGCCGACACTAGGCCACTCCCCAGCCTGCCTGGGGCAGCCAAGTTAATTTTTGGCCTAAATCACGCTCGACCCCCGGGCCCACCCCAAAAATCGTGGGCTATAGCACACCGATTTGGCCCGAAAGTGTCCCGTTTGCGTTGTTTCCCCCGTTTGACCACACAAATCGCCCCTCCCACCCCAAAGGCCCACACAAGATGCTCCCCAGCCTGCCTAGGGAAGCCTGGTTGATTTTTATCCAAAATCACGCCCGACCCCCGAGCCCACCTAAAAATGTTGGATATACCACACCAATTTTGCCCCAAAAATGCCCGTTCGCACCGTTTTACCCGTTTGACCACTCAAACCTCCCCTCCTAATCTAAAAGCCCACAC
Organism: Capsicum annuum; assembly: GCF_002878395.1. NCBI lineage: Eukaryota > Viridiplantae > Streptophyta > Magnoliopsida > Solanales > Solanaceae > Capsicum > Capsicum annuum. The sequence continues at coordinate 2,211,816 of NC_061120.1, read as the reverse complement.
TAGGCCGCACCCTAACCTGCCTGAGCAACCCAATCAATTTTTGACCAAAACATGCCCGACCCTAGGGTTCACCCCAAAAACTATGGGCTATTCCGCCCGTTTGACTACCCAAATCGCCCCTCCCACCCTAAAGGCCCACACTAGGCCACTTCCCAGCCAGCCTAGGGCAACACGGTTGACTTTTGGCCTAAATTTCGTCTGGCCCCCGGGTCCACCTAAAAAACCATGGGCTATAGTACACTGATTTGGCCCGAAAATAACCCATTTGCTCCATTTCGCCCGTTTAACCACCCAAACCGCCCCTCACACCCTAAAGGCCCACACTAGATTGCTTCTCAGCCTACCTAGACAGCCCGATAAATTTTTGGTCTAAATCACGCCCAGCCCTCAGGCTCACCCCAAAAATCGTTGGCTATAGCACACCAATTTGGCTCGAAAATGGCCCTTTCGTGTTGTTTCACCCGTTTAACTACCTAAACCGACCCTTCCACCACAAAGGCCTACACTAAGCCGCTTCTCAGCCTACCTGGGCTAGCTCGATTAATTTTTGACCCAAATCACGCTTGGTCCCCGAGCCCACCCCCAAAAACGTAGGACATAACACCTGATTTGGCCCGAAAATGGCCCGTTTGTGCCGTTTCACTCGTTTGACCACTCAAATAACCCCTTCCACCACAAAGGCCGACACTAGGCCTCTCCCCAGTCTGCCTGGGGTAGCCAAGTCAATTTTTGGCCTAAATCACGCTCGACCCCTGGGCTCACCCCAAAAATCGTGGGCTATAGCACACCGATTTGGCCCAAAAATGGCCTGTTCGCATTGTTTCCCCCTTTTGACCACACAAACCGCCCCTCCCACCCCAAAGGCCCATATAAAGATGCTCCCCAGCCTGCCTGGGGAAGCCTGGTTGATTTTTAGCTAAAATCACGCCCGACCCCCGAGCCCACCTAAAAATGTTAGATATACCATACCAATTTTTCCCCAAAAATGCCTGTTCGCACCGTTTTACCCGTTTGACCACCCAAACCTCCCTTCCTACTCTAAAAGCCCACACTAGGTCGCTCCCTAACCTGCGTGAGCAACCCGATCAATTTTTGACCAAAATCATCTCGACCCCAGGGTTCACCCCAAAAACTATGGGCTATAGCATACCAATTTGGCTTAAAAATGGTTCGTTCGCGCCATTTCGCCCGTTTGACCACCCAAACCGCCCCTCTCACCCTAAATTCCCATACAAGGACATTCCTCAGCATGTCTGGGGTAGACCGATCAATTTTTGGACCAAAATAGGCTCGTCCCCTGGGCTCACCTAAAAAATCGTGGCTATAGAACCCCGATTTGGCTCGAAAATGGCCAGTTTGTGTTGCTATGCCTATTTGACCACTCAAACCTCCCCTTCTACCCTAAAGCCCCACAATAGGCTGCTCTCCAGCCTGCCTGGGGAAGCCCTATCGATTTTTGGCCCAAATCACGCCCGAAGACTGGGACCACCTCGAAAACAATGGGATATAGCATACCAATTTGAACTATGAACCGTTTGCGCCGTTTCACCCATTTGACCACCCAAATCACCCTTCCCACCCTAAAGGCCCACACTAGACCGCTCCCCAGGCGATTGATTTTTGGCCCAAGTCACAAATTGCCCTCAGGCCCACCCCAAAAACATGGGATATAGCACACCTATTTGGCCTAAAAATAGTCCATTTTTGCTGTTTCACCCGTTTGACCACCCAAACCACCCCTCCAACCCTAAAGGCCCACACTAGGCCGCTCTTCAGTCTGCCTGGGATAATCTGGTGGATTTTTGGCCTAAATCACGCCTGGCCCCTGGGCCCACCCTAAAAATTGTGGGCTATAGCACACCAATTTGGTCCGAAAATGGCCCGTTAGCGCCGTTTTGCCTATTTTACGACCCAAACCGCCCTTCCACCACAAAGGCCAACACAAAAATGCTTCTCAGCCTGTTTGGGGTAGCCTGGTTAATTTTTGGACTAAATCACACCCGACCCCACGGCCTACCCAAAAATTCGTAGGCTATAACACTCGATTTGGCCCAAAAATGGCCCGTTCGCGCCTTTTCATTCGTTCGACCACCCAAATCGCCCCTCCTACTACAAAAGCCTATACTAGGTATTTCCCTAGCCTACCTAGGGCAGTCCAATCAATTTTGGCCAAAATTACGCCCGACCTCGGGCCCACCCTAAAAATCATGGGCTATAGCATACCGATTTGACCCAAAAATAGCCCGTTTGCGCTGTTTCGCCCACTTGACCACACAAACTGCCCCTCCCACCCCAATGGCCTACACTAGGTCGCTCCCCAGCCTGCCTAGGGCAGCCCGATCGATTTTTGGCCTAAATCAAGCTCGACCCCGAAGCCTACCCCATAAATTGTGGGATATAGCACACTAATTTGCCCCGAAAATGGCACTTTCGCGCCGTTTTGTTCATTTGACCATCCAAATCACCCTTCCTACCCCAAAGGCCCACACTAAGCCTCTCTCCAGCCTGCCTAGGGAAGCTCAATCAATTTTTAACCAAAATTATGCCCGACCCTTGGGCCCACCCAAAAAACTATGTACTATAGCAAACAAATTTTGCGAAAAAATGGTCCGTTTATGCCGTTTAGCTTGTTCGACCACCCAAAATGCCCCTCCCATCCAAAGTCCCATACTAGGACGCTCCCTAGCCTACCTGAGGCAACCAGGTTGATTTTTTGTCCAAATCATGCTCGGCCCCTAGGCTCACCCAGAAAATAGTGGGCTATAGCATACTAATTTGGCCCAAAAATGGCCTATTCATATCGTTTCACCTGTTTGACCACCTAAACCGCCCTTCTACCCTAAAGGCCTACACTAGGCTCTCCCCAGCCTGCTTGGGGTAGTCCAGTCAATTTTTAGCCCAAATTATGCCCGACCCCTGGGCTCACCCCAAAAACTGTGGGCTATAGCACATCGATTTGGCCCAAAAATAGCTCGTTCCCGCTGTTTCGCCCGTTTCATTCATTTGACCACTCAAACTGCCCCTACCCTACCCCAAAGGCTCATACTAGGTCGCTCTCCAGCCTTCTTGGGGAAGCTCGATCAATTTTCAGCCCAAATAACTCCCAGCCCAAGCCCAAAAACCGTGGGCTATAGCACACCGATTTGTCCAAAAAATGATCCGTTCGCACTGTATTGCCTATTTGACCACCCAAATCACCCCTCTCACCATAAAGGCCCATATTAAGCTGCTCCTCAGCCTACCTGATTAATTTTTGGCCCAAATCACACCCGTCCCCTGGGCCCACCCCAAAAACCGTAGGCTATAACACCTGATTCTACTTAAAAATGGCCGGTTCTCGCTATTTCACCCGTTTGACCACCCAAACCGCCCCTCCCACCACAACGACCCACACTAAGTCACTACCCAGTCTGCCTGGGGTAGCCCAATCAATTTTTGGCCCAAATTAGGCCCAGTCCTTGGGCCTATCTCTAAAATCGTGGGCTATAGAACACTGATTTAGCCTAAAAATTACCCGTTCGCGCCATTTTGCCTGTTTTACCACTTTAACTACTCCTTCCACCTCAAAGGCCTTTACTAGTCCACTCCCATGCCTGCCTGGGGAAACCCGGTTGATTTTCGTCCCCAATCATGCCCGACCCTTGGGCCAACCCCAAAAATTATTTGCTATAGCTCTCCGATTTGGCCAGTAAATGGCCCATACGCGCCGTTTTGCCTGTTTGACCACCCAAACCACCCCACTCACCCTAAAGTCCCACACTAGTCCACTCCCTGCCTATCCAGGGAAACCCGGTCAATTTTTATCCAACATCACGCTCGGCCATGGGCCCACCACAAAAACCGTGGGCTATAACACCCTAATTTGGCCCAAAAATGGACCGTTCATGCTGTTTCACCTATTTGACCACCCAAATTGCCCCTCTATCCCCAAAGGCACATACTAGGTCATTTCCCACCTTGCTTGGGGCATCCTTGTCGATTTTTGACCAAAATTATGCTGGCCCTCGGGCCCGACCCAAAAATCGTGTGCAATAGCTCACCAATTTTGCCCAAAAATGACCTGTTCGCTCCATTTTGCCCGTTTGACTACCCAAAATGCCTCCCCCCAAAGGCCCATTCTAGGCCGCTCCCCATCCTGTCTGGGGTAGATCGATCAATTTTTTGCCCAAATTACGCTCGGCCCTCGGGCTCACCCCAATAAAAAGACCCACACTAGGTCGCTCCCCAGGTTGCTTGGGGTAGCTCGATCAATTTTTTACCAAATCACCCTGTCCCCTGGGTCTACCCCAAAAACCATGGGCTATAGCACACCGATTTAGCTCGAAAATAGCCCGTTCGCGCCGTTTTCCCTATTTGACCACTCAAACCGCCCCTCCCACCTAAAAAGCCCATATTAGTCCACTCCCCAACCTGTTCGGCACAAATCATGCCTCACCCCCAGGCCCACCCCAAAAACCATGGGCTATAGCACATAAATTTGGCTTGAAAATGGTCCGTTTACGTCGTTTTTCCTGTTTGACTACCCAAACTGCCCCTCCTATTACGAACGCCCACACTAGGCCGCTCCCCACCCAGCCTGGGGTAGCCCAATTAATTTTTGACCTAAATCACGCCCGGCCCTCAGGCCCACTTAAAAAATAGTGGGCTATAGCTCACCAATTTGGGCCAAAAACTTCTCATTCGCACCATTTCGCCCGTTTGACTTCCCAAACCACCCCTTCAACTCCAAAGTCCCACACTGGGGCCTTTCGCAGCCTTCCTGGGGTAGCTCGATTGATTTTCATCCCAAATCACGCTCGGTCCCCGGGCCAACCCAAAACTGTAGGATATAGCATATCGATTTGGCCTAAAAATTGCCTATTCACGTTGTTTTATCTGTTAAACCATCCAAACCGCCCGTCACACCCCAAAGGCCCATACTAGGCTACCCCCTGACTTGGCTGGGGTAGACCAATCAATTTTCATCCCAAACCACTCCCGGTCCCTAAGTCCACTCCAAAAACTGTAGGCTATAACACACCAATTTGGCCCGAAAATAGCCCGTTCATGCCGTTTTGCCCATTTAACCACCCAAACCGCCCCTCCCACTTAAAGGCCCATACTAGGCCACTCCCCAGCTTACTTGGGGCAGCCCGATCAATTTTTAACCCAAACCATGTGCTACCCCCGAGCCCACCCCAAAAATTGTTGGCTATACCACACCAATTTTTCTTAAAAATTATTCGTTCACGTTGTTTCATCCATTTAACAACCCAAACCACCTTTTCCACCCCAAAGGCCGACGTTAGGACATTTCCCATTCTGCCTGGGAAAGCTAGATTGATTTTTGGCCCAAATTACGCCCGACCCCAGTCCCACCCAAAAACCATGGGCTATAGCACACCAATTTTGACAAAAAAGGCCCATTCACGCTGCTTCACCCCTTTAACCATCCAAACTGCCCCTTCCACCCTAAAAGACAATACTAGGCCACTTCGTAGCCTGCCTAGGGCAGCCCAATCAACTTTTGTCCCAAATCATGCCCGACCCCCGGGCTAACTCCTAAAATCGTGGGCTAGCACACTAATTATGCCCGAAAATGGCCCGTTCCCGCTGTTTCTCCCGTTTGACCACCCAAACCGCCCCTCTCACCCCAAAGGCCCACGCTAGTCCGCTTTTCATCCTGCCTGGGGTAGCCCAAAAAGTTTTTAGTCTAAATTACGCTCGGCACCTGGGCCCACTCCAAAAATTATGGGCAATAGCACACCAATTTGGTCTGAAAAAGGCCCATTTATGCAGTTTCACCTGTTTGACCACCCAAACTGCCCCTCCAACCCCAAAAGATCGTACTAGGCTGCTCCTCGGCCTACCTAGGGTAGCCTGGTCGATATTTTCCCCAAATCATGCTAGGGAACACCCCTAATATCGAGGTATATAACCCACCAATTTGGTCTGAAAATGGCCCATTCCTGTCGTTTAGCTTATTTGACCACCCAAATCGCCCCTCCCACCCCAAAGGCCTACACTAGGCCACTCCCCAGCTTACCTGGGGCATCACGGTTGATTTTTAGCCTAAATCACGCTAGGCCTCCAGACCAACCCCAAAAATCATAGGCTATAGCACACTGATTTGGCTCGAAAATGGCCTGTTTGCGCTGTTTTACCCGTTTGACCACCTAAAATGGCCCTCCCACCCAAAGCCCATACTAGGCTGCTCCTTAGCCTAGCTGGGGTAGCTCGGTCGATTTTCAGCCCAAATCATGCCCGGCCCCAGGGCCACCCAAAAATCGTGGGCTATAACACACCGATTTAGCCCAAAAATGGCCAATTCATGTTGTTTTGCCTATTTGACCACCCAAACCACCGCTCCCACCCCAAATATAATACTAGGCCATTGCCTAGATTGCCTGGGAAAGCCCAATCAATTTTTAGCCCAAATCATTCCCAGCCCCGAGCCTACATAGAAAACCATAGGATATAGCACATTTATTTGGCCCGAAAATGGCCTGTTCAAGATATTTTGCCCGTTTGACCACCCAAACTACCCCTCTTACCCCAAAGGCTACACTAGACCACTCCCTAGCCTGCCTGGGATGGCCCGATTAATTTTTGGCCCAAATCATGCCCAGGCCTCGAGCCCACCCCGAAAACTGTGGGCTATAGCACATCGATTTTGATACGATTCAAATGGACTACTTAGCTTTAGATAACATTATTCGAAGTCAGTATGTGGGGCATCAAGCTTTGGTCACAATAAGGAAAAAAGATCCTACATGGATGGGCCGATTTGAGTACACCAAAGAGCAATCTCACGTGTGAAAGATTGTTTGGAGCATTGAAGATTGAGGACTCACGGTTTTGCACCTTCATTAAGGATATTTTGGTTACTTAGCCTTGTCCAAGTAATACTCCATGACCACCTCTTTTCATTATTATGTAATAAGTTAGACTATAAATAGGTTCTATTAGTTCATTTTCTAGTTAGTTTATGAAAGATGAAAAATTGAAATACTTGAAATCCTCTCTCTTGAGAGTAGACCACCTTCGTATGGTTTTAGTTAGGACTTGGAAAAGTCATCCTTAGTATAGGGCTTGAAAAAATTAATATTGTTCTTTGCTTAGAAACGGTGGATCTTGAGGTGAGTCGATTACCTTGGCGGTTATTGTAAGAGTATGATTTTGATTATTACATTCATTAGGGGTTAATGTTGAAATATACTTGGTTCTTAATCTTGTAATAATCTTGGTCTCACTATCTATCCTTTCATTATTTTGCAAATCCGTGTGTTTTTGTGTTTGTCATCTTGTATCCCTTTGTGTTGCTTGTTCTTCTTGTTCATCAATCTTGGGCTCGTAAACTTGAAAATAAAAAAAAGTGTTAGAAAACTGAAAAATCAAAAAGAGTCAAATCTGTCCATTTTTTGTATTCTTGGCCGAAATTGTGTTCTTGTTGTTGTCGTTGTTGTTTTAGCCGATATTTGTGTCTAAATCTAGGTGTGTTTTGATTGTCTTAGTTTTTTCTAAGTGTTAGTTTTGTGTTTACTTACACCCTTGAGTCTAGATCCAAGTTGAACTTGAACATTGTTGTTGGTATTGTTGTTACGATTTCAAGAACTTGAACATTGTTGGTGTTGTTGTCTGGATCAAAACTTGAAGGTGGTTTGAGCTCGTGTTGTTGGCATTTTGTTGTGGTTTTTAAGCTTGAAAAAGGTGTTGTTGATTGTTGGAGGTTCAACGTGAAGCTAGGTTTTCAAACTTCTATTGAAAGTTCTTGTTGTTCTAGACTATCTTCATGTCTAGTTGCAAAAAAGCTCTTCAATAGTGTTGTTTGATCCAAAATCCAAGTGGAAAGAAGTTAGGCCTTTGTTAGTCTTTAAAACAAATCCGAAAGACCTACCAAAAGGGAAGGGGGAAAAAAATAGCTACAAAAGACTTGGTACTAAAAGAGGGAAAAACACTTTTCTAGGTGTCCAAAAGAGGAAAGGGCCACCAACCCTTCAAAAAGGTGTCTTGACCAAAAGGTGTAACACAAGTCAAACCTTTTTGAAAATTGAACCAAAATTTCAAAGTTGGAAACATAAGAACCTTTCAAAAACCGCAAGCAATTTTAGACCTCCACATCACCAATTTTTGTACAATACCGAAACTTAGGGATCAAAATCTTGGATTCTTAGTTTCTTATTGTTGATTCTTAGTTTCATTTTTTTATTCTTATACTAATTGACAACTAGTAAATACCTACTAAGTTGTAAATTAGTTTTTGAATACGTTTCTTTCGTGTCTTCGTTATTTGTGTGCTTTTCTCGTTTGTAACTCGTAGTAACTTCTTTATTTCAAATTCATAAGTGAATTTTGTTTTGTGTATTGAGTCAATCAAAACAAGAATCCATTCCGTCTGCCAAGTAGGATTGACATCTTATTGACTACCAGAGTATAAGCAACTTTCAATATTTGCCGCTTCACTTGTTAGAATCACAAAGGTGAGTGCAATGAGTGTTGGTAAGGAGTTTTTTGTTTTCTTTTGTTTGTTGTTGTCTTTTTTTATTTTGTTAGGTACCCTTTATGAAAATAATTTCAAGGCCACGTGTGATCGCATCCATGACGATCTTGAAGATATGAAACAACACATTGAAATTATACGCCAATTGTTACCTAAACTCTTTCCTCAAAATCCAATTGTACAAACAACTTGCGATAAGAGCTTTCTGAAGAAATTTGCTGACCAATCTTGTGATAGAATTTCACACCGAGGTAAAGATGAACATACTCATGAACGTCAAGGTAAAATAGCTAACCCTTACATTTGTGCATGTGAATGATAATTGTGTGGCTAGTAGCCCATTAAGTGTGAGTTATAGCTTGCCTCTATATGAGTCTATTGTTTCTTTTCCACTTGATGATGATGTACTTGTTGTAAGTGTGGATACACTAGTTGATCCTATTGATAACCGAATCGACTCTTCTTGTAAGATCAATTTATGTCCACCTAGTGTTGAAACCATTGTGTTGAATGAAAGTACATCGTCTTGTGAAATTTTTGTTGATCAACTTTTGTGTGAAAATTGCCCACCACTTGAGGATGTGTGTGATGTGATTAATGAATCTCAAGTGTGTGATGATGTTGAAAATATTGATCAAAAGAATAGGAGTGAACCCAAGAGCTATTCTTGGGATAATCTTGCACTTGAAATCTCTTTGAAACTTGATATTGATCTTTTAGAGAGTGATGAACGTGTTTGTTATGAATCTACCCATGAAATAGATCACACTCTCTTAAGGTATAATGTCTTTTTTGAAGATGATATAACCACTCCTAATGAACCTAGTGGTGGAAATGATGGTATAGATTGCCTTAGAAGCTATAGCCGATATGCTAACCCACTATGGTGTGACAACATTCCTCCTAAATATGAAAATCTCTTCTTGGAAAATGAGAGTACTTTTAAGGGTAAGGGATGTGTGGTTTTGGAAACTACTTCTCCTTCTACTTTGTGTGACTTTATTGTTGATAGTACTTATGGTGATAATTATGAAACTAGTAGTGAGTACACACATGAGGGTACCTTAGTAGAAGTCGACTTGAGTGATACCTTTCTCTACTTTCTATTTGCTCTGGTTAATATGTATGCTATTTTAGAGAGTATGCCGTTTAATTTGGGTGGAGACCACGGGAAAGGGTAGTGTTGTCTAGACCCGTGTCTATGGCCACTCTTCCCGTTTGACCCCGGTGCCAAATATAGAATTGGTGATGATGGTGCACCCAACTTGTTGCTTGGTTTACATGACAAGCAAAGTATCATTTTTGGTGAATTTTATAGCCAAATCCTTTGTGTATTTTTCATTAATTATGTAATATTAGTTCAAAGGATCATTGATTATATTCTAAATATGTGCAACCTTGTCATGTTGAGGTGATTTGTCGTGCTTACCCTAACCCTCATGTCATGAAGAGTTTGTATTTGTGTGTCCTTTCTTTGGTTTTGCAAGGTTTGGATTCGAGGTCGAATCCTTTTCAAGAAGGGGAGGATGATACAATTCAAATGGCCTCCTTAGCTTTCAATGATATCATTCAAAGTTAGTATGTCGGGCATCCAACTTTGGTCACAATAAGGAAACGGGATCCTACATGGAGGGGCTGATTTGAGTACACCAAAGAGCAATCCCACGTGTGAAAGATTGTTTGGAGCATTGAAGATTAAGGACTCATGGTTTTGGGCCTACATTAAGGACATTTTGGTTACTTAGCCTTGTCCAAGTAATACTACATGACCACCCCTTTTCATTAAGGGTATTGTGGTCATTTTGTTATGTAATAAGTTAGACAATAAATAGGTTCTATTAGTTCATTTGCTAGTTAGTTTATGAAAGATGAAAGATTGAAACACTTGAAATCCTCTCTCTTGAGAGTAGACCACCTTAGTATAGTCTTAGTTAGGACTTGGAAAAGTCATCCTTAGTATAGGGATTGGAAAATCCAATATTGTTCTTTGCTTAGAAACGGTGGATCTTGAGGTGAGTCGAATACCTTGGCGGTCACCATAAGAGTGTGGTTTTGATTATTACATTCATTAGGGGTTAATGTTGAAATATACTTGGTTCTTAATCTTGTAATAAGCTTGGTCTCACTATCTATCCTTTTCATTATTTTGCAAAGCCGTGTGTTTTTGTGCTTTTCATCTTATATCCCTTTGTGTTGCTTGTTCTTCTCACATTTTGTGGACTGTTTTGGCATCTTGGTGGACTGATTTGTATTATATTTGGCCCAAAAATAGCCCGTTCGTGCTGTTCCATCCGTTTGACAACAAAAACTGCCCCTCCCACCCCAATGGCTCATACTAGGACGCTCTCCAGCCTGTCTGAGGCAGCCTGGTAGATTTTCAGCCAAAATCATGCTCGACCCCCGGGCCCATGTTGAAAATCGTGGATTATAACACACTGATTTAGCATGAAAATAGCCCGTTAACACTGTTTCGCCTGTTTGACCACCCAAATCGCCCCTCCCACCCTAATGGCCAACAATACGATGCTCCCGAGCCTGACTGGGGAAGGCTAGTCAATTTTTGGCCCAAATCATGCCTGAACCCCATGCCTACCCATAAGACTGTGGGCTTTAGCACACCAATTTGGCCAAAAAATGGCTCATTCGCGCCATTTTGCTCGTTTGACCACCCAAACCGCCCCTCCCACCCAAAAGTCCCACAGTAGGGAGCTCCCTGTACTGACTAGGGATGCCCGATAGATTTTTTTGCAAAAATCACGCTCGACCCCCGGACCCACCCCAAAAACCATATGCTATAGCACACTGCTTAGGCAAAAAAATAGCCTGTTCGCGTTGTTTTGCCCGTTTGACCACCCAAACCGCCCCTCCCACCCTAAATGCCTACACTAGGCAACTCCCCACCCTACCTGGGGAAGCCAAATCAATTTTTGGTCCAAATCATACCCGCTCCCCAGGCCCACCTAAAACATTGCGGGCTATAACACACCAAATTGACCCAAAAACTTCTCGTTCGTGCCGTTTCGCCCGTTTGACCTTCCAAACCACCTCTCCCACCCCAAAGTACCACACTAGGCCTCTCCCCAGACTGCCTAAGGTAGCTCGGTCATTTTACGACCCAAATCACCCTCGATCCCTAGGCCCACCCCAAAACTGTGGGATATAGCACACTAATTTAGCCCAAAAATAGCCCATTCGCGTTGTTTCATCTGTTTGACCATCCAAACCACCCCTCACACCCCAAAGGCCCACACTAGGCCATTCCCCAACCTGCCTGGGTCAGCTTGGTTGATTTTTGGCCCAAACCACACACAGCCTCCAGGCTCACCACAAAAATTATGGGCTATAGTACACTGATTTATCCCGTTAACGACCCATTCATGCCATTTTTCCTGATCAATGTTTTACCCAAATCACGCCATAACCTGAGCCTACCCTAAAAATTGAGGGCTATAACACACTGATTTCCCTGAAAATGGCCTGATCGCGCTGTTTCGTCTATTCGACCACCCAAACCACCCCTTCCACCCCAAAGGGCAACACTAGGCCATTTTATATCTTGCCTGGTAAGCTCGGTCAATTATCGACCCAAATCACGCCCGACCCCCGGACCTACCCCAAAAACTGTGGGCTATAGCACACTGATTTATCCAAAAAAGGCATGTTCGCGCCGTTTCGCCCGTTTAACCATCTAAACCGCCCCTCCCACCCCAAAAGATGACACTAGGCCGCTTTCCAGCCTGCCTGGGGAAGCCCGATAAATTTTTGGCCCAAATCACGCCCGAACCCCAGGCAACCTAAAAAATCATGGGGTATAGCACACCAATTTTGCTCGAAAATGGCCCTTTCACGCCGTTTCACCCGTTTGACCACCCAAACCTACCTTCCCACCCTAAAGGCCCATACTAGGCTGCTTTTTAACTTTCCTGGGGCAGCCTAGTAAATTTTCAGTCTAAATCACGCCTGACACTTGGGCCCACCCCAATAATTGTAGGCAATAACACACCGATTTGGTCTGAAAAAGGCCCATTCACGCTACTTCACCCGTTTGACCACACAAACTGCCCCTCTCACCCTAAAGAGCCACATTAGGCCGCTCCCGAGCCTGCCTGAGGCAGCCTGGTCAATTTTTACCCTAAGTTTTACCCGAGCCCACGCTGAATATCTTGGGCTATAGCATACCAATTTGGCTTAAAAATGGCCCGTTCGCGATGTTTTTACCATATGACCACCCCAAACTCCCCTCCTACCCCAAATGTCCATACTAGGCCGCTCCCTAGGCTGCCTAGGGCAGACCGATCAATTTTTGGTCCAAATCACGCTCGGCCTCGTGCCCACCCCAAAAAACGTGGGCTACAACACACCGATTTGGCCCAAAAATGGCCCGTTCATGCTGTTTCACCTGATTAACCACCCCTATCGCCAAAAAGCCTATACTTGGTCGATCCTCAACCTACCTAGGGAAACCTAGTTAATTTTCAACCCAAATCACGCCCGACCATCGGTCCCTCCCCAAAAATCGTGTGCTATTGCACATCAAGTTGGCCTAAAAATGGCCCATTCATGCCTTTTCACCCGTTTGACAACCCAAACCGCCCTTCCCACCCCAAAGGCCCACACTAAGCAGCTCCCTAGCCTGCCTAGGGCAGTCTGGTCGATTTTTAACCTAAATCACGCTCGGAGCCCATCCCAATAATCATGGGCTATAGCACACTGATTTAGCCCAAAAATGGCCCATTTGCACCATTTCACCCGTTTGACGATGTAAACTGCCCTTCCCACCCTAAATACCCATAATAGGCCTCTTCTCAATCTTTCTGGGGTAGCCTGATCGATTTTTGACCCAAATTACGCCCGCCTCCTTGGCCCACCCCAAACACCGTGGGCTATAACATATTGATTTGGCCCAAAAAAGCCCATTCGTACTATATTGCTCGTTTGACCAACCAAACTGCCCCTCCCACCCTAAAGGCCCACACTAGGCCACTCCCCAACCTTTCTAGGGAAGCTCGGTTAGTTTTTGGCATAAACCATGTCCAGGCCCCGAGCGCACCCAGAAAAACGTGGGCTACAACACACCATTTAACCCAAAAATGGCCCATTCATGGCGTTTTACTCGTTTGACCACCCAAACAGCCCCCCTCACCCTAAAGGCCTATACTACAGCCCGAATGATTTTTAGCCCAAATCATGCCCGATCCCCGTACCAACCAAAAAATTGTTGGTTATAGCGCACCGATTTGGCCCTTTCACCTGTTTGACCACCCAAACGACCCCTTCTACCCAAATACCCACACTAGGTTGCTCCCCAACCTGCCTGGGGCAGCGCAATTAATTTTTAGCCAAAACACGCCTGAGTCATGGGCCCACCCAAAAAACCGTAGGCTACAACACATTAATTTGGCCTAAAAATGGCTCGTTCATGCCGTTTCGCTCATTTGACCACCTAAAATACCCCTCCCACCCAAAAGGCCCATACCAGGACGCTCTTCAGCCTACCTGGAGCAGCCCGATTAATTTTTGGCCCAAATCATGCCCGATCCCTAGGCCCACCTTAGGAACTATGGCCTATGGTGCACCGATTTGATAAAAAATGGCTCATTCGCATAATTTTGCCCATTTGACCACCCAAACTGCCCCTCTAAACCGAAAGTCCTATACTAGGCCGCTTCCCCGCTTCCTTGAAAGCCCGATCAATTTTTGGCCAAAATTATTCCCAGCCCCTGAGCCCACCTCAAAAATCGTGAGCTATAGCACACCGCTTTGTTTAAAAAATGCCTGTTCGCATTGTTTCGCCCGTTTGACCACCCAAACTGCCCTTTCCACCCCAAAGGCCAATACTAGGCTGCTTCCCAGCCTGCCTGAGGCAGCCCAATAAATTTTCAGCCTAAATCACGCTCGGCCCCCGAGCCCACCCCAAAAACCGTGGGCTATAGCACACCGATTTGGCTAAAAGACTAGCTGCTCATGCCGTTTTGCTCGTTTGACTACCCTAACCGCCCCTCCTACCCTAAAGGCCCATACTAGACCATTCCCAAGCCTGCCTGGGGTAGCCCAGTCAATTTTTGGCCCAAATCACGCTCTGCCCCTGGGTGCACCCCCAAAATCGTGCACTATAGCACATCGATGTAGCCCAAAAATGGCTCTTTGCGGCGTTTCTCCCTTTGGACCACCCAAACCGTCCCTCCAACATAAAAGGTACATACTAGGCCATTCTCCAACCAGCCTGGGGAAATCCAGTCAATTTTTTGCCTATATCACGCTTTGCCGCCGAGCCCAATCCAAAAATAGTGGGCTATAGCGCAACGATTTGGCCTAAAAATGGCCCATTTGCCCTGTTTTTCCCATTTGACCACCTAAACCACCCCTCCCACCATAAAGTACCACACTAGGCTGCTCCTTAGCCTGCCTGGGGAAGTTCGAATAATTTTTTGCCTAAATCACGCCTAGGCCCCAGGCCAACTCCAAAAATCGTGGGCTATAGCACATCAATTTGTCCTGAAAATGGCTCGTTTGGGCCATTTCGCTCGTTTGACCACCCAACCCTCCCCTCTTACCCTAAAGGCCCATACTAGGCCGCTCCTCAGCCTGGCTAGGGCAAGCCGAACAATGTTTGGCCAAAAACATGCTCGGCACCAGGCCCACCTCAAAAATTGTGGATTATAGCACATCAATTTGGCTAAAAAATGGCCTGTTTACTCTGTTTTGCCTGTTTGACCACCCACACTGCCCCTCCTACCCCAAAAGCCCAAACTAGGTCACTCCTCAGTTGCCTAGGGCAGCCCGATTGATTTTTTCCCAAAACACGCCCGAGCCCCAAGCCAACCCCAAAAACAATGGGCAATAGTACACCGATTTGAATCGAAAATGGCCCATTCATGCCGTTTCGCGCATTTGACCACCTAAACTACCCATCCCACCCTAAAGGCCTATTTTAGGTCACTTCCCAGCCTGCCTGAGGCAGCCCAATTGAATTTTTGCCCAAACATGCCCGAGCCCTGGGCCCACCCTAAAAATCATCGGTAATAGTACACCAAATTTGCCCGAAAATGGCTCGTTCCTTCCGTTTCGCCCGTTTGACCACCCAAACTACCCCTCCCACCCTAAAGGCCAATACTAGGTCGCTTCCCAACCTGCCTGGAGAAGCTCGACTGATTTTTGGACCAAATCACGCCCAGTCCCATGTCCCACCCAAAAAACTATTGGCTATAGAGCACCGATTTGGTAAAAAAATGGCCCTTTCATTCTCTTTCACCCGTTTGATCATCCAAACTGCCCCTTCTACCCAAAAGGCCCACACTAGGTCGCTCCCCAGCTGATTTTTGGCTACAACACTCCAATTTGGCCCGAAAATGTCCCGTTCATGCCGTTTCGCCCGTTTGACCACCCAAATTACCCCTCCCACCCAAAAGGTCCAAATTGAAAATACCCCAACGTGCCTGGTGCAACCAGATTAATTTTTGGCCCAAAGCACGCCCGATCTCCGATCCCAACCCAAAAACTGTGGGCTATAGTGGACCGATTTGGCCTAAAAATGACCCGTTCGTGCAATTTTGTCCGTTTGACTACCCAAATTGCCTCTCCAACCCCAAAGTACCATATTAGGACGATCCCTAGATTTACTGGGGTAGCCCGATTGATTTTTGGCCCAAATTACACCTGACTCCCGAGCACACCCCAAAAACCGTGGGTTATAGCACATTGATTTGGCTAGAAAACTGCCTGTTCACATCATTTTGCCCGTTTGACCACCCAAAATTTCTCTTCCACCCCAAAAGCCCATACTAGGCTGCTCTCCAGCCTGTCTGGGGTAGCCCGATCAATTTTCAGCCTAAATAACGCCCAGCCCCCGAGCCCACCTAAAAAATCAGAGGCTATAGCACACCGATTTGGCTAAAAAACTGACTGTTTGTCCTTTTGACCACCCAAACCGCCCGTCCCTCCCCAAAAGACCACACTAGACCGTTCCCCAGCCTGCCCGGGGTAGCTCGATTAATTTTTGACCCAAATCACACTCTACCCCAGGCTCACCCCCAAAACCGTGCTTTATAGCACACCGATTTGGCCCTAAAATGGCCTGTTCATGTTTTTTTCTCCCTTTTGACCACCCAAACTGTCCCTCCCACCCAAAAGGCCCATTCTAGGCCGTTCTCCAACTAGTCTGGGGTAACCCGATTGATTTTCAGCCCAAATCACGCTCTGCCCCTGAGCCAAACCCAAAAATAGTGGGCTATAGCACACCGATTTGGCCTGAAAATGGCCCATTTGTGCCGTTTTATCCGTTTGATCCCCCAAACCGCTCCTACCACCCTAAAGGCCCACACTAGGCCACTTTCTAGCCTACCTTGGGAAACCTAAACAATTTTTGACCCAAATCACGACTAGGCCCCGGGCCCATCCCAAAATCTTAGGCTATAGCACACCGATTTGGCCCAAAAATGCATAGTTTGGGATATTTCACTCGTTTGACCACCCAAACTGCCCCTCCCACCTTAAAGACCCACACTAGGATGCTCCCCAGCCTGCCTAGGGTAGCCCAATTTTTGGCCCAAAATCCGCCCGTTCCTCGGGCCCACCCTAAGAATCATCGGCTATAGCACACCGATTTGGATCGAAAATAGCCCGTTTGCGTTGTTTCGCCTGTTTGATCACCCAAACCGCTCCTCCCACCCCAAAGGCCCAAACTTGGCCGCTCCCTAGTTGCCTTGGATAACCCGATTGATATTTTGCCAAAACACGTCCGAGCACCAGGGCCACCCTAAAAACCATGGGCTATAGCACACCAATTTGGCCCGACAATGGCCCATTCGCGCCGTTTTGCCCGTTTAACCATCCAAACTACCCCATATCCAAAGGCCCGCACCAGGATGCTCCCCAGCCTTCCTAGGGTAACCGAATTGATTTTTGGCCTAAATGTTGCACGATCCTCAGGCCCACCCCCAAAAATGTGGGCTGTAATGCATCAATTTAGCCTAAAAATGGCCCATTTGCGTCGTTTCGTCCGTTTGACCACCCAAACTGCCTCTATCACCCAAAAGGCCCACATTAGGCCAATCCCCAGCTTGCCTGGGGTAGTTCGATCGATTTTTGACCCAAATCACGCCTGTACCCCCGGCCATCCTCCCAAACCGTGGGCTATAGCACACCGATTTGACTCAAAAACTACCTATTCGCGTTGTTTTGACTATTTGACCTACCAAACCGTTCCTCCTATCCGAAAGGCCCACACTAGGCCACTCTCAACCATCCTCGGGTAACCCGATCAATTTTCAGCCCAAATTACGCCCGGCCCCCGAGCCCACCCCAAAAACCATGGGCTATAGCACACCAATTTAGCCCAAAAACTGTCTGTTCATGCCGTTTTGCCTGTTGGACCACCCAAACTGCCTCTCCCACCCTAAAGGCCCACACTAGGTCCCTCCCCAGCCTGTTTGAGGCAGCTCGGTCGATTTTCAGCCTAAATCACACTCGGCCCCCGAGTCTACCACTAAAACTGTGGGCTAAAGCACACTAATTTAGCCCAAAAATAGTCCGTTCTCACTGTTTCGCCCGTTTAACCACCCAAACCGCCCCTACCACTCCAAAGGCCCACACTAGGCCGCTCCTCATCCTGCCTGGGGCAGTCCAGTCTATTTTAGGCCCTAATCACGCCCGGCCCCCGGGCCTACTCCAAAAATAGTGGAATATAGCACATCAATTTTGCCCAAAAATGGAGCATTCACGTTGTTTTGCCCGTTTAACCACCTAAATAGCCCCTCCCACCCCAAAGGCCCAATTCTAGTTTGTGTTGGCCCACCAATAGCCTCACCACCTCGTCTAATAAATTACCCCCTTCCTTGCCTCCATTTTTATGCTTATATACTTGTTGACAAATATTGCATTATCTCCTATACATGTAAAAAATTATCATTCAATACTAGATGTTCTACGAGCTTTTGGGGAACGGGAAGGACGAGGAGGGTGATTAACCTATTCAGATCAAACGTTAGCATTTTCTACTGCGGCTGTCTCACCAAATTTTTATATAAATCAACTGCATCTACTTTATTTTCTTCTTCTATACTGTAATTATCTTGAGCTTCTACATAATCCATAGCGTGAGCACCTACACTTACTTCTTCCTCGAGAGGTTGACTAAGCGGTACCGGAGGCACAGAGGTATATCTATTACTTGAACTACCTCTACCGCCAGTAATTCGCTTTTTACTACCACTACCATTTTCGGGATAATTTTTTTTTACACTTTTACTGGCGCGGTTTCCTAATTTATCCATAATATAAATCAAGCTAAAAAATTTAAAATAAACAAATATAATAAAATTAAATATTCAACAATTAATACACTAATTAAAAATTAAAAGAAAGAGATGGAACGACAATACCAATTTTTGGAAATATCCAAAAATTGTGACTTTAGAAACTTTCACTCGTACTTTGTAATCGCAAAATTAAAAAATTAAATTGAGCACTTTAGGAAATATATAGAATATTTGAGAATTGAGATTTGAGAGAGAATGAGATTTGAGAGAATGAAAATTGTGTGAAAAATGATTTGAAAGTATAGGGTATTTATACGAATTTTTTGAGGTTTAAAAAAATATTTTAAATGAATTTTCTTTTAAATTAAAAGGGCCAAATAGCCGTTTTGTGGGTCCAAACGGCACTATAGCCGTTGGTCCCTACGGCTATATTAGCCTAACGGTCAAATTCAATTTTTAATAAAAAATAAAAATAAAAAAATAACTGGGCCGGTTAACAGGCGAGCCTGGATCAATTGAGTCCGGGCTGGGTTAATCAGGCCCCAAAAAAATTGGCCCACCTCAGGACCCGAAACCCTACAGCCCGTAGGCTGACTGGGCCAGGTCAAATCGGGTCGGGCCTTGTATGTGACTTGGGTCGGGCCGATTCGGGCTGGGTTAACCCGACACGATTGACACCTTTAGTGCAGTCTATCTATCTATTCCTTTTCTTTTATTGTAATTCTTGTTAGTGTTTGTTCTAGTTCTTGTAATTCGTAACTTCTTGTTCTTGTTTTAACATTGTTGTTGTTTATCTTGTCTTTATATTGTTGTTGATAGTCATAGTTTGGATGGCTGTTTCGGTGTGAAAACACACCCTTCATCTCGTTATTGTTGTTGTCCTTGTTGAATCTGAGTGAGGTCTCCAATCGATCCAAGAATCCCTTTGATTAGTGGACTAGTTTGGGGTGTGTTTCGTGCATTCCTTATTTTTATCATATTACCTCCCACCCTAAAGGCCCATACTAGGCCGCTCCCCAGCTTACCTGGGGCAGCCCAACCGATTTTTGGACCAAATCACACCCGAACCCCGGGACCACCTCAAAACTGTGGGCTATAGCACACCGATTTGGATCGAAAATTACCAGTTCGCACCATTTCACCTGTTTGACCACCCAAACCGACCATCCCACCCCAAAGGCGCACACTAAGCCGCTTCCCAGCCTGCCTGGGAAAACCCGATCGATTTTTTACCCAAATCACACCTGGCCTCCGGGACCACCCAAAAAACCGAGGGCTATAGCACATCGATTTAGCTCAAAAATAGCCCATTCGCGTTGTTTCGACCGTTTGACCACCCAAATCGTCTCTCCCACCCCAAAGGCCTTCACTGGGCCACTCCTCAGCCTGCTTGGGGCAGCCCGATAGATTTTTTCCCCAAATCATGATCGGTCCCTAGGCCCACCCTAAAAATCGTGGGTTATAGCATACCGATTTGGCCCAAAAATTGTACGTTTGCACCATTTCGCTCTTTTGACCACCAAAACTGCCCCTCCACGCCTAAAGGCCCATGCTAGGCCGCTCCCTACCCTACCTGGGCCATCCAAATCATTTTTTGGTCTAAATCACGGTCGGCCCCTGGGTCCACATTAAAAACCGTGGGCTAGAGTATACCGATTTAGCCCAAAATTAGCCCGTTCATACCGTTTTGCCTGTTTGACCACCCAAACCGCCGCTCCCCAGCCTTTCTGGGGAAGCAGGATTGATTTTCGGCTCAAATCACGCCCATCCCAAAAACCATAGGCTATAGCACACCGATTTAGGTGAAAAATGGCCTGTTCGTACCGTTTCACCCAATTGACCAACGAAACCGCCCCTCCCACCAGAAAGGCCCATACTAAGCCGCTCCTCAGCTTACCTGGGGCAGCCTGCTCAATATTTTACCCAAATCATGTCCCACAACTAGGCCTACCCCAAAATCAACTTGTTTGGGCCGTTTTGCCCGTTTGACCACCTAAACCGCCCTTCCTACCCCAAAGGCCCACACTAGGCTGCTCCCCATCCTGCTTGAGGTAGTCCAATTGATTTTCAGCCTAAATCACACCCGGTCCCTGGGCCCACCCCAAAACACGTGGGCTATTGCACACCGATTTAGCTTGATAATGGACTATTCATGTCGTTTTGCCTGGTTGACCACCAAAACTACCCCTCCCACCCCAAAGGCCTATACTAGGCCGATCCCCATCCTGGCTAGGGCAGTCCTATTATTTTTTGCTCAAATCATTCCCGGCCCTCGAGCCAACACCAAAAAAAGAGGGATATGGCAAATCAATTTGGCCAAAATATGGCCAGATCGTGCCGTTTCGCCCGTTTGACCACCCAAACCACCCTTCCCACCATAAAGGCCGATACTAGGCCGCTCCCAAGCCTACCTGAGGCAGCCCGATTAATTTTTGACCCAAATCACGTCGACTCCCAGGGAAACCCCAAAAATTGAGGGCAATAACACACCGATCTAGCCCAAAAATGGCCCCTTCACGCAGTTTTACTCATTTGACCACCCGAACTACCCTTCCCTCCCTAAAGACCCATACTAGGCCGCTCCGCAGCCTGCCTGGGGTAGCCTGGTAGATTTTCGACCTAAATCACGCTCGCTCCCTGGGACCACCCTGAAATCGTGGGCTATAGCACATTAATTTGGCCCGTAAATGGTTCGTTCAAACTGTTTTGCCCGTTTGACATCCCAAACTACCCTTCCCACCCTAAAGGCCCATACTAGGCCGCCCCACAGCCTGCCTTAACACACCGATTTAACTCGAAAATTGCCCGTTCGCACTGTTTCGCCGTTTTGATCGTACAAACAGCCCCTTCCACCCCAATAGCCCACACTAGGGCTCCTCAGTCTGCCTGGGGCAGCCCGATCAATTGTCAGCCCAAATCATGCCCGACCCTGAGCCCACCCAAAAAACCGTGGGCTATAGAATACCAATTTAGCCCGAAAATGGCCCGTTCACACGGTTTCGCTCGTTTGACCACCCACACTGCTTTTCTCACCACAAAGGCCTACACTAGGCAGTTCTCCAGCCTGCCTAGGACATCCTGGTCAATTTTAATCCCAAATCACGCTCGGTCCATGGGCCCACCCCAAAATTCGTGGGCTATAGCACACCAATTTTGACCCAAAAATGGTGCGTTCATGTCGTTTTACTTGTTTGACCACCCAAACCACCCCTCCTACCCAAAAGGCCCACACTAGGCTATTCTCCAGCCTGCCTGGAGCAGCCCGGTCAATTTTTGGCTGAAATCACGCCCGACCCCTAAGCCCACCCTAAAAACCATGGGCTATTGCACAGAAATTTGGCCCAAAAATTACTCATTCGCGCAGTTTTTCCCTTTTTTCTCTCATCGCGAAGGCCCTCACTAGGCCGCTCCCCAGCCTGCCTGGAGCAACCCGATTAATTTTTGGCCCAAATCATGCCTGACCCCCGAGCCCACCCTAAAAACCATGGGCTATAGCACACCGATTTAGATCAAAACTTGCCCGTTGGCACAGTTTTGCCCGTTTGACCACCCAAATTGGCCCTCCCACCGCGAAGGCCCTCACTAGGCCGCTCCCCAGCCTATCTAGGGTAGCCCCATCAATTTTTGGCCCAAATAACGCTCGGCCTCCGGGCCAACCCTAAAAACTGTGGGCTATAACACATTAATTTTGCTCGAGAATGGCCCGTTCATGCCGTCTAACCTGTTTGACCACCCAAACCGCCCCTACAACCCTAAAGGAATGACCCATTCATGCCGTCTAACCCGTTTGACCACCCAAACCGCCCCTACAACCCTAAAGGCCCACACTAGGCCGCTCCCCAACCTTCCTGGGTTAGCCAAATAGATTTTTCAAACCAAATCACACCTAGACCATGGGCCCACCCTAAAAATCATGGGCTATATCACACCATTTTGGACTGAAGATAGCCCGTTTGCGCTATTTCGCCCATTTGACCTCCCAAACTGTCGCCCTCCACCCCAAAGGCCTATACTAGTCCACTCCCTAGTATGTTTGGAGAAGCCCAGTCGATTTTTGACCCAAATTAGGCCTGGCCTCTGGGCTCACATAAAAAAACATGGGCTATATCACACCAATTTGGCTAAAAAATGGCCCGTTCGCCCCGCTTTCCATGTTTGACCATTTAAATGCCCCTCCAACCCCAAAAGCCCACAATAGGTCGCTCCCCAGCCTGCCGTAGAAGCTCGATAAATTTTTGTCCCAAATAACGCCCGCCCCCTTGGCCCACCCCCAAAAATGTGGGCTATAGCATATCGATTTGGATAAAAAATAGGCCGTTCACGTCGTTTCACCCGTTTGACCACCCAAATCGCCCCTCCCACCCTAAAGTCTCATACTAGGCCTCTCTCAAACTTGCCTGGGAAAACCCGATCGATTTTTAACCTAAATCACGTACGGCCCTCAGGCCCACCCTGAAAACCGCAGGCTATAGCATACTGATTTGGCCCAAAAATGACCGTTCGCTCTATTTCGCCCGTTTGACCACCCAAACCGCCCCTCCCACCCCAAAGGCCCATACTAGGCCGCTCCCCAGCTTCCTTGGTGCATCCTAGTCAATTTTTGATCCAAATCACGCCCGTCCCCTGGGGTGAACCCAAAAATCGTGGGCTATAGTACACTGATTTAGCCCAAAAATAGCCCGTTTGTGTCGTTTCTCCCGTTTGACAATTAAAACTGCCCCTCTCATCCTAAAGGCCCATACTAGGACACTCCCCAGCGTTTCTTGGGAAGCTCGATCAATTTTTAGTCCAATCCATACCCAGCCCTAGGCCCACCTAAAAATCGTGGGCTATAGCACACTGATTTAGCCCGAAAAGGGCCCGTTCGCGCTGTTTTGCCCGTCTGACCACCCGAACTCCCTCTCCCACCCCAAAGGCCCACACTAGCCCGCTCCTCAGTCTTCCTGGGGAAGACCAATCGAATTTCGACCAAAATCATGCCTTAAAACTGGGACCACCCCAAAATCTGTGGGCTATAGCACATCGATTTGGCCCAAAAATGGCCCGTTCGCTCCGTTTTGATTGTTTGACCACTCAAACCGCCCCTCTCACCCCAAAGGCCCATACTAGGCCACTCCTAAGCTTTCCTGGGGTAGATCGATCAATTTTTGACCCAAATCACGCTCGGCACCTGGACCCACCCTAAAAACCGTTGGCTATAGCACATTAATTTGTCCCAAAAATTGGCCGTTTGCATAGTTTTGCCCGTTTGACCACCCAAATCGGCCCTCCCACCATAAAGGCCCTCACTAGGCTGCTCTCCAACCTGCCTGAAGCATCCTAATCAATTTTCATCCCAAATCATGCCCCGCCCCCAAGCCCACTCGAAAAACCATGGGTTATAGTACACTGATTTGTACCAAAAATTGCCCATTCGAACAGGTTTGCCCGTTTGACCACCCAAACTGGCCCTCCTACTGCGAAGGCCCTTACTAGGCCTCTCCCCAGCCTATCTAGGGTAGCCTGGTCGATTTTTGATCCAAATTATGCTCTGCCCTCGGGCCCACCCTAAAAACCATGGGCTATAGCATACTAATTTGGCCCAAGAATGGCCCGTTCATGCTGTTTAGCCCGTTTGACCACCTAAACTGCCTCTACAATCCCAAAGGCCCACACTAGGCTTCTCCCTAGCCTTCCTGGGTTAGCCCGATCAAATTTTAATCCAAATCATGCCTAGAACTTAGGCCTACCCCAAAAAACATAGGCTATAGCACACCAATTTAGATAAAAATGGCCCGTTCGTGCCATTTCGTCTGTTTGACCGCCCAAACTGTCTCTCCCACCCCAAAGACCCATGCTAGGACGCTCTCCAATATGTCTGTGGAAGCTCAGTTGATTTTTGGCCCAAATTATGCTTGGCCCCTGGGCTCACACCAAAATATGTGGGCTATAGCACACCAATTTGGCTAAAAAATGGCCCATTCATCCCGCTTTGCCCGTTTGACCATTCAAACTGCCCCTCCAACCCCAAAGACACACAATAGGTCGCTCCCTAGTATACCGTGGAAGCTCGATCAACTTTTGTCCCAAATGATGCTCGGCCACTTGGCTCACCCTAAAAAACGTGAACTATAACACATCAATTTGGACAAAAAATGGGCCGTTCATGTTGTTTCGCCCATTTGACCACCCAAACCGCCCCTCCCACCCTAAAGTCCCACACTAGGCCACTTTCTGACCTGCCTGGGGAAACCCAGTTGATTTTCAACCCAAATCACGTTTGGACCTCAGTCTCACCCCAAAAACCGTGGGCTATAGCACACCAATTTAGCCCAAAAATGCCCCGTTCGCGCTGTTTCGCCCGTTTGACCACCCAAACTGCCTCTCCCACCCCAAAGGCCCATGCTAGGACTCTCCTCAGCTTTATTGGGGCAACCTGATCGATTTTCAACCCAAAATTGGCACGTTCGCGTCGTTTCGCCCGTTTGACCATAAAAAGTGCCCCTTCCACCTTAAAGGCCCACACTAGACCACTTCTCAGCCTGCCTGGGGTAGCCTGGTCGATTTTTAGTCCAAGTCATGCCCAGCCCTGGGCCCACCTAAAAACTGTGGGCTATAACACACTGATTTAGCCTGAAAAGGGCCTGTGCGCGCCATTTCGCCCGTTTGACCACCCAAATTGCCCCTCCCACCCCAAAGGCCTACACTAGGCTTCTCCCCAGCCTGCCTAGGGCAACCTGATCGAATTTCATCCTAAATCATGCTCAGCCCTCAGGACCACCCCAAAAACTGTGAGCTATAGCACACCGATTTAGCCCAAAAATGGCCCGTTCATATTGTTTTACCTGTTTGACCACCCAAATCGTCCCTGTCATCCCAAAGGCCCATACTAGGCCGCTCCCCGACTTGCGTGGGGAAGCCCGATCAATTTTTGACCCAGATCACGCCCGACCCCCGAACCTACCCCAAAAACTATCTATCTGTATATAGATATATGATCCAGCATGCCCATTTGTGAAATAAAAAATAAAATTCCATTTCTCTCCTCTCTCCGCCCCACTCCATGTATGAATAAAGTACGAAAGAGGGAGTAGTAATAAGTCATATAGAATCAATGGATTCATCATAAAGTAAAATCCCTCGATGACATATTTTATCACAATTAATATTTTTTGGCTGATAGAGGGATCAAATAGTTCATTTTTGGTAGCTTGGAGGATTAAAAGCATGACTCTTACTTTCCAATTGGCTATTTTTGCATTAATTGCTACTTTATTAATCTTATTAATTATCGTACCCGTTGTATTCGCTTCTCCTAATGGCTGGTCAAGTAACAAAAATATTGTATTTTCTGGTACATCCTTATGGATTGGATTAGTCTTTCAGTTAAGTATCCTTAATTCTCGCATCTGTTGAACCTATTCGACACAGACCTAAAATGCCCCCCTAATTTTTCTCGGTGATGAGACACATTAAATTTGAATTTAAGTCCCCAATAGCACACCGATTTGGTTCGAAAATGGCCCGTTTGCGCCGTTTCACTCATTTGACTGCCCAAACCGCCCCTCCCACTCTAAAGGCTCACACTAGGCCACTCTTCAACCTGTCTGGGGCAGACCGATCAATTTTTGACCTAAATCACGCTCGTCCCCTGGCTCACCCCAAAGACCGTGGGCTATAGCACACCGATTTGTTCTGAAAATGGCTCGTTCGCGTCATTTCACCTGTTTGGTTGCCTAAACTGCCCTTCCCACCCCAAAGGCCCATACTAGGCTACTCCCCAGCCTGTCTGAGGCTGCCCAGTCAATTTTCAGCCCAAATCACGCCCGACCCACGTGCCCACTCCAAAAATTGTAGCCATAGAACACTTATTTGGCTCGAAAATAGCCCATATGCCCCGGTTTTCCCGCTTGACCACCCAAACTGCCCCTCCTACCCCAAAGGCCCTAACCAGGCCACTCTCCAGCCTACCTGGGGTAGCTAAGTCAAGTTTTGACCCAAATCACATTCGGCCCTTGCTCTTACCCCAAAACCTGTAGGCTATAACACATCGATTTGGCTCAAAAATATCCCGTTTACATCGTTCTACCAGTTTGACCACCCAAACCATCCCTCCCACCCTAATGGTCCATACTAGGCCGCTCTCAGCTTGCCTGGAGTAGGCCGATCGATTTTCAACTCAAATCACGCCCGACCATCGGGCCTACCCAAGAAAATATGGCTATAGAACACCGCTTTGGCCTGAAAATGGTCCGTTCGTACCGTTTCACCCATTTGACCTCCCAAGCCGACCCTCCCACCCCGAACACCCTCACTAGCTCACTACCCAAGACCCCAACCTGTCTGGTGCAACCCAATCAATTTTTGACCCAAATTACGCTCAGCCCCCGGGCCCACCCCAAAAACCATTGGATATAGCACATTGATTTGGGTAAAAAATGGACCGTTCGTGTCATTTCTCTCGTTTGACTTCCCAAATCTTCCATCCCAACATGAAGGCCCTCATTAGGCCACTCCCCAGCGTGCCTTGGGTATCCCAGTCAATTTTCAATCCAAATCATGCCCTTCCCCCGAGCCCACCCCAAAAACTCTGGGCTATAGCACACCGATTTAGCCCAAAAATAGCCCATTCATGCCGTTTTGCCCGTTTAACCACCAAAACTGCCCCTCTAATCCCGAAGGCCCACACTAGGCCACTCCCCAGTGTGCCTTGGGTAGCCCGGTTGATTTTCAGTCGAAGTCATGCCCAGCCCCAGGCCCACCTAAAAACCGTGGGCTATAGCGCATCGATTTAGCCCGAAAGGGGCCCGTTCGCATCGTTTGACCACCCAAACTCCCCCTCCAACCCTAAAGGACCACTAGGCCGCTCCCCGGTCTGCCTGGGGTAGCCCAATCAAATTTTGACCCAAATCACGCTCGTCTTCTGGGACCGTCTGTCTCATCGTAAATTGCCTATCCGACCCCAAAGGCCCACACTAGGCCACTTCTCAACCTGCCTGGGATAGTTCGGTCAATTTTTTACCCAAATCATGCCCGACCCCTGAACCCACCCCGAAGACCGTGGGCTATAGCACACCGATTTGGTCCGAAATGGCCGGTTCACGTCGTTTTGCCCGTTTGACCAGCCAAACCGCCCTTCCCACCCAAAGGCCCATACTAGGCTGATCCCCAGCCTATCTGGGGCTGCCCAGTGAATTTTCAGCCCAAATCAATCCTGTTCCCCGTGCCCACTCCAAAAACTGTGGACCATAACACACTTATTTAGCTCGAAAATGATTCGTTCGTAACTTTTTGCTTATTTGACCACCCAAAATGCCCCTCCCACCCCAAAGGCCGTCACCAGGCCGTTCCCCAGCCGGCCTAGGGAATTTCGGTCAATTTTTGACCCAAATCACGTTCGGCCCTTGGTCCCAGCCTAAAGATGGTGGGCTATAGCACACCGATTTGGCCAGAAAATAGCCCATTCGCGTTGTTTTTCACGTTTGACCACCCAAACTGCCCCTCCCACCACAATGTCCCAGACTAGGCTGCTCCCAGCTTGCCTGGGGCAGCCCAGTCAATTTTTGGCCCAAATCACGCCTGGCTCAGTCCTACCCAAAAAAACATGGGCTTTAGCGCACCACTTTGGCCTAAAAATGGGTCGTTTGCGCTGTTTTGCCCATTTGACCTGCCGAACCGGCCCTCCCACGTTGAAGGCCCTCACTAGCTAGCTTCCCAGCCTTCTTGGTGTAGCCTAGTCAATTTTTAAACCAAATCACGATCGAATCTGGGTCCACCCAAAAAAACGTGGGATATTTCACATTAATTTTGCTAAAAAATGGCCCGTTCGCGCCGTTTCGCCCGTTTGACTACCCTAATCAGCCATCCCACCCCGAAGGCCCCCATTAGGCCACCCCCCAGCCTGCCTGGGGCAGCTCGTTCGATTTTTGATCCAAATCACGTCCGTCCCTCGGGCCCACCCCAAAAATCATGGGCTATAGCACATCGATTTAGCACAAAAATAGCCTATTTGTGCCGTTTCGCCCGTTTGACCACTAAAACTGCCTCTCCTATTTCAAAGGCCTACACTAGGCCACTCCCCAGCGTACCTAGGGCAGCTCGATCAATTTTTGGCCTAAATCAAACTTGGTCCCCATGCCCTCCCCGAAAATTGTAGTCTATAGCACACCAATTTGGCCCGTTCGTGCCGTTTCACCCGTTTGACCACCCAAACCGCCTCTCCCACTCAAAGGCCCACACTAGGCCGCACCCTAGCTTACCTGGGAAAACCCAGTTGATTTTTGACCAAAATCACACCTGATCCCCAAGTCCAACACCAAAACCGTGGGCTATAGCACACCGATTTTGGCTTGAAAATGGTTCATTTGCGCCGTTTTGCCTGTTTGACCAACCAAATTGCCCCTCCCACCAAAAAGGCCTACACTAGGCTACTCCCCAGCCTGCCTGGGGTAGCCCAATCGATTTTTGGCCTAAATCATACTCGGCCCCTAGGCCCATCTAAAAAACCATAGGCTATAGTACACCATTTGGCTCGAAAATAGCTCGTTCGCACCATTTCACCTTTCGACCATCCAAACCACCCATCCCACCCAAAAGGCCTACACTAGGCCACTCCCCATCCTGCCTAGGGTAGCCCAGTCAATTTTTAACCCAAATCACGCCTGGCCCTCGAGCCATCCTAAAAACCGTGGGCTATAACACATCAATTTGACTAGAAAATGGCCCATTCACACCTTGTCGCAGTTTGACCACCCAAACCACCTCTCCCACCAAAAAAGCCCACACTTGACTGCCCTCCAGCCTACCTGGGTAGCCCGATAAATTTTTAGCCCAAATCACGCCCGACCTGATCCCACCTCATAAACCATGGGCTGTAGCACACCAATTTGGCTCGAAAATAGCCCGTTCACCTTGTTTTGCCCGTTTGACCACCTAAATCGGCCCTCCAACTGTAAAGGCCCTCACTATCTCGCTCCCCAGCCTGGTTCAGCCCGGTTGATTTTTGGCTAAAATCATGCCTTGTCCCCAGGCTCACCCAAAATCCTCGGGCTATAGCACACCAATTTAGCCCAAAAATGGTCCATTCAGGTCGTTTAGCCTATTTGACCACCAAAATCGCTCCTCCTTCCCTAAAGGCCCATACTAGGCCATTCTCCAGCCTGCCTGGGGTGATTTTTGGCCCAAATCACACTCGGTCCCTGATCTACCCCAAAAATTGTGGGCTATAGCATATTGATTTGGCCCGAAAATGGCTCGTTTGCCTCGTTTCATACGTTTGACCACTAAAACCACTCCTCCCACCCTAAAGTCCCACACTAGGCCATTCCCCAGTCTGCCTGGGGCAGCCTAGTCAATTTTTGACCCAAATAACGCCTGACCCCAGTCCTATCCCTAAAATTGTGGTTTATAACCCACCAATTTGGCTAGAAAATAAACCGTTCGTGCCTTGTCATTCGTTTGACAACCCAAACCGCCCCTCCCACCTTGAAAGCCCAT
Source organism: Capsicum annuum (assembly GCF_002878395.1). NCBI lineage: Eukaryota > Viridiplantae > Streptophyta > Magnoliopsida > Solanales > Solanaceae > Capsicum > Capsicum annuum. The sequence goes on along the minus strand of NC_061120.1, from coordinate 2,181,606 downwards.
ACTTGGCTTCCCCCCAGCCTGCCTGGGCAACTCGATCAATTTTTGGTCCAAATCACGCTCGACCCCCGGGCCCACCCCAAAAACTGTGGGCTATAGCAAATCGATTTGGCTAGAAAATGACCCTTTCGCCGCGTTTCGCCTGTTTGACCTCCCAAACTGGCCCTCCCGCCTTGAAGGCCCTCACTAGATCGCTCCTCAGCCTGCCTGGGGCAGCCTGATCAATTTTTGACCCAAATCACTGTCGGTCCCCGGGTCCACCTCAAAAACCGTGGGCTATAACACACCAATTTGGCCCGTTCACGCTGTTTCGCTCGTTTGACCACTCAAATTGGCTCTCCCACCCCAAAGGCCCTCACTAGGTCGCTCCCCAGCCTGCCTGGGATCGACCGATTAATTTTTGGCCCAAATCACGCCCGTCCCTCAGTCCCACCCTGAAAAACGTAGGCTATAGCACAAATATTTATCCCAAAAATGTCCTAATCATGCCATTTCACCCATTTGACCACCCAAACCGCCCCTCCTATACCAAAGGCCCACACTAAGTCGCTTCCCGGGCCAATCAATTTTTGACCTAAATCACGCTCGGCCCATGGGCCCACCCCGAAAACCGTGGGCTATAACACTCCAATTTTGCCCAAAAATAGCCCGTTTTCGCTATTTTGTCCGTTTGACCACTCAAACCGCCCCTCCCATCCTAAAGGACCATACTAGGCCTTTCCCTAGCCTTCTTGGGGTAGCCGATCGATTTTCGGTCAAAATTACGTTCGACCCCTTGGCCCACCTCGAAAATCGTAGGTATAGCACATCGATTTTGCTCGAAAATGGCCTGTTCACGTCGTTTCGCTTGTTTAACCACCCAAACTGCCCCTCCCACCCCAAAGGCCCATACTAGGTCTCTCCCCAGCCTACCTGGGGCAACCCGGTCGATTTTCAGCCCAAATTACGCCCGGGCCCACCCCAAAAATCATGGGCTATAGCACCGTTCCCAACCTTTTAAATTTGTCATTAAATATAAAATAGTACTTGATGATATTTTTGATTTGTACTTGATGTAAGGCCACACATACGCATTAACATGCTATTTTGATCTTCAAATCGTTAGTTTTCATCACTTTTTTGGCTTAAGAAGAATGAAAATTATGTATCGAATTGGGGAAAAGGCTCGATTTTTTGGGATAAAGCCGTTTTTTGAAAAAATAGGCTTGACCAAATTGCCTTGCGGCAATTTGTCTGCATAGATCTAAAAAAAATTTGCAAATTCAAAAATAAAAATCTCTTAAAATGAGCATGCGAGCGCAAAGTTATGAAGGTTTAAACTTTCACCAATTTACAATTACTTTTTTCAGTCTCCTTTCACTCCCTATTTTTTATTTAAATTTTGTTTTACTTAATTTTATTTATATGGAGCGGGCTTCCATAATAGCTCGATCAGAAACTACTAAAGACAGGCATTTTGGTCTAACCACCCAAATGACCCCATCGATCCATCCTCACCCACTACACACATGGTCGGGTGGCCGCCCATCAATTTTTGGCCCAAAGTGCACTTGGACCCCGAACTCACCCTGAGAAATGTGGGCTAACACCCACTGAATTGACTCAAAAATGCCCTGTTCGTGTCGTTTCATCCGTTTGACCATCCGAATAGCCAACGCAACCCCGTCGGGCCACCTTCACCCGCTCCACACATGGCCAGGAGAAGCCAATTCGTGCCATTTGCCCAACAATAGCCCCTTCGTGCCACTTTGCTCTTACACCACCCAAATGGTCCAGCTTGGACATCCTCACCCACTCCATATACAGCTGGGAGGCCGTTGGTCAATTTTCAGTCAAAACCGCACTTAAGCCCTAGGCCTGCCTTGAAAACCGTGGGCTAACACCCACCAGACTACCTACTTTTGCTTCGCAACCCTTTGGGGGGTCTCCTGGCAATTTTTTCCCACAATCGCCGCTAAGCCCCGAGCGCTACCACTGACCCATGGGTTAATACATACTGAAATGGACTAAAAACAGCTTGTTTATGCCATTTTGCCCATTTCACCACCAAAATAGCCCTGACGGCCCCGTCGAACCACCACATTCTCTCCACTACTACTCGAGGACTGCCTGTGAATTTTTGCCCACATACGCTACTAGGCCTCAAGCCCATTTGTCGAACCGTGGTCTAACACCCACTGAAATATTACCCGTTCGCGCCATTTCACTAGTTTGACTACCAAAATGGCTCAGGCGGTGCAGCCGAACCACCCATATCTTCTCTACAAGCCCCCATGGGCTGCTTATAGATTTTTTCTACCTATAGATTTTTTCTCACATCCTCCACTGGGCACCAAGCTCACCCATTGAACCGTGGTCTAACACCCACCGAAATGGGCCAAGAGCACCCCGTTCGCATCATTTAGCCTCTGTCGCCACCAAAATGGCCCTATTGGCCCCGCCGAACCACCCATATCTGGTCCACACCCTACTGTGGGGTCACCTCTCAATTTTTGCCCATATCAACCATTGGGTGCCGGGCTCACCCACTGAACCGTGGGATAACACCCATCGGGTCGATTTGGAGCCCATCCACTAAAACGAGCCAAAAATGGTCCGTTCATGCCGCTTCCACTATTTGACAACCAAAATAGCCCTAACGACTTTTTTGTACGACCATATCCGTTCCACAGCCTATCGAAGGGCTGTCTGTAAATTTTTACCTAGATCCGACATCGAGACTCGAGCCCACCTACCAAATCGTGGGCTAACACTCATCAAAATGGGCCCAAATGGCTGGTTCACACTGTTACAGCTGTTTGACCACAAAAATAGACCAAGAGATCCCATCAAACCACCTGCATCCACTCTTCATCCCATTGGCGAGTAAAAAATGGGCAATTCCTGCCATTTTTCTTATTTGACCACTGTTTTATGGAGAAATTTTTGACTTTTGAAGAGAGTTGCCACTTAATTTTGAAAAGGAATTAAGAAACCTTTATAAAAGTTACTTCAAACGATTCAAAATAAGAAAATTGTTTTAAGTTAGAGATTCTAGATAAGCAGTTCCTGTTCCTATGAATGTTTTAGGAAGGTGTTAGGCACCTAAAACGTCCGCTAACTTGCGATTATCCGAACTGTTTGAAAATCGTCTTTGATTAACTTCGAAAAGATTAATTTGTTGAAATAGTGATTTGATTTTTTTTTCAAAAAAAGACTTGTGTAAAATAGATTTAGGCAACTTAGTAGGGATTTTAACTAAGTCTAAACAAAACTAATAAACAAATAAACACATAAAAGGGGAAGGGAGGAGAAAGTAAATGATTTAGGCAATTGGGCCTAAATCAACAAGACCTGTCCTAGTCTAGTTGGGCTTCCGACCTATTTCACCTGTCCTAAACTATTTTTAGAGCCTTTGGCTCGAGTCTTGCTCCACCTGTATTAAATAAAACTTTGGCTTTGAGGTCAAAATGAATGAATGAATGAATGAATAAATGACTAAATGAATAAATATAAAGAAGACAATAATAAAAATTGAGACTTTTCAAGTCTCTTAGTGACCTCATCAATGGGTTTTGACCCATTTTCCTTCTTCGTCTATCTTCTAGCACTCGCACACCATGTAGTGGACCTTGAGTTTAAACTTCGAACTTGACTCGAAGGGGTGAGCCTCATTTACTCATTATGAAATGTAAGAGGAGAGGAGTTCATTTGGACTCGTGATATTTTTTTGCATGCAAAGAAAAGATAAAGAAATTAATATATGTTCAAGGCATAAAAGTGACATATTTCAAAGTAAAAGAAACTATCAAAAACCAATTTTTGAATGACAAGAATAAGCACACTTGCACAAGAATGAGAGTCAACAAATAAAAAATGCAAAGCAAAAGTTTCACAATCATACTATGCATGAGTCAAAAATTTCAAATAATTTTATTTAGCCGCAAAAGTTCGAACTTTCTTATCATTTTGAAAAGACAACATGCGAACAAAGACGAATAAACATCTTGGATGAAAAATAAAGCTAGCACTTCATATCTTATATGAGGGTTTTGAAATCCATTAAAATAATTAGTAAGCAAATGACAAATTCTTGACTTAACTAATTACTATTTTTATTAAGGCACAACAAATAATAATAACTATTCTTCCAACATAAAATAAACAACTTTACATGCTATTAAAAACATATCTACCAACAATAAGTTTAAACAAGACATGAGTATTGTTTTTCAAGTAAAGATCTAAACTTTATCCAAAATAATCAAAAAATAAAGTAAAAAAAGAGAAACAATCAATATTATCTATTATTTTCAACATAAAGGAAATAACTTTACATGCTAAAAACAAATATATCTACCAACAATAAGTTTAAATAAGACATGAGTATCGTTTTTCAAGTAAAGATCTAAACTTTATTCAAATAATCAAAGAATAAGGTGAAAAGGCAAAACATTCAACATTAACTATTCTTTTAAACATAAAGAAAATAACTTTACATACTAAAAACAAATATATCCAACAACAATGAGTTTAAAAAAAGCATAAATACATTTTTTAAGCAAAGATTGAAACTTTATCCAAAATAATCAAAGAATAAAGTCAAAAAAGGCACGTACAACTATTGCTAGCTCATTTTTATATTATGAACATGAAAATAATTAGAATATCGATACCACAACGTCCTAGGGCCTTCAAGGCCATCTACAACATACAATCCCAGCAAACAAAATTATATCTACGAACTACGAAGAAGAAAAAAAGATGAAGAAGAAAACAATAATAAAAACTAAAATAAAAAAAAAGGTGTGTTTACTTTTTGGGGACAGCAAAACGAGACTACGAGCTTCGTTGGAATCAACCACCACCGAAAAACATCGCCGGCAACTCAAAAATTTTGATTAGTCGATCAACTTTATGAAACAAAAATTTTTACTAAATAAAAATAACTATTTTTGCTCAAAAGGATTTTTTTTCCCTTTCTAGCCTTTTTTTTCTTCTTTCTCCCTCCTCTCTCTACCAAAGTAGTGGTAGTATTTATAGGAGAGAATGGGGTATTTTTTTTTTCTTTTCCACCAATGTGGGAGAAAAGTATTTATAGGAAAGGATAGAGATTTATTTCTTGTCATCTACCAATGTGGGAGAAAAAACATTTAGCGGGGGTTTTGGAATATAAAAATTAAAGATAAAGTGAGGTGGAAGATAATGTGGGGGGAAATAATACAATGTAGTACAATCTTTGAATTTCAAAATTGGAAAAAGACAAAGTTGGGGGGAATAGTACAATTTGAATTTATTTTTTGGTGGGAATTGGGTAAAAGTTATGAGAGTTTTTGAGAATTTTGAGGTTATTTAAAATATAACCCCAATTGGAATTTAAAATTTAGCCATATTTATTTATTTTGATCAAATTAAAAATTAATAGACGAATTGCATTGCAATTATGACTAATTTTCAATTATGGTCAAATCTAATAGATTGGCTAAATTAAATTAAAATTTGATAAGAATTAATACCTTTTTTATTATCCCAAGCTTCTTGATTTAATAAAATGAATGCATATTTATCCAAATAAATTATTTTTGAGAATAAATTATATTTAAATTAAGATTTTAATCATTTGAATTTATTTTCAAGATAAGCCTTAATTAAATCCGATATTTTGTAAAATAAATATTTAAGTAACAAATTATATAATCTCATATAATTGAACACGATAGGATATAATCGCTACTTAAAATAACAAAATCACGTACGAAAAATATTTTAAGTTTTTTTTTTATTTGGATGAAATAATTATTTTGGCTTATTGAAAACTGAAGAAACTCAGGATTAAATTTAGTCGTGGAGGGCAAAAATTAGGTGTCAACAACCACCAAAATGGCCCAGCGGCCCTGTCGGACCACCCACATTCGCTACATAGTCCACCAAAAGGCCGCCTGTCGAGTTTATCCAAGATCCATCCTTGAGTCCTAGGCCCACCCACTGAACCATGGCCTAACACCCACTAAAACGACAAAAAATGGCCCGTTCGCGTTGTTTTGCCCGTTTGACCATCAAAATGGTCTCAACGGCCCCGCCAGACCATCCACATCCGCTACACAACCTGTCGGGGGTCCGCTTATTGATTTTTACCCAGATCCAGCCTCGGGACTACCTACATTCGTTCCATAGCCCGTCGGGAGGCCACTTGTCGATTTTTTACCAGATACAGCACCAATTCTACTAACCAAATTTTAGGCCTAAACCCACCGAAATGAGCCGAAAATGGTCCGTTCCCGCTGTTTCGCCTATTTGACCATCAAAATGGCCCCAACGCTCCACCAAACCACCCGTATCCGTTCCACACCCCGTCGGGGTCTTCCTGTCAATTTTTGCCCAAATTCAGCAATGAACCCGAGCCCACCCACCGAACCATAGGCTAACACCTAGCAAAATAGGCCAAAAATGTCCATTCGTGTCGTTTTGCCTCTTTGATGACTAAAATGGCCCCACCAATCTTCCACCTATTAAACTTGGAATATCCCCGTTTGACTTAGAAATTAGCCCCACCGTCCCTGCCAAATCAGCCCAATCCACTCAATAAGAAGTTAGGGACTGCTAAAGAGTTTTTTCAGGCTGGGGCCAACTAACACCCCCTGAAAGTCGCACGAAAACTCACAATTTTTGTCATTTTGCTCGTCTTACTTGGAAAATGGCTCCTCCGACCCCCACCAAACTAGCCAGATTTACTCAATAGGCCATCGGGGTTCATTCGAAAAGTTTTTCCCAATTTTGAGCCCACCCAACGAACCATGGCAAACACCTATCAAAAGTCGCAAAAAACCCACAATTCCTGCTGTTTCGCCCGTTTAACTTGGAAAATGGCTTCACTGGCCATGGCAAAACCAACCAGATCCACTCAGTAGGCCGCTAGGGGACCGCTCGAGAATTTTCGCACTAAATTTTTTTCAGAGCCTGCACCCAACCACCGATTCGTGGGCTAAGATTCATAGAAAATCGCAAAAAAAAAAAAACATCGCAATTTCTATCGTTTTACTCGTTTGACTTAGAAAACGCTCCCTCAGCCCTCCAAAACAACTCGATCCATTTAATAGGCCGTCAGGAGACCGCTCGAGAAGTTTCGCCAAAAAAATTTTCCTGAGCCCACACCCACCCACCAATCTGTGGGCTAACACTCACCAAAAATCGCAAAAGAATCTGCAATTCATGTTGTTTTGCTCGTTTGACTTGAAAAATGACTCCCCTAACCCCTCCAAATAACCCGATTTTCAATATTTGAATGTTTTTTTATGCCACGCTAGAAATCTGACATTAGAAAGTAAAAGAATTGGCAATTTGAAGATTTGGAATTTGGAGAATAGTGAAATATATATAAAAATAAAAGAGGTACAAGTAGGACAAAAATAATGTGGCATGTGATAATAATGATGGTGTATAAATAAGGAAAGAATGCTATTTACACGAAACAAAGGTGATGGGAGAGGATTCCAAAAATAAAATTTCACTTTCTAATTGTTTACTATCTATAAGAACCCATCGCTTTCTTTTAATGAAATTGTACTTTTACGTTTACTTTTATTTGTCCCCTATATTAACATATAGATTTATTTTTACCTAAAATTAAGAGAGAATTTATTTCTGAGATTCTAATTTAATTTAATTTAATTATTATCAATAATCATTTTCCAATGTATTGTTAAAAAAAATAATTTGTTGTATTGAAAAGGCCGGTAGTGTTATTAGAATTGTCATTCTATTTATTGTTCCATTAATATCGGACAAGTTAAAATAAGACGGATGAAGTACTTTTCAATTTTCTTTTAAAAAAAGGACTAATTCCGTAACAAGGCAAACTTATACACTATATTTATCAAACATAGCAAGCGTTTAAAGAAAGTATCAAACAACGAGAGTTTCTGAAATTCGTGATAAATATCAAGCAAACAACAATTCTGAAATTCTTTTTGTATCTGTGATACAACAATTTTCTCTATACCGGTGATACAATAATTAACTTTATATTCGTTGTTATATCTTTGATACAGAGAGAATTATTATATCACAAATACAAAATAAATTTCATAAATTATTATACTACTATTATGAATTAAATTTCAGAAACTTCTGTTATATTAAATAGTTATCTAAACTATTCTATATTTCGTAAATAGGCCTACATCTATCACTACTAGAAAATTTTGGTTGCTTTTAATTATTGAATTTTTTTAAAAAAAATATTTGAATACATTTTCAAACATTTTAAAATACCTTCTCAAATTATTTGGTATTTGTTGGTGGTGGGAAGTGACGAATATTTTGTAACATTAATTGAGAATGTGAAAGTTGGTCCGAATATAGCAATTATAAAAAAAATATTTGAATAAGTTTCAGCCAATGCTATTATTCTTGATCTATTACCAAAAATTATTGTTCAATTCTTTTTATTGTAAAACTTTCTACAATTTTTTCAAATTCTATTTTTATTATTTAATACGTATAATTTTAGTGTTGTAGTTTCTAAATTTTGTTGGAATTTTCTTACTGGTTAGTTTAATCTTTTTTTAAAAAAAAAAAAATTTCCCCTCAAATTTAAAAATAGAGTTCGACTTTTTTGATTACTTTTAAGAACATTTAGAATTAAGGTCAAAATAGGATTAATTTAATTAACTATAGTTTAATTTTATAAAATAACAAGTAAATCGATACAAACATTTGTAAATAGAGAAATCTTAGTAACTCCGTTAGTTTGCTACTCCCTGCATTTACGTTTTACTTGTCACTTATTTTGAAATTAGAATTATATTTTTTTTCTATTTTATCCTTAATATTAATTGTTTATTCTCCAAACTTTCAAGATATAATTAGAAACAATAATTAATAGAATATTATGGTAAAATAGCTATATTAATAATTAATTTCTTAGTGAGTGTGCTAACTGTCAAGTTAAAATGTGATAAATAAAAACAAACGAAAAAAAATATTTTATTTTATTAATGAGGTTTCGATTCCACCAATCACCATGCAATATATATTGGTGAGAGTTCACGTAGCTTTTACGCCTTCACAATTGTGAGCATTAGATTACATCTTGGGTTTGTTCTTATTAGAGAAAATACCCTATTACCCCTGAATTATATTTGAAATAGCTGTGGCACAGCTCAACTTAAATGAGATCTTATTACCTCCTGAACTAATTAAAAGTGTAATTTTTACACCCTTATTGTCTACGTGGCACATACGTGGTACATAAGTGTGCCTACGTGAACACTTCAGTGTGTTGTGCCACGTATGTGCCACGTAGGCACTAAGGGTGTAAAAATTACATTTTTAATTAGTTCGGGGGTAATAGGACCCCCTTTAATTTGAGGTGTGTCCCTGCCGTTTTGAGTATAGTTCAGAGGGGTAATAGGGTATTATCTCTTCTTATTAAGTAAAAGTTTAATTTTTTAGAACATTTATATTTAATGTCTATTAAATTTTCTTGTAGATTTAATTTATTATACATTCAAATATTAGCTTACTTTAATAGATTGATGATATGAATATATGATAAAGTATTTCTATTAGATACTTATTGTTTAAATTTGGGAAAATATTTTGTTTTCACCTTGAACTATACACAAAATTGCTGAGATACACCTGAATTTTAGGAGGGTCTTATTATTCTGGACTAATTAAAACCGTATTTTGGGCAACCTTAGTGCCTACGTGGCACATCAGTGTTTCACTTTAGGGGGTCATCCGAACCCCCTTCGATGAAAAAATATACTATTTATACATGATTAAAAATATTTTTTTATGCGATTATAGTAGGTGTGGAACCCCCTTCAACTTAGTTTTCTTTAAATATTGAACCCTCTTACTTGAAATTCTGGCTCCGCCTCTGACGACGGGTCTTGAAACAATGAAAAAAATGTCTTTATATGACTGATAGGTCAGTACTTCGAGCCGCAAAAACAATCACTAATAGATGCAGTGAGGTATGTTGATGCGACTCTTCCTCAAATCCAGTTAATGCAGAACACTTTACCCATCAAACTGCCTTTTTTGTTCTTTCTTTGAATTATATTAATAATATAAAAGTGTCTTAATTACATCCTTCTTTTTTTTGCTCACTCCGTGTTTGGTGTCCATATTAGACTAATACTGATCGCGTGTTACAGGGCCTATTAAAGGGGTACCGCTCCCAACAGAATTTTCTCCATACTCAAGATTCGAACCCGAAAACTCTGGTTAAGGATGAAGCAATTTCATCACTGAACCACAACCCATGTACATAAATATAATATATATAAAGAGGATTTGCTTAACTAATGTGAAGTGTAGAAACAAAACAATAGAATAGTGTTCATAACAAGATAGATCATATAGTTGAGTGAGTTCATCTGTGTATGTCAAGTCAAAACACGATAAATTAAAAAAACGCAAAAAAAAAAAAAATATATATATATATATATAAAATTGGTGAGATTTCGATTCCACCAATCACCATGCAATATCTGTTGTTTTTAAGCTTTTACTGTTGTGGGCATTAGATGCAATATCTGTTAGTCATATAGTTGGGTTTGCTCTTATCAAGTAAAAAGTTTAATTCTCTACAACACTTATATTTAATGTCTATTAAATTTTCTAATAGATTTGATTAATTATACATTCAAATATTAGCTTCTTTTAATAGATTGATCATCTCAACATATAATAAGTATTTTTATTAGACAAAATACTTCATCTCCTTTTATTATATATTTAATATGTATTCATTAGCCTCAATTCAAACATGCCTGACGTTTTACGACTTATGATTAACTTATCTATGAAATGGACATTTGAGAATATACGTGTAAAAGTTTTTAACATTTTAAGTGTAAGTATCTAATGGAAACACTTTATCATGTATTCATGTGTTGAGTTAAAACAACTCATAATTAAGTGTCTAAATAAAACTTACGGACAAATTTAAGGGAATGTCAATTTATTAAGCCTCCAAATATTTATATAATGGAATCATTGAAAAGTAGCAGTCTTGGAACAATGAAAAAGTTGCACCTTTTGGGTGTGGGATGCTCGTTTAACCTCTGTATTCATCTTGTTCCTTATTTACCTGGGTGCACTGCGTTTTCAAAAGCTTTCTGTTGAACCGGCTCCTATTTCAATCCGCGCTGGACCGATCGATATACCAATAATCAAGTCTTCAGTCAACTAGTGGAATACATTGCGTCAATCTGGGAGCATTAGCCGATCTGGTACATCAATACATGTTCCTATGCCCATTCTAATCTTGTCTAACTTTGCTAACTCCCCCTTCTCAACCCGTATCTTGTTTGTTCTGGAAACACGTCTTCCTATTTCATCTTTTCTCGAATCTCCTTTAACGGAAGAAATAGAAGCTCGAGAAGGAATACCAAAACCTATTTCACTGTGAAGTGCATGTGCCTGTTAGAAATACTTTATCACTAATGCTCGAGAAGGAATACCAAAACCTAGTTGTCTTCATATGACCGACAAATCAGAATTTCATATTGTGAAAACAATCACTAATGTATACATTAGTGTAAGTTGTCTATATCATACTCTTGAGATGTGACCCTTCCTTAAATCCAATTAATACGAAACACTCTATTCACCAAGCTGCCTTTTTCTTTTCCTATTCTTTGAATTGTATTAATAATAATATAAAATTTGAAGTGCATGTGCCCGTTGGAAATACTTTATCATGTGTTCAGGTGTTCAACTGAAAAAACTCATAATTTAAGTGTCCAAATAAAACTTACAAACAAATTTAAGAAAATGAAAATGTATACAAAGAACAATATACCTAGTGTATCCCCACATAGTTGGGTCTGGGGAGGGTAAAATATAAATCTCCACATAGTTGGGTCTGGGGAGGGTAAAATATAAATGTATTAAGCCTCCAAATATTTATACAATGGAGTCATTAAAAAATAGCATAGTCTTGGAACAATGAAAAAGTTGTCTTTATATGACCGATGTGTCAGGGTTTCGAACCGTGAAAATAATCACTAATGTATGCATTAAGGTAAGTTGTCCACATCATACTCTTGAGATGTGACCCTTCCTCAAATCCAATTAATGCAGAACGCTCTATGCACCAAGTTGCTTTTTTTCTTTCTTTGAATTATATTAAAAATAATATAAAAATGTCTTAATTACATCCTCCATGTATATATATAAAGAGGACTTCTTTTAACATTTGTGAAGTATAGAAACAAACCAATAGAATAGTACTCATAACAAGATAGATCATATAATAGAGTGAGTGGTTGTGGAGGGCTATGGATGATATCTCAACATCAAATAGTCTTACAAGTCCTATGTTGTTGTCTCAAACATCATTGGACACAAACAAATGGTGGATTATTATTATTAATAAAGTTATTGATGTTGAAGAAGCCAGGAATCAAATATTGTTCTCTTTGCCAATGATTGTTGTGACTAGTTGTTTCTACCTCATCAATCTTGTGTCTGTCATGCTTACTGGTCATCTTGGTAAACTTGAACTTGCTGCACCAAATCTTGCTAATTCATGGGCTGTTGTCACTGGTCTATCTTTCATGGTATGTAATCTTATTTTTTCTCCTATGAGTGTTAGGACAATTGTCCTGAGCCGGGTTCTATCGGAAACAATTTTTCTACTTCATCTACTTCATCTGAGGTAGTGATATGGACTGCGTACAATCAGCGGCAAAGCCAGACTTTTGATTAAGGGTGTTCATATTTCCCTTGGGCAAAGAACTGTTTAAAAAACAAAGAAAATAAAGTACTGCTGCACCTGTCAAAGTTCAAACCCGAGTTGTTGATGCAGAAATGCCCATTCTTGACCACTGGACTATCTTCTCTAGCTTGTCAAGAGTTTGCAACAACATGTATATAACCTTAAATATGTATATTTAATCTATATACTCGAAAAAAATTTCTGACGAAGGGTGTTCATCAGACCACCCTTCGTTGGCTGTGGCTCCGCCATTGAGGTCCCTATGGCTTAATTTGAGGTGCTCCGGCACCCATTAAGTCCGACACAGACTAGGTATAATTATATAAAAAATGTATAAAAAATAGTATAAAATTTAGAAAAGCACCCAATAGTAAACCAAGAAGATAGTTGGGTGTTTCAATTTTCAGGCAGAACCTTAAAGGCTTTATGCATCAATATAGGCATTTGAACCTCTTGTGCACCCGGAATTTCTTAATCCTGAGTCCGTCACTGCGTACACTTTACCCTTTTCCGATTCTATTTTGTGAAAATACACTACTGCGTACACTTTATCCTTTTCCGATTCTATTTTGTGAAAATACACTGAGTATGTTATTGTTGTTGATGAAGAGTTAGGACAATTACGTCCATATTATAGACATATATAGGCGTATCCAGAATGTTAAACTTGTGAGTTTCAGTAAATTAAATTAATATGAAATAAACTTGTAGTTATTAATTTTCAACTATTAATTTCTTATATAATTAATTGATTCTCAATTTACCAAATGTGAAATGAGGAATTTATCTAAGGAGGTTCACAAGTATCATATTATTATAATTTGAGATTCGAATTTGTGACAAAACGTAATTTTTGAATCTCTTTTACTGAATATATTATTATTGTTATTTTACTGCACTAGAGTTTGCTTGTTATTATAGGGAGCTAGAAATTCAGCTATGTGTTCGACAAAACTCAATAATTCTCTATCAGATTATTCATTTATATTTGAAAGTTCACTCAATATTCATTAAAAAAAATAATCAAAAACTCAATGAATTATATTTTTTTATAATTCAGAATTCAAAAACTCAAAATATTAATCCACGCCTATATGAATTATGTTTATAATCAATTAATTATTTTTAGTTGTCACTTTGACATATCAAGAAAAGATAAAAGAATTTTTTCTATTTTATTCTTAATATAAATTGTTTATTCTCCAAACTAGTTTCAAAATATATTAATCTAAACATTAATTAACAGAAGCAGTGTATAAAATATTCTTATTAATAATTATTTTCTTAATCATTAAATAATATTAAAAAATGACAAATTAAACCAACATGAGTTGTGGTACAGTGGATGGGGCTACTCCACCCTTAATCAGAGGTCGAGGGTTCGATCCTGGGTACAGAGAAAACTCTGTTGGGAGCACTGCTACCTTAATGGGCCCTGCAATGTGTGATCCAAATTAGTTGGGACTCCAATACGGACACCAAACTCCGGATAAAAAATAAAAAAAAATGACAAATAAAAATGAACGGAATCAATATTTTAAACCACTTCCACCTAAGTTTTTTGTAGGCACATTTACCCATTCCAATGATATCACGGGATGGCTCTAAAAAGGTAACAATATTAAAACCTCCTCTGGTTTAGGGTCCCCATTTTTGAGCAATAATAATCTTTTAGATTATTTTTTCAAAAGAAATATCAGTTTATAGGTGAATTTAAGATTTGATATTTATAATTTTTTTATTACGATTTTAAGATATATGATAATAATATGATTTATAATTAAATATTTTAATAAATATATATAATTTGAGCAAAATTTACTAAATTTTTATGAATTTTTTTACCTAATAAGCTAAATTCACACATGTTTATAATAGAGTCTTAAGTTTTATGCTGTTAGTGTAAAAAATATTTTATATTATCAGGTAAACTTTACCTGCTATTACAGGTTATCCAATATTTTACATAAAAATTGAGTAACTTTCAATAATAAATCAAAAATATTTTGTATACTGAAACTGCACAAAAATTTAAATTCGTTATAATAACCCACCCTCCCCTTAATTTCCTATATTAATAGAAAATAAAGAACAAGTAATCCTCTGAATTCCAATTCTTAATTAGAAATAAATTGGATTTGTTAAAATATGTTTATCAACTTATTAATTACTCTCCCATGTGTGTGGATGAATATGCATGTTAGTCCGTTATGTTTGAAGTGGTCTAAGATAGTCCTTTTAAGTATGTATTAATAAATATTTGATCCTTTATATATGTCCAAGTTAACACTTTTAGTCTCCGTCAAATATTTATAAACCTAGTCTATTACATTGATGAGAACAATGAAATTTCTGACAGAAGCCTGTCGTGGAAATAATGTTCACTGGCCACTTTTCACTTTTGTCACTGAAAAATAGTGATACACTCATATAATTTTAAATTTAACAGGTGAAACTCCATGATAATATTGTTTCTAGATATTCATTTGTGAATTTTAAATCTTCATGACATTTGTAATTTTCAAGTACAGGAACTAATTAATGGAACGAATAGCTTTAAATTTTACCCGTACGAACTTAGACAATTATCGATCGTTAAGTTGCATTTTAATTTATTACAATGGTACTATTACAATAACAATAACATACTCAGTAAATAAAAGAAATGCAAGAGTCAATAGTTATAATGAAAATATTGAAGAAAGAAAAATATTGACGAAATAGTAAAGGTCACCAAAATAAAACAAACAATTGGAGCAATAAAACTGAAGAATATGATAGTGCTATGATAATAACACTAATATATAGAAAAAACGCTCGACTACTTACTGACTGTTTACCTAAATTTTTAACCTCCATGGTCTTCTATCTATGATCATGTTGCCTTCGATAAGCTGAAAGTACAATGTCATATTTACATACTAACAATCTACATTATATTTTTGCTATTATATATTATTCATTTATTCAACTTTTTAAATGTTGACACTGCTTATAAAACTGAAGAATATGATAGTGCTAGCATAATAACACTAATTTTGGTAAGGGAATAGATAGAGAAAACGCTCGACTAATTACTGACCGTTTACCCTAATTTTTAACCTTCATGTTCTTCTATCTATGATCATGTTGCCCTCGGTAAGCTGAAAGTACATTATGTCATATCTACATACTAACAATCTACATTATTTTTTTGGCTATTATATATTATTCATTGAGAAAATACCCTATTACCCCCCTGAACTATACGCAAAACGGCAGAGACACACCTTAACTTAAAGGGAGTCCTATTACCCCTGAACTAATTAAAAGTGTAATTTTGACACTCTTAGTGCCTACGTGGCACACACGTGTGCCTACCTGGACCCTTCAGCATGTTGTGCCACGTATGTGCTAAGTAGGCACTAAGGATGTCAAAATTATATTTTTAATTAGTTCGGGGGTAATAGGACCCCTTTAAGTTGAGGTATGTCTCTGCCCAGGGTTATGTCATATCTACATACTAACAATCTACTATACATTTTTGCTATTATACATTCATTTATTCAATTTTTTAAATGTTGACACTGCTTATAAAAAATTCTGAAATAGATTGGTCTAAGTGGTGCACTAGAGACATTATGTGGCCAAGGATATGGAGCAAAAATGTACAGAATGTTGGGCATACATCTTCAAACATCATGTATCATATCATTCATATTTTCTACAACAATTGCTGTGATTTGGTGGTATTCTGATAGAATTCTCATTTTAGTTCATCAAGATCCTGATATAGCCAAAGAAGCTGGAGTTTTCTTGAAGTTATTGATACCAGGATTATTAGCATATGGTTTTTTACAAAATATATTGAGATTTCTTCAAGAACAATCAATTATAAAGCCACTTGTTGTGTGTTCAGTGGCATGTTTAGTTATACATATTCGCATTGCTTATGGTTTGGTTCATTGGACAAGTCTTGGTTTTAATGGAGCACCATTAGCAGCTTCGATTTCGATTTGGATGTCTGTTCTTACGTTGGGTATATACGTACTATTTTCTGAGAGATTCAGTCATATATGGAGGGATGGTCTCTCCCTCGAGCCGTTTCATTATGTTGTTACAAATCTGAAGTTGGCATTGCCCTCTGCTGTCATGGTGTGGTGAGTAACCTCATGTATATATCTCTTAATTTTGTTATCATAGTTGATTGAAGAAATGAGTTGTGGTCATTTTGGATAATTCTCCTTTCATGAGCTAGCTTTTAGGATTGAGTTGACCCAAGGGTTGTTATATCTTCAGATGGTATCAGAGTCAGACTAAACTCATCTGCTATTTCTTCACATGGTATCAGAGTCAAACTAAACTCAAATCTTGGTTTAACCGATGTTGGATCTCCATGTTATGTTGGTCACGCTCCAGATGTCAAGTCCTAGGCACGCTGGAGCTGTTAGAAGTAGGGCTGGGCATAAAATACCGAATTATCCAACCGAACTGAAAAGTTTGGTATTTGGTATTTGGTATGGTATTTGGGAGTAAGTGTTTTTACCAGAGAGTTCTAATCTATTTTTGCGTGATTCCTAATATGTAATGTAACTATACTAGAAAGCAGAGTCCAGTTTCCCTCCCTTTGATCAGACGAATGACAAGTCATTGAAGGGGTAAGTCATCAATTATTGCACTATGCCATGTACTTTTTATTGGATAACGTGCGGAACCTTTTATCAGAGAGTTCTAATCTACCCTTGCATGATTCCTAATACGCATTGTAATTATACTAGAAAGCAGAGTCCAATTCTTCTCCCTTCGATCAGACAAATGACAAGTCATTGAATGGATAAGTCATCAATTATTGCACTATGCCATGTACTTTTTCTTGGATAACGTGCGGACCCTTTTACCAAAGAGTTCTAATCTACCCTTGCGTGATTCCTAATACACATTGTAATTATACTAGAAAGCAGAGTCCAATTCCCCTCCCTTCGATCAGACGAATAATAAGTCATTGAATGGGTAAGTTGTCAATTTTTGGACTATGCCATGTACTTTTTTTTGAATAACGTGCGGAGCCTTTTACCAGAGAGTTCTAATCTACCCTTACGTGATTCCTAATACGCATTGTAATTATACTAGAAAACAGAGTCTAATTCCCCTCCCTTCGATCAAACGAATGACAAGTCATTGAATGGATAAGTCATCAATTCTTGGACTATGCCATGTACTTTTTCTTGGACTACGTGCGAGCATTTTACCAGAGAGTTCTACTCTACCCTTGCGTGATTCCTAATACGTAATGTTATTATACTTAAAAGCAGAGTCCAGTTTCCCTCCCTTCGATCAAACGAAGGACAAGTCACTGAATGGGTAAGTCGTCAATTTTGGGACTATGTCATGTACTTTTTCTTGGATTTCGTGTGTGCATTTTACCAGAGAGTTCTAATCTATCCTTGCATGATACCTAATACGTAATGTTATTATACTAAAAAGCAGAGTCCAGTTTCCCTCCCTTCGATTAGACGAATGACAAGTCATTGAATGGATAAGTCATCAATTCTTGGACTACGTCACGTACTTTTTCTTGAATAACGTGCGTGCATTTTATCACAGAGTTTTAATCTACCCTTGCGTGATTCCTTATACGTATTGTAATTATACTAGAAGGCAGAGTCCAATTCCCCTCCCTTCGATCAGACGAATGACAAATCACTGAATGGCTAACTCGTCAATTTCTGGACTATGTCATGTAATTTCCCAATTTGATGTATGCATTCAGTTTGGAGTAGTGGGCTTTTGATCTTCTTGTGTTATTAGCTGGTTTATTGCCAAACTCAAAAACAACTACTTCTCTAATTGCAATGAGGTAATTAATCTCCTTAATTAGCTTTAAACCATCAATTTATTTTTAGGGATAAGAATTTAGTACCCCTCGAACTATGGTCGAAGTTGCTACGACACACTTCAACTTCACAGTGGTCCTATTACTCCCAAAACAAACTCAACTTTAGTCGCCTTTTTCTGCTGACGTGACACTTTTATTACATAAAATAAGACTCACATTTAAGGTGTCACATCAGCTAAAATGATTGACAAAAGGGGCCACGTCAGCATAAAATGGTGACAAAAATACGCAAAAATTGAGGAGTAATAGGACTCCGTGAAGTTGGAGTGTGTCGTAGCAAATTTAGTCATAGTTCAGGAGTGTACTAAATGCTTTATTCTTTTTTTTACATATATTTTTTAGACCTAAATTTTAATTTAGCTGATATTAATTGTTTTGGATTGCGACTTTTTCAGTGTAAATACTGAAGCCATTGCCTATACAATCTCTTATGGTTTGAGTGCAGCTGCAAGGTAATATTTTCCGAGATTTGCTTTGTTAGTTTTCAAATGACACTTGTCGAGATTTATTTTGTTAGCTTCTGAATGACACCTGTTATTTTGATATTAAATTACAAGTTTACAACCACAAGAATGTTGATTGATGATTGAAAATAGAAGTTTGTCCCAATTTATCCCATTCGAACAAAATACATGCATATTTTAAATTATACCATGTATATCCCATTTTAAGTCCAATAAATCATATATCTACCAATAAAAGTATATCCACTAAATAATCACATCATTTTTTAATATATTCTTGTATCATAATCCCGGAAAAACATGTTCTCCAATAAAATGATCCCTAAAATTTTGTTTATTTCCAAAAAGGATTCTAAAATTTATTTGGTATACAAAAAGAAAATTTGATTATACCTTACTACATAGTTTAATTTCCATCACTACCTTTCCTCAGCTTAACTCGTACCTGCCAAACAGTCTGAAAGCTATCAATATATGACCTCTATCCTCTATCTTGTAAAGGTAGATGGATAAATTTTGATAGACCCTCAGCATAACTGATACCTGCCAAACAGTCTGAAAGCTATATGACTTTTATCTTGTAATGATAGATGGACAGTTTTTGATAGACCCTCAGCTTAATTGGTACCTGTCAAACAGTCTGAAAGCTATCAACTTATGACCTCTATCTTGTAATGGTAGATGGACAGTTTTCGATAGACCCTCGAATTAAGTGGTACCTGCCAAACAGTCTGAAAGCTATATGACTTTTATCTTGTAATGATAGATGGACAGTTTTCGATAGACCCTCAGCTTAACTGGTACCTGTCAAATAGTCTGAAAGCTATCAACTTATGACCTCTATCTTGTAATGGTACATGGACAGTTGTCGATAGACCCTCGAATTAAGTGGTACCTGCCAAACAGTCTGAAAGCTATCAATATATGACCTCTATGTTGTAAAGGTAGATGGACAGTTTTCGGTAGACCCTCAGCTTAAAGGGTACCTGCCAAACAATTTGAAATCTATCAATATATGACCTATATCTTGTAAAGGTAAATGATAGTTTTCGATAGACCCACAGCTTAACTGGTACATGCCAAACAGTCTGAAAGCTATCAATGTATGACCTTTATCTTGTAAAGTTAGATCGATAGGTTTCAGTAGACCCTTGGCTTAACTGTTACCTGTCAAACAGTCTGAAAGCTATTAATATTTTACCTTTATCTTATTACCTCTAGATGGATAGCTTTTTATAGACCCTCAGCTTAACTGGTACCTGTCAAACAGTCTGAAAGCTATCAATAAATAACCTTTATCCTCTATATTGTAAAGGTAGATGGACAGTTTTCGATAGACCATCAGCTTAACTGGTACCTGCCAAACAGTCTGAAAGCTATCAACATATGACCTCTATCTTGTAAAGATAGATTGACAGTTTTCGATAGACCCTCGAATTAACTGGTACCTGCCAAATAGTCTAAAAGCTATCAATATATTACCTCTATCTTGTAAAGGTAGAATGATAGTTTTTGATAGACCTGCAGCTTAACTGCTACCTGCCAAACAGTCTGAAAGCTATCAATAAATGACCTCTATCTTGTAAAGGTAGATGGATAGTTTTCTACAGACCCTCAACTTAATCGGTACCTGCCAAACAGGTTGAAGCTATCAATGTATGACCTCTATCTTGTAAAGGTAGATGAATAGCTTTCGATAGACCCTCAGCTTAACTGGTACCTGCCAAATAGTCTGAAAGCTATCAATATATTACCTCTATCTTGTAAAGGTAGATAGATAGTTTTCGATAGGCACTCAACGTAACTGGTACCTGTCAAACAGTTTCAAAGCTATCAATATATGACCTTTATCTTGTAAAGGTAGATGGATAGTTTTCGCTAGACCCTCGGCTTAACTGGTACCTTCCAAACAGTTTGAAAGCTATCAATATATGACTTCTATCTTGTACAGGTAGATGGGTAGTTTTCGATGGACCCTCAGCTTAATCGGTACCTGCCAAACAGTTTGAAATCTATCAATATATGACCTTTATCTTGTAAAGGTAGAATGATAGTTTTCGATAGACCCTCAGCTTAACTGGTACCTGCCAAACAGTCTGAAAGCTATTAACATATTACCTCTATCTTGTAAAGGTAGATGGACAGTTTTCAATAGACCCTCATCTTAACTGGTACCTGCCAAACAGTCTAAAAGCTATCAATATATGACCTCTATCTTGTAAAGTTAGATTGACAGTTTTCGGTAGACCCTTGGCTTAACTGTTACCTACCAAACAGTCTGAAAGATATCAATATATGACCTCTATCTTGTAAAAGGTAGATGGACAGTTTTCGATAGACCCTCACCTTAATTGGTACCTGCCAAATAAGCTGAAAGCTATCAATATATGACCTCTATCTTATAAAGGTAGATGGATAGCTTTCGATAGACTATCAGCTTAATACCTGTCAAACAATCTTAAAGTTAACAGTCTGAAAGCTATCAATGTATGGCCTCTATATTACAAAGGTAGATGGACAGTTTTCGATAGACCCTCAGCTTAACTAGTACCTGTCAAACAATCTGAAAGCTATCAATATATTACATAAACCATTTTTTTTTAAAGTTAATATCCCTCAATTTGTTACTAATATCAAATGTGTATTGCAAATTATTGGTGCAGCACTAGGGTGGCAAATGAATTAGGAGCTGGAAATCCTAACAAAGCTAAGCATGCTATGGTTGTTACACTCAAGCTATGTGTTCTTCTTGCTCTTATTGTTGATTTGGCTCTATATTTTGGTCACAATGTTTGGGCTGGCCTCTTTAGTGATAGCAATGAAATAATAAACAAATTTGCCACCGTGACACCTCTTCTCTTAATATCCTTTTTATTCGATTTCTTTCAAGGAATTTAATCAGGTCAAATTCTTAAATTTCGTGTCTAGTTAAACATTATTGCAGAAAATATGAGATAAGCATTCAGTACCTCCCGTACTATGGTCAAAGTTGTTACAATCCACTCCAATTTTACAGGGGTCCTACTATTACTCCCTTGAACTCAATTTTAGCATTTTTTTTATCACCTTTTGTGCTAACGTGTCACCTTTATTACATAAAATGGGATCCACGTCAATGATGTCACGTCAGCTAAAAAGGTTGACAAAAATACGCTAAAATTTAGTTCAGGGGGTAATAGAACCCCCGTGAAGTTGGAGTTTATCGTAGCAACTTTGATCGTAGTTCAAAGTTACTACGTGCTTTATTCCATAAATATTAAAGAAAGTTAATTTTTTGTGTTAATGAATTGAATTTAGGGGTGGCTAGGGATGTGGATGGCAACATTTGGCTATGTGTATCAACTTGGCAACATTCTATTTCATTGGCATGCCAATAGCTGCCCTCCTTGCTTTCAAGTTCAACTTACATGCTCAGGTAATTTATGTGTTTTGAGACGGTGCAGAATTTAAATTTAATAAATTTTATTTTAAGATTTATTTAGTACCTAACTCATTGTTATTAATTTTAAAGTTCTGAGATAAAAAGCTAGTATCTATTGAATTTATTGTGGATTTTAACTTATATAATGATGGTACGACTCATAAAGTTAGATACTGAATTCAGTTGAACTCGTTAACCCTTCATCAGCGTTTATTCAACAAACTTTATGTTGAATTAATGTCACTTTTGGATTTTTAATATATTTATTTGCAACTACGCTGAACAACGTACGCTTTAATTAACACAAGTTAGGGTAAGGAGAGTGAAATCAATTTACTATAATGTTTAATTTCTTGCTTTTTTTTTTCCGATGATAATGTCTTTTGCATCAGATATTTTTCTGTAACGATTCATCATGAGATTATAATATATTTATTCGCGACTATGCTTAAGGTACACCTTAGTTAGGACATGTTAGGGTAAGGAGAGTGAAATCAATTTACCATAATGTTTCTTGATTTTTTTCTTGTGATAATATCTTTTGCATAAGATATTATTTTGTAACGATTCATCATGAGATTATAATATATTTATTTGCGACTATGCTTAACTTACACCTTAGTTAGCACAAGTTAGGGTAAGGAGAGTGAAACCAATTTACTATATATAATGTTTCTTGATTTTTTTTGTGATAATGTCTTCTGCATCAGATATTTTTCAGTAACGATTCATCATAAGATTATAATATATTTATTCACGACTATGCTTAACGTACACCTTAGTTAGGACAAGTTAGGGTAAGGAGAGTGAAATCAATTTACCATAATGTTTAATTTCTTGTTTTTTTTCTTGTGATAATGTCATTTGCATCAGATATTTTTTTTTGTAACGATTCATCATGAGATTATAATATATCTATTCACGACTATGCTTAACGTACACCTTAATTAGGACAAGTTAGGGTAAGGAGAGTGAAACCAATTTACTATAATGTTTCTTGCTTTTTTTTTTTTGTGATAATGTATTCTGCATCAGGTATTTTTCTGAAACTATTCATCATAAGATTATAATATATTTATTCGTGACTATGCTTAACGTATACATTAGTTAGCACAAGTTAGGGTAAGGAGAGTGAAATCAATTTGCTATGACTTTTCTTGGTTTTTTTCTCCGTGATAATGCCTTCTGAATCAGATATTTTCTTGTAACTATTCATCATAAGATTATAATAATATATTTATTTGTGACTGTGCTTAACGTACACCTTAGTAATTAGGACAAGTTAGGGTAAGGAGAGTGAAATCAATTTACCATAATGTTTAATTTCTTGCTCTTTTTTCTTGTGATAATGTATTTTGCATCAGATATTTTTTTGTAACGATTCATCATAAGATTATAATATATTTATTCGCGACTATGCTTATAACGTACACCTTAGTTAGGACAAGTTAGGGTAAGGAGAGTGAAACCGATTTACTATAATATTTCTTGCTTTTTTTTGTGATCATGATAATGTCTTCTGCATTAGATATTTTTTTGTAACGATTCCTCATAAGATTATAGTATATTTATTCGCGACTATGCTTAACGTACACCTTAGTTAGCACATGTTAGGGTAAGGAGAGTGAAACCAATTAACTATTATGTTCCTTAATTTTTTTTTCTGTGATAATATCTTTTGCATCAGACATTTTTCTGTAACGATTCATTATAAGATTATCATGTTTAAAATCTTGATATTTTTTTTTATTAAATATGATGTAGGGTTTATGGATGGGCTTGATATGTGGTCTAGCTTGCCAAGCATGTGGCTTATTGCTATTGCCATTGTTCATCAAATGGGAAAAAGTAGATGCATCAACAAAGAGCAATATAGAAAATGAAGTTTTACCTTAAAATTACATGAAATTTTTTCTAGGAAAAGGGGTCAAATATGCTCCTAAACTTTTCAAAAATATTTAGATATACCTTCCGTTAAAAGTTTAGCTCATTAATGCCTTTGCCGTCCAAGTTTTGGTCCATAGATATCCCTGTTGTTAAGTTTTGGATCATATATACTACTGTTGTCAAGTTTTTGGCCATATATACTCTTGTCGCCGTTAATTAGTTTGTTGGAATTTTTCAACCCATTTTTTCTTTTTTTTTTCCTTAAAAAATTATATTTGCCACATCATTTTTTATTGCAACATTACATATAATTAATTCACTTCTTCTATACATTAAACGTCCGTTAAATGCTTTCATATACCTCACAATTTTTTTGGATTTTCTCTAACTTGTCGAAATTCTTTTGTTGTATTTTCATATTCTTGTATAACCGTTTCTCTCATACATACATACATACATGCGTACATACGTACGTATTTACGTACAAAAGATATCCTCTTAATTGACAACTTGTTTTGTTGTCTCTATATGGGCTGCCTCTTTTACACTTTACATCTCAATTTCTCACTTGGGTTTTCCCTATTCTTCTGATTCTTGATGTTGGAATTAACGGTGGTGTGAAGATGAAGTCGATTTATATGATACTAAAATAATTTACAGTTGGTAAGTACTTTAATTCTTGATTTTTATCGCAATTATTCATTGAATTTTTATGGGGTGTTCTTGACTTTTTTCATTTTGTACTTGATTATTCTTGGGGTTTATGCAAACATCGAAAAACACGAAAAAGAAATTTCGGCAAATTAGAGAAAATTCTAATAAATTATGAGTTAGATGAGAGCATTGACGGATGGTTAATGTGTAGAAGAAGGGTGAATTTAATTATATGCGATATGACAATTAAAAACTGATGTGGAAATATGATTTCTTAAACAAAAGAAGGAAAAGGGAGTTGAAAATTTTTAGCAAAGCAATTAACGGCAACAGGGGTATATATAACCTAAAACTTGATAACAGGGGTATATATGACCCAAAACTTGACAACAGGAGTATATATCACCCAAGACTTGGACGGCAAGAGCATTGGTGAGCTAAAATTTTAACGGAGAATATATCTTTTATAAATCTGCATCATATACTTTTTTTTTTATTTTGTAAATCTTCTATCGCTTCCAAATGGGTTCAAAAGAAAAAAAATATTTTATTCTTTATGTAACTATTATAATAAGTTACTAACGAAAATAACAATTATATAAATGCTAATAATTAAAAAATATTACAAAACCTTACTAAGAAAATAACAAAATATATATATATATATATATATATATATATGTTTCGAATTGAAATTAATAAATTCAATTTTGCATAACAAATGGAATGGAGAGGATCTATTTAGAGTGGGTGTATTTAGACGAGGTAGATGAGATTTCTTCATTTTTTATTAAGTTATTATTTGATTATATCTATTTAAAAGATTTGATCTGGATGAAATTTTAATTGAAATTTAAAATATGTTTGATCATAATTTTTTAAAATATAATTTCATTTAAAAAGGTATAGAACATGTTTTTATAATTTTAAGTTCTAAAACTATCAAAAATACTCAACGTTCCAAACAAATTTTTATTGCATGCAAATCTTTCTATCGGGGAAGCCGCGCTTATTCAAAAGATATATTATTAAGAATTTTTGTTTTTTTCTTAGTTGTAAGCAGAGGCGGAGCCAGCCCTCTATAGGGGGTTCGTCCAAACTCCCTTCGACGAAAAAATATATTATTATACATGATTAAAATTATTTTTTATGTGATTATAGTAGGTATTGAACCCCCTTCGACTTAGTTTTCTTTAAATATTGAACCCCTTACTTGAAATCCTGACTCCGCCTCTGTTGTAAGTAACTGTTGATAGGAGCAGCAGGATGATGATGAATATATGAATAAATAAAGATCAAAAAAGAAAAAATGGCAAGATAAATTAAATATTTAAGACAGAAATAACAATGTAGATGGTGACTGAAAAGGAAGCTCGACCTACAGGGAGAGTTGTAGACCAACTGAAAGGGATGTAACGCAGTTTGGTAGCGCCTTTGTTTCGGGTTAATTTTTCTATATCATCCTTTGACTATAATATATTTAATGGTTTAAAAAATATATTGGTAATGAACAAAATTTAATAACAATGGTAAAATGAACACAAGATGATAGATTGTCAATAAATTTTCTAAATTGGATAAATATAGTTGAACATTTATTTATTATATTGAACAAGTAAACAACAAAATTAAATTACATATAATTATTAAAGGGGAATCAATAGTCCTTCCGTTTAGTTGATCACCTGCTAAAATATATGTCTGAAATTACTTGTTCACTTATTAAATTAAAAAAAAATTAATCAAAAAAATTTCGATTTACCCCTATAATTAATATTCTTTAAAAGTGTAAATTAGTAAATTTATTCTTCTCATTATAATTTTTTAAAAAAGGTATAAAATTAAAAATAATCAACTAATATGAAATAATGAAAGTAGCAAAAAAGGACAAAGAGATTTTATTGATACCTTTCATTTATATCTAAATGGTCCAATTTTATGCATGTTGTTATGGAAGTTGCATCTAATAAATGTCACAAAAAGAAAGTGAAATTTCATGTTATTAAATTAAATGTCATAAAAAGAAATTGAAATTTCATGTTATTAAATGCTTTTACAGGAAATGTTGGTCCGATAACATACTCACTGATAGGGATGTTCATCAGTTGATTTGAATAGGTTGTAGATTAAACTTAAAATCAGATCAATTTAAATGATTTATTTTTTAATTTCTAAAATCAAATCAAATCAAACAAAAAAATAACCGTTGATTTGATTCGTCTTGATTTGGTTAGGTGATATTAGTTTCAGAACTATATTTGTCATTTAAAGTGCGAAAATTCAGAATCTCACGAGGTACCATCATTTGATGGAGACGTATGATTGGAAGTGCTACGGCTAATTAAGTTAAGTTCATGATTAAAATTCAAACTGTAACAAAATATTTATATATTTATATATATATATATATATATATATATATATATATATATATATATATATATTATCGGTTCTATTTAATTATTTTATCGATTTTTTAGAGTAAAATCAAATCAAATAAATATCTATTTATAAAACTTAAAACCAGACCAAATGATTCTAACGCACTTATCCCCAGAAATGCATAGGCTAACACACACGAAAAAGTTGAAATAATATGCAATTCTTCCTTTTTCGCTCGTTTGTCCTAAAACAGGCTACATTTACCTCTCCGAAACAACCCTTATCATTTAATAGGTCGTCACGAGTGTAGACATGAGTATTCGAAAAAAAAAATAAAAATCCGACGAATCTATAACCAAAAATTCATATGCTAATACACACTAAAAAGTTAAAATAATATGCAATACTTGTTTTTCGCTTGTTTGCCTTAAACAGGTTAGGTACGCCTCTCCGAGCAATACTTATCATTTAATAGGTCTTGAAAAGCGTAGCCATGAGTTTTTGATAAAAAAATATTTCGATCCACCTATTCCTAGAAATTCATAGGCTAACACACGAAAAATTGATATAACGGACATTCTTCTTTTTTGCTCGTTTGTCCTAAAACAAGCTAAGTCCGCATCTCCAAAGCAACCTTTTTCATTTAATAGGTCATCACAGACACAACCATAAGTTCTCAGCAAAATATCAATCCGACTAATCTATCCCAAGAAATTCGTAGACTAACACAAACGAAAAAAAACTGAACTAATCCCCGCAATTCCTGCTTTTTCGCTTGTTTACCCTGAATCAGGCTACGTCTGTCTTTTTGAAGCAGCCCTTATCATTTAATAGATCGTCATGGGCGCAATCATGAGTTTTTCGCAAAAAAATTATTCAGATGCATTTATCCCAAGAAATTCATAGGCTAACGCAATAAAATATATATGTGCTTACACTAAAATATATATTTATATTTATATTATCATATTAAAGTGTGAAGGATTTTGAAAAGTGATTTAAATTTTCTGTACTTCATTAAAATCTCTGCAATAGACAAAATTATTTAATTTAAATAATTAAATATTACACGTGTGACACACGTATAATTAAATTAGTCGTATTAAAAGTATGAAGGAAAAAAAGAATTTAATGATAACTCACATTTGATGTAATTTGCAACTTTTTATTTTCTTATGTTTATTTTTTTTTCTAGTGCAATTTTTATGTTGTAACTTCTAGAATTTGATGGGCTTTTCTGATATTTAAGGTAGTCTTCCATTTAACATATATTATTTAATATTTAGTGAAATTAGTTGTGCTCGCTTATGATAAACTTAAACTGTTCAAAAAAATATTTTGTAGGTATTTATCTATGAAAAATGTAATATATCAAAAAAAAAAAATCCTTAAATATGCATTTAACTTGAAAAGAAATTGAAGGTTTGTAAGTATAGAAAAAAAAAATTCACTTGAAAATCTATTATATTTAAAAAAAAAATCATGTCTAAATGCGCCTTTTAGAGATTGCTTAAAGCCTATCTAAAAATATAAGGGGTTATTTTTATCATTTTCTTCTTTTCTTTCCACTAGTTCTTTAGGTCACCAATGTCGGTCCAATAAAAATATGAAAAAAATATGTAGTATTATTAGGACCACAAACTTTATTTTTATATTTATTATAACATTCTTTATTTATAGCAGCATAATTCTATCAGTGTCATTACTCATTAAAGTTTCTATTGTTCATAGATGTGTGTAACTCTAAAATATACTCAAATTTTCTTGGTTCGAATTAAACAATTCAGCAAAATAGTCTCTAGATAATAATTATACACTTCACAATGTATAACTAAATACTATATTTTTTTTATAAAAAAAAAAAGTATATATTCATTTCTAAATAAATTATTAAATTAAAGGGTTACTTATGACACGTTTTCTATGATTGAACAAGGTCATAAATAATGAATGTGAAAACTTAAAAATGTGGGAGATCACAAAGTACTACTACTACACCTACCTCTTTGCTTTCCTTTTAAAACTATATAATAATTCTTCATGTCACCATCTAGCTACTTGGGCAATTTTTAGTGACAATATACACAAATAAAATAACTTTATTGGAATAAATATGTATATTATTATTATGTTAAAATAGTTGTTAAGTAGTTCAAACCTGGGGTGTCTTATATTTTATGACCTCATTTGATTTGTACTTAATGGAGATCTGAATCTGAATGGTTCAGACTTCAGTCCATCAAGTTCATTTATTTTTTTGTTGATAAACTGCCTCTTAATGTATCTGAAAGCCTCTGAATCAGTCAAATATGAAAAAGAGTCTGAACACTTTTTAAAACATAATTTATTACCTCAAAACTCTCTTTAAATATTTTAATTATCTTGAAATATTTTAATTATCACTCAAATAATATTCAGACTCTTTTTAAAACGTAATTTATTCGCTCAAAACTCTTTTTAAATATTTTAATTATCTTTAAATATTTTAATTATCACTCAATTAATAATTTGATGTTTAAGTTTTATCTAATTTTTGTTTCATATAATATAATATTTTATTACTTTTAATATTTGAATTACATATTTATTACGAATAAATATATTACGTACATTAGGATGTTAAAAAACAAACGGTCTTAATCATTCAGTAGTCAGATCTAAAAACAACATCTGAATCATTCAGATATTCATTCAGATTCACACGTCTTAATCTTAAAAAAAAAGACAAATACACCCTATATGACTAAAGCTTAGGTTCAAATATCTGAACTTCAATCATCATAATATGTGCATGAACTTCGGGAAAAAGATAACTAAATTCAACTACATATAATTAAGGAAAATATGTTTTGTTTCCACCCTGAACTATATATGAAATTGGTGAGGCACATTCGAACTTTTGGTGGGTCCTATTATCCCTTGGATTAATTAAAATCGAATTTTTGGCAATCTTAGTGCCTACATAGCACATACAGTGTGTTGATGTGCCATGTAGGCACTAAGATTGTCAAAAATATGATTTTAATTAGTCCAGGGGATAATAGGACCTCCAAAAGTTTGGGTGTACCTCAACAATTTCATGTATAGTTCAGGGTGAAAACAAAGCATTTCTTCTGTAATTAAGTGTAAGCAAAAGCGATTGAATTTGATCCATGTCTTAACTTCAGACATATAACTTCCAAATTTAGTAAATTTTGTAAATAATATAATTTAAATGGTGATTCCAAAATCGGATATTTGTGTGTTTACTATTAATTTACGTGGCAAACTGTTATGGTTGGTGATTATTAATTATGCAATTCTGCATTTGACTTTAGACATACATTTTGTTAGTTGTTACCATCATGTATTCAATGACTACCACAACAACAATTAAGAGAATGAGTTAATTTTGTACTACAATGATATAAAATAAGAGGAATTTTCTAACTATATATAGATATATGTTCTTCTCTAATTAAGAAACTTCCACCCTATTCGCCCCGCAACGACACCACACCTCATGATGAGGCGCGATGCGAGGGGGGCAACGCGATGCATGACGCCCACGTAGATGTGCCCTCGGCCAGTCCGAATATGAACTCGTTTAGATTTATTCTCCCTTAGATTCTGCAGGCATGTGATTGTGGATTTCACCACGATAGGAGTGTAGGTCATCTAGGGAGAGACACCATATGAAAGGTGTTATTTTCATTTGTACTTCGGGTATACAAAATCAGTATATGCAGAACAATAACTTCAACTAGAGTTTAAGTATAAAGAAGAACACAATGAAGTATATCAAATACCCTCTACACAAGATCAAAATGACCTTTCTAAGAGGTGTATTTTATTCTTTTAGAAATTAAGATGAAACAGAAAATAGTCAAATCGTCCGAATTCACGGAGTTTCCTTAAGGAAATAATTCCCCTCACTGTACCCGAGGTTGTGAAATTTTTCCTCCCAGGATAAAATGGCTAAACAGACCAACTGTAGCGGTACCTCAAACGGTTGGAATATCTTTGAACACACAGAACGTTTTGATTGATCACATAGAGTATTTTTGTGACAAGAAGAGAGTTTTTAATCTGAAAATTTCGTACTAAACCTATGGAAGAAACCAGGTTTATATAGCCACAACATGCCTCTTCTGAAAAGAGGCAATGGTTCACTCCAAAGGTTACACCTTTGCTGTAAGTTCATGTCTGTTCATCAAAGATTGCATCTTTTCCTGAACAGTCATCTCATTTCATGAATCAGTATGTCACTTCATTGAAGGATTACATCCTTCTGAAGCATCATTTCAAACCATTTTAACCTTCTGTTGCCTCATATCAGAACAATGTATCATTTCTGAAGCACTAGTTCGAAAACAATGCATCAGTTCACTTGAAACAGTGCAATTGTTACTGCATGTATATATAAATGGTCCAAAACTGCACAAAATTTTTTACTGCATTTTTTCTTGGCATTCTTCGAAATTCAAATAAAGTTTGTCCAAAAAGATAGATCTCATCGATCAATCATTTTGGGAAATCCAAATCCAAATCCAAATTCGAATCCGAAGCTGAGCGAGCGACGACGACGATGGCGCGAGGCATCTATTATTTCTTGCCTCACTTGCCATGTGGAGTAAGTGTTCTTGATTATAAAAACTTTCAAGTTCTCTTTTTCCACCAATGTGAGAGAAAGAGTAAACTTTCTAATTTGAGAGTACACTTTCCATTTTAGTGTCTCCTTCCCCTCCACCATTTTATTCTCCATTTTTTCATTCACACTTCTTTCATATACTATGAACCCAACAATCGCCCACATGAATGGGGAATGAATATTTTTCATAAAATTTTTACGGACAAGTATGTGATCATCAAGCAAATACTGATTGCATCTGGATAAGTGGGTTTCCTTTTGAAATTTCTGTAGTGAACATGCATCGGATGCACTCGTTCAATCGGCAGATTTGATATCTTTGAACCGTCGAGATTGAATGTACACCTAGACAATACATGTCACACAACCAACCTTTTAACGTTTATGGTTCTCATGGTTTTGTTCTTTTCAGTCATGAACACGTCCCGGTTTCATGAGAGTTTAGAAAATAGGCCTTTACTAACATTCTCTTTGAAGCGGCTTCCACTTAACTCTTGCATAGGTGATTTCTAAACGTTCAATTCTGTAGATTAAACTATTTGGTCAAATCTGTCAAATTTAGATAATCATTAAAAGACTTTTCACCTTAAGTCTTATCCTAGTTTACTATACATTGTCTACATCATGAGAATGGGTTGGGTAATTGACAATGTTGAACCTGTCAGACACAACTTTGTTTCATCTCCTTGAACCTAGATCTTGGAATCTCCATTCTGCTAGGTAGAGTTACCGCCATGCTGACTCGTCCTAGGCCTTAAACCCATTCCCTTGGATGTTCTTCCCACTCCTTCTCTAGATAGACCTTTTGTAAGTGGATCCGACACATTATCCTTTGACTCTACATAATCAATAGTGATAATTCCACTAGAGAGAAGTTCCCTAACGGTATTATGTCTCCGTCGTATGTGACGAGATTTACCGTTGTACATCATGCTCCCTACCCTACCTATTGCTGCTTGGCTATCACAGTGTATACATACTGGTGCCACTGGCTTGGGCCAATATGAAATATCTTCTAAGAAATTTCGGAGCCATTCTGCTTCTTCACCAACTTTATCCAATGCGATAAATTCAGATTCCATTGTAGAGCGAGCAATATAAGTCTGTTTGGATGATTTCTAAGAGACTACTCCTCCAGGGATAGTAAATCCATATCCACTTGTGGATTTTACTTCGTTCGATCCGGTGAACCAATTTGTATCACTATATCCTTCAAGTACCACAAGATATTTATTATAATGCAAAGCATAGTTTTGAGTGTATTTAAGATACCCCAAAACTCTTTTCATTGCCATCCAATGAGTTTTATTGGGATTACTCGTGTACCTACTCAATTTAGTAATTGCACATGCTATGTCTGGTCATGTACAGTTCATTATATACATTAAATATTCCAATACTCATGCGTACTCCAATTGTGAGTCACTTTCACCTTCATTCTTTCGAAGTGCAAAGTTCACATCCAATGGAGTCTTGGCAATACCAAATTCCATATCCTTGAACTTGTCAAGTACTTTTTCAATATAATGAGACTGTGACAATGTTAACCCTTGTGGAGTTCAATGGATTTTTATACCTAAGATCACATCTGCAACTCCAAGGTCTTTCATATCAAACTTACTCTCGAGCATTTGTTTGGTTACATTTATGTATCAAATATCTTTGCTGATGATCAACATATCATCAACATATAAACAAACAATGACTTGGTAATTTGGTGTGTCTTTAATATATACACATTTGTCACATTTATTTATCTTGAATCTGTTTGCCAACATGGTTTGGTCAAACTTTGCATGCCATTGCTTAGGTGCTTGTTTTAGTCCATAAAGTGACTTAACAAGTTTACACTCCTTATTTTGTTTTCCTGGAACCACAAAACCCTCAGGTTGTTCCATGTATAATTCTTTCTCCAAATCTCCATTTAGGAATGCGGTCTTCACATCCATTTGATGGATTTGAAAATCATATACCACCGCCAAGGCAATTAACATTCGAATTGAGGTTATCCTTTTTACTGGCGAGTATATATCAAAGTAATCAAGGCCTTCCTTCTGTTTGAAGCCTTTTACTACAATTCTTGCCTTGTATTTGTCAATAGTACCATCCGCCTTCATTTTTCTTTTGAAGATCCATTTAGAACCTAACGGTTTATTTTCGGGAGGGGTCAACCAATTTTCATGTATGGTTGCTTAAGATTGAATCTATCTCACTATTAACTGCCTCTTTCCAAAAGGATGAGTCTGAAGACGACATCACTTCTTTAAATATTTGAGGCTCATTTTCTAAGAGAAATATTACAAAATTCGATCTAAACGAAGTTGACGTTCTTTGACGTGTACTACGTCTTGGATTTTCTTCATTATGTACATTCTCACTTAGTTCATATCGAGGTCGTTTAGATCCTCTACTAGACTGTTCATGTCTAATTTTATACGGGTAAATATTTTCAAAGAATTCAGCATTGTCTATTCAATTACCATATTTTCATTAATATCTGGATGTTCAAATTTATGAACCAAAAATCGACATGCTTTACTACTTTTAGCATATCCTATGAACACACAGTCTACCATTTTAGGTCCTATCTTAACCCTTTTAGGTATAGGAATTGAACCTTCGCTAGACACCCCCACACTTTCAAATATTTCAAGTTGGGTTTCCTTTCTTTTCATTTTTAATAAGGAATTGATTGTGTCTTACTGTAGGGAACTCTGTTGAGTATGCGATTGGTCGTAAGGGTAGCCTCCCCCCATAAGTTTTATGGTAAACCAAAACTTATAAGTAAGGCATTCATCATTTTCTTCAAAGTTTGGTTTTTTCTTTACGCAATTCCATTAGATTGAGGTGAATATGGGGTCGTAGTTTGATGGATTATTCTATTCTCTATACATATTTGCACAAAGAGAGATTCATATTCTTCGCCCCTATCACTTCTTATCATTTTGATCTTTTGTCTAACTGATTTTCAACTTCAGTTTTATATTTTCTAAACACATATATTGCTTCATCCTTACTATTTAGAAAGTAGACATAACAATATCTAGTGCAATCGTCAATAAAGTTATGAAGTATTTTTTCCTACCACGTGATGGTGTTGACTTCATATCACAAATGTCAGTGTGTATTAAGTCTAACGGATTGGAATTCTTTTCAACGGACTTATAAGGATGCTTTGCATACTTCAATTCCACACAAGTTTGACACTTTGATTTATTTCCCTCAAAGTTTGACAAAACTTCTAAGTTAATCAGTTTTTGTAACATTTTATAATTAGCATGGCCTAAATGTTTATCCCATAAATCATAAGACTCAAGCAAATAAGAAGAATTCAAACTTCTATTTATTTCAACAGTCATTACATTCATCTTATAAAGGCCTTCGGTCAGATAGCCTTTTACTATATACATTTCTCCTTTGCTAATTACAATTTTTCCAGAAACGGTTATACATTTAAATCCGTTCTTATCTAGGAGTGAAACAGAAATTAAGTTCCTACATAACTCTGGAACATATAACACATTATTTAGTGTCAAGACCTTGTCGGAAGTCATCTTTAAGCAAATTTTTCCTGTTCCCTCCACCTTAGCAGTAGCGGAGTTAGCCATGTAGATCGTTTCTTCTGCTTGAGCCGGAGCAAATGATGAAAACAACTCCTTGTTGGCACATACATGGCGGGTGGCACCAGAATCCATCCACCATTCGCAAGGATTCCCCATCAAGTTGCATTCTGAGAACATAGCACACAGATCATCGCATTCTTTGTTGGACTCAATCATATTTGCTTGATCCTTATTCTTGCCTTTCTTTGGGGCACGACAATCTATGGACTTGTGGCCAATCTTGCCACAGTTAAAGCATTTTCCCTTGAACTTTTTCTTGGGTTGATTGCTTCCTTGTTCAGCTTTCTTCCTTTTCTTGGAATTGTTTTGGTCATCTTCTACAATATGTGCTCCATTAATTGTAGAATTCCCCTTTGACCTTTTTTTGGCAGCTTTATTATCCTCTTCAATACGAAGTCGGACAATTCGATCTTCAACAGTCATCTCCTTGTGTTTATGCTTTAAGTAGTTTTTGAAGTTTTCCACAAAGGTGGTAGCTTTTCAACTATCGCTGCTACTTGGAAAGCATCATTCACATTTAAACCTTCTGCTAGGAGATCATGTATGATGACTTACAACTCCTGTACTTGAGAGACAAAAGATTTGCTATCTATCATTTTGAAGTCCAGGAACCGTGCAACAAGGAATTTCTTAATTCCCGCATCCTTCGTCTTATATTTTCGTTCAAGTGCCCCCCACAGTTCCTTTGATGTCTTGGTTCCACTATAAACATTGGAGAGGTCGTCTTGGAGACCACTCAGAATATAATTACTGCAAAGAAAGTCCGAATGTTTCCAAGCTTCTACAATAACGAAGCAGTCTTTGTCCGAGGTTCCCTCGGATACCTCAGGAGTGCCTTCGCTAGTGAACCGTTGCAGACATAAAGTGGTGAGGTAAAAGGACATCTTTTGCTGCCACTGCTTGAAGTCAATGCCCGAAAATTTTTTGGGCTTCTCTGTCGGTGCCATTGTTGGCAGAGCATTTGTGCGACTTGATGTGGCAATATTAGTTACCCCCACAGACGTTGTCGCATCCATCATTTCACTTTCAGTTGCCATTTTTTCTGTCACCACAAGCCAAAAAATACTTAGTGTTTTCAGAATACTACTTATAAAAATTAAGCAACTTTAAATTTTTTTTCTTGTTTCTAGTTAACAATGAAGTTTTTATAACTTTCAATTGTCAACCGAATGATCTTTAACTTGTGATGAAGTTTTTATGACTTCAAATCAGTAGTTAAGTTCAGGCGAAGTAGAAAGCTAAAACTTTAATCTCCAAAAACAAGTAATACAGATTCTGTAATAGTATTTATTCCTTAAGATTGTTATTTTCGTTTGTACTTCGGGTACACAGAATCAGTATATGAAGAACAATAACTTCAACTAGAGTTCAAGTATAAACAAGAACACAATGAAGTATATCAAATACCCTCTACACAAGATCAAAATGACCTTTCTAAGAGGTGTATGGTGTATTTTATTCTTTCAAAAATTAAGATGAAACAGAAAATAGCCAAGTCATCCAAATTCACGGAGTTTTCTTAAGGAAATAATTCCCCTCACTGTACCTGAGTTTGTGAAATTTTTCTCCCAGGATAAAATGGCTAAATAGACCAACTGTAGTGGTACCTCAAACGGTTGGAATATCTTCGAACGCACAGAACGTTTTGATTGATCACACAGAGTATTTTTGAAATAAGAAGAGAGTTTTTAATCTGAAAATTCCGTACTAAACCTATGGAAGGAACCAGGTTTATATAGCCACAACATGCCTCTTCTGAAAAGAGGCAATGGTTCACTCCAAAGGTTACACCTTTGTTGTAAGTTCATGTCTGTTCATCAAAGATTGCATCTTTTCCTGAACAGTCATCTCATTTCATGAATCAGTGTGTCACTTCATTGAAGGATTACATCCTTCTGAAGCATCATTCCAAACCATTGCAACCTTATGTTGCCTCAGTTCAGAACAATGTATCATTTCTGAAGCACTAGTTCGAAAATAATGCGTCAGTTCACTTGAAACAGTACAACTGTTACTTCATGTATATATAAATGGTCCAAAACTGCAGAAAAAAATTTACTGCATTTTTCCTTGGCATTCTTCGGAATTTAAATAAAGTTTGTCCAAAAAGATAGATCTCATCGATCCGAAGCCAAAGCCGAGCCGAGCGAGCGACGACGGCAGCGCGAGGCATCTATTATTTCTTGCCTCACTTGCCATGTGGATTAAGTGTTCTTGATTATAAACACTTTCAAGTTCTCTTCTTCCACTAATGTGGGAGAAAGAGTAAACTTTCTAATTTGAGAGTACACTTTTCATTTTAGTGTCTCATTCCCTTCCACCATTTTATTCTTCATTTTTTCATTCACACTTCTTTCATATACTATGACCTAATAATAGGCTAGAATGATGTGGAGGAAAAGAACATGGAATAAAGGTGTCAGGACTATTAAATATGTGAAAACGCAGTGGACAACAGATAGGACATCCAGCGTCACATTATTAGTTATAGTACTATACGGGTCCTCTCTAGGGAACCTGTTTCATTGGATATAAGTCATTCATTGAACCTAGAAGTAGGGATTTCTCTTTACTTAATTATTTGAAATTAGACGTTAAGTAATACAATGCACTCTTTACTTGTTCTTCAAGCATTAGTTTTCTCTTTACTTTCTTGCTTGTGTTTTTCTCTCGTGGAAGCTATCAAGGGCTTCGTTACGCCAATTTGTCCTTTGCCATTGTTAAACGTAAGTATTTTATATTATCATTATTAGAATAAATTACTGTTATAGTTACTATTTTTTATATCTGTAGAAAACTCCTCCTATTGTAGAAGTTTACTGTTGTTGTATATCTGTAGAAGACTCCAACTGTTTAGGAGTATATGTAATAATTAGCTTCCTTAAGTTTGGTTGTAGGTTGTTATTTATTGTATTTAAATCTTGGATTCTTAAGGAAAAAAATCATCTTTCGACTACTTCTCTCTATCTGATTTTATATGGTATCAGCATCTCTAGCCTCTTACGTTTTAGATCCTTTTCTCTCCCCATCCATGGCTATATCTCCAGAAACAACCCCTCCAATTATTATTAACTCTGGTGATGCTACTACTACTAATAACAGTTCTACTGTTTCACCTATTGTTCATGTGGTACAATTCAATCCCGCGTCTCAATTATCTATCAAATTACAAGGTAACCTCAACTGCTCGACTTGGAAAGCATAACTTGTGATGCTAATCAATGACCATTAATTCATGGGACATCTTGACGGATCAAAATCGGCACTACCAATGAGTCACTTCGAATTTTGGCCCTTGAAATTCCTTAAGCTCTGAGCTCATTGCCCTGATTACGACTGAAACCTATGAGTCGTAGGGTGTCCTGACGAGTCATAACCAAATAGTAAGTTTGTGGATTGATTCTGCTCTGAATACGAGTGGCTCACAAACAGCCATAAGGACATGTTACAAGTCGTAGGATCCAATCATAGGGTGTCCAGTATTGGACCCATTTGGGTTCTGTGTTGCTTACGACTAAGACCCTACGAGTTGTAAAGTCTTGATACAAGTTCTAGTCCTGAGTCGTAAGGTGGACAGTGTATGGGGGTCCAAGTCACTGTCTTGGTTACGACTCGTGGTGATAAGTCATAAGGTGTGGTAACGAGTCGATGGTTAACTGATTGTCAAAGGCGACACTTTTTAGGTTTTAAGTGAGGGCACTCTGTTTAAGTTAAGGCTAGGGTTTCACAGAAAGAGGTCATCCAGGGTTCTAAGGGTGCCTTCTTTTCCAAATTTTTTGATATTTCAGGCATATTACTCTTCCCTCATTGTCAATTTTGTTAAAGCATGTGATTTAAAGTATTGTTCATAAGATATTGATGTTGGGTTTTGAACTATGGGCTGAGAATTTTTAATATAAATTGTTTAAAATGTTTTTTCATGATATCTATGAAACTATTGTGCTTAAATTGATAGTTGGTAAATGCATTGAAGTGCATGAAAATGGTGGATGGAAATAGGGGTACAAATATATCTCCAAATTAATTGGTTTGGTATGGAAATTGGTACAACCTCAAACCACTTGCATACTTGATTTTAGTTTATGCATTATTACTTGGTTTGATTTATTTCTTGAAACTAATGCATAGCATAAATGGTTAATTTGTTGAAGATAGTTTTGAAAACCTTGTGGGGTACACGGGAACCTCCCCAAGTGATTTTAACAATAGAGTCTATGGGTTACATGGGATTCCCCTAAGTGTTAGCTAATGAAATTTCTTCCAAGCTATGGTTGGGATGACGATACCACTTAATAATCATGGGCGGAGCCACCTTAAACGAAGGATGGTCAGATGAACACCCTTCGTCGAGTAATTACGTGGTCTACAAAGGTTAAATGTTAGCTATTATGAGTAAATATTTGATTTTGCACACCCTTAACATAACTGGGAAGAAAATTTTCACACCCTTTGCTAAATTCTTGGCTCCGCCACTGTTAATAATGCCTTAATAATTGACTCCTAGAACTGGTGGTTTGGTTATGTGTTAAATATTTTAATTGGGCAATAATGGGAGTTGTGATAGTTAGTCGTGAAGATGTGAGTCCAAAGGACGGACACTAAAAACTCATGTTTGTCGACATGAGGGTTGGTCTTAATGACCATGTATTTGTAGGGATACAAGGAAATCCCCAAGTGTATATTCGTATATATGTATCATGGAGGGCGAAGTGTACAAGAAAATCCCCGATCATCTATAATATCTTCGATTCATGCGGCTAAGATGCACTAGGGCCCGTTCATAGGGTAACACTATACCCATATAGCCCATGGGTGGACTTAGGACGGTAAAGCTACACAACCCAGGTTAAGGTATTAAAATGCATGCTAAATCTTGTTCCCTATCTCAATTTTTTTTATGTATATATATGTATGTGTGTGTGTATTTGCATATGGTTATGTGCTTGGTAGATTTGGTTCTGGATTGATGGCATTACTTTATCTTTATCCCGAAGTTTCATGTTGAGGTTCACATCATTAACCGTCTTCAGACATTGTACTCCCACGCAATGCAAGAACGGGTCATACTTCTATTTCTTCTGCACATTTATTAGGATCCAGGATCAGCTCGTTAGTCAAACTGAAGTGGTGAGCTTCTATACTTTGGAAGACCCCATTTCATGTTGTGGATTTCCTTATGTCTTTACTATTTTTTTTTTGTTTTAGTTTTGTCTATGGTCGGGGGCGTGATCCGACTAGATATTCTTTGGTTTTGATTAGAGGTTTTGTTGGACTATTATAGACATGGGTGGTATCGGTGTCTATATCGGTATCAGTATTGATATTGGTTATTTGATTAGTTGTTGGTGGTTGGTTTTGGTCATAAACTTATCATAATGTTTTTAGTTTGATATTCTCTTATCTTGTTATATGTTAAGAGTTCATCCAACATGAGGTGTCAGAAGGTCAAAGGTTGGGTATTGGGGGTGGTCTCCAGTCCTGGTTGAACTTGAGATACCTGACACAACCAGACCCTGGTTCGGGTCATGTCAGTTACCCAAGATAACCTTATGATGCCAAATCCTAGATACCAGGTCTGATTCTCTCAGGACCAGCTGATCCAGCAAGCAATAATGGCATCTGTTTATCCCACCAATGTGCCAACTGTTGTCACAACTCCATCTACTAAGACCGCCTGAGAACTTCTTCACACGACTTACACAAATAAGGGCCACATTCGCATTTTTATCTAGCACAACCAATTGCAAAATATCAAGAAAGCCTTTAAATATGTTATAGAATACTTACAAAGGTTCGATCTCTCTCTGATGCTCTCAAAAGTGTTGGATCACCAGTAACAGAAAATGATCTGGGCATCGAGTACCGTGAAAACTCTGCCGCTATAAGATCAAAAGACTCTTCATTATGTTTTGAAGAATTGCTTCACAAGCTCACATATCATGAGCTTTTCCTCAACCACCAAGATCTTGAGAATCCATCCTTCAATATCACAGTTATTATAGCATAGAAGACAAACATGTCATACCAGTCTAACAGGAACAACTATCATTTCAACAATCAATAATAAAACCTATCTACTACTTGACGGTCTAGCTCCAACAACCAGCAAAATTGGAGATAAAACTCGAGAAAATTTGTTTGATACTAATTGTGCCAAAAAATTTGATCATACTGCAGATGTATGCCATTTCAAATTGCACAATCATTTTGAAGCTAAGGCCAACTTTGCCTCTAATTTGCAGTCAGCAGAAAGATCATGGGTTCTGAATTCTGGTATGACTCATCATATCACACCTGAACCTGACAATCTTGAAGAGTATACAGGCAATGAGGAAATATCTATGGGTGATAGTAAAACCATTTCTATACTCATACTGGTTCAACTCAGATACAAGCATTTAATTCTTCTTTTAGGCTTTATAACACCCTATGTGCTCCACCAATTAAAAAGAATCTTATTTCAATAGCCAAGTTTTGTCAAGACAGTCTAACATCTGTTGAATTTTTTTTCATTTACTTTTCCTGTGAAGACCTGCATACTCAGACGTTGTTGGTGCAAGGACAGAATAACAAAGGACTATATGAATGGCCGCATCAGCCAATCGGACCACCAATATCCATCAATCTTTCCTCCACAAAAGTTACTTTTCAGCTATGGCATTGTGACTTGGGTATCCTCATTTGACAATTTTAAATTTTATTTTGAAGAAGTTTTATTTACCTGTTGCTACTAAAGAAAAACTTGAACTTTGTAATGCTCGTTCCTCTAATAAATCACATTGTTTTCCAGTTCAACGACTCACTTTATCTAGTAATGTTCCTCTTTAGATTATCTTCAACGATTTATGGAGACCATCGCCTGTTTAATCAATAGACAAAAAGTTATATTAATGTACTTTTGATGATCAATACACCAAGTATACTTGGTTGTATACAATTAAAAATAAAAGTGAAGCCTCTTTGTTCCAAAATTTTCATTCTTTAATAGAGTATGTTTTTCAAAATAAAAATTAAATCTCTTTATACTAATGGAGGAGGTGAATACAAAGACTCTTCAATCTTATCTTCAATAAAATGGCACTGAACATTTAGTTTCACCTCCCTACACGCCACAACACGTTGGCATAGCTGAAGTCGTCATCGTCATATTATCGAAACAACCAAAACCCTTCCCCATGAAGCATTCCTACCACCAAAACTATGGTTTTTTGTCTGCCATCATGTGGTTTATTCATTAATAGGCTACCCACACCCATTTTAAATAACGAGTTACCCTACCAAAAATTTGGTAAATCATCCATGTCAATCTTAAAATATTTAGTTGCCTGACGCGACCCGATCGAGGGCCTTGTCATAATGGGCATCCCAAATCCGATCGAGATCAGAGACCACCCCCGTTACCCAACCCAACCTCCAGCCGTCGGGCTTGAGTTGGATGAATTTTGAGAATATAGCAAGATAGTGCGATACCTCACATCAAGACTCTGGATAAGATCACAACCATGACCGACCCAACCGAGTCCAACAATCCAACTATACCAAACCATTTCAAAACAAGGGCCATAAACCAGGCCATAACCAAAGATATTCCACAACATAATATAATTAATCCCAAAATAAAATACGATGGAACAACTAATAATATTGTCCAATGATGTCAGCTCACTGGCTTATTTCAATGCCAAGGTCGATACCAATATCGATCCCGTTCATTCCAACCCATAAAAGTACCACAAAGCCTCTAACCAAAAGAGTAATAAAAATTGGTTGGGACATGCCCCTAACCATGGCTAAAATTAATATCCAAAAATAAACCCAAATGTCCAAAAAGTGTTCATAACATGAAATCCAAAAGGATGGAAGCTCACCACTTCAGTCCAAATACTGATACCTGAGTCAATCACTATGTAGGATGAGAAGAACGGCAAGTTCCTGCATAGCGTGGGTATACAGTCGTCAGTAGACGGGTTAGCGGGTGAACGCTAGTATGATCTCAGGATAAGAATAAAACAATGTCATTTATAAAACCAAGTAAAACCATCCACATGCACACAACCATATATATATATATATATATATATATATAAACCATGTCGGAAAAAAGGATCGGGTTTAGCATGCCTTTAAAACCTTTACCTGGACTGTGTAGGTTTATCGTCCTAAACCACCCATGAACTATATGAGCTTAGGTCCCCCTACTAAAAGAGGCCCAGTGCGTGTAGCTGCACGACCAGGGAAGAAAATCCGGAATGACTAGTACATCCCCCAAAATATAGTTTGACATCATGCACACAATCACCAAAACCAACCTCACATCGGCAAATATGAGTCTCCATTTTTTATCCTCCCGGGATCTTTACCTTCTACGGCTTTGTTACACATCCCGCTATTATTGTTCAATTAAAATCAATTTTTAAATAACTAAACCATTATTCATTTATTAAATGATGACATTAATATTGGTATCGTCATACAAATCCTTACTTACAAGTTTATCCATAGCCAACCATGTATAGTCATAAGGGAACTTTCAAGTGCCCTTTCATTTACCATGTTAAACCACTTGGGGGATTTCATGTACCCTTCAAGCATAACCATCAGCCATTCACTTTTCCAAGCCTTTGAACCACGCATAATTTCTTTACCAAGTTTTAAAACAAAGAAGAGTTCCATTAAAAATAGTTAAGGCAATGAACATATCTTTATAAGTATTTTGTCAAATACATTCGGGGCATAATATAACTCAAACCGATTCCAATTACCATTAAACCATTCCCATCCAATTCAATTATCCAAAACTACCATTAATGCATGTAAAAGCATAATTAAAACCATGAAAAACCAGAACCAACCATTTAATATCAAAATCCCCAATTCATATTTGAAAACCAAAATCATACCATCAATAAAATCATGAGAACATTCATAAAATCA
This sequence comes from Capsicum annuum, assembly GCF_002878395.1. NCBI lineage: Eukaryota > Viridiplantae > Streptophyta > Magnoliopsida > Solanales > Solanaceae > Capsicum > Capsicum annuum. The sequence continues at coordinate 2,137,024 of NC_061120.1, read as the reverse complement.
TGATTTTAGATAGAATCAATGATGGAAGAGAACATGTCTTAAACCAAGATGATTATGGAAAGAAATCACCAAGATAAGCCCCAAATCAATCCTCTAGTTGAAACCCTAGCTTCCCTTGACAAAAAAATTTTGATAGAATTATAGAGTGTTTAGATGAGTTTCTAAGTGTTAATGAATGGAATAATAGGGTAAATAACCTCTCAAGTAGGTTGGAAATCGTGGAACCTTATTAGGATAGGTGGAAAAATATCCAGAATACCCTCACTTAAGTTGCACAAAAATCTCATCACAGGGATACAATTGACCCTCACGAGTTGTACCCTTCCAATACAAGTGTTACCCTTTACTCGTATCCTAGCCTCAACCTTTGTGTAGACACCTAATTTTGTCCCTTCCAACGTTGATTTTATCCTCTTTTAGCTCACCTTACCACGTGTCCTCATCCATGTGATTATATCCCACAATAATACAAAAAATAACAACTCTTAGGAAAATCCCTAACCAACCTAAACAAAAATATTCGTGTGATAACTAATTAACAACCCTCTCCTATGAAATTAAGTCACCTCACTACCCCACCCCTCCAATTAAAAGACAACACCTCACCCACTACTCCACCCTCCACCCATGTGACCCTTCCCCCTCCTTTTTCTTGTCCACAAAGAAAGAATATATGTGGGACCCATTGAAATTCCCACATCATAACAAATCCATGCCCATTAAATACGAAAATAACAAAAGAAACAGGGGAGGGCCATTTTTTGAGGGGACCACTAGGGGTTTTCTTTTCTTTACAATATATACATGCAGAAAGGGATTCAAGAAGGGGGGTCACATTTTTATCAAAGAAACAGAAAAACAGAGGAATAAAATACCTCCATTTTTGCTCCTTTTTTTTCTTCTCCGAGAAAATATACACTAACACCACTCCTTCGATCGTCTCACACCACAACACACACTCACTTCCATTTAATTTTCACGGATGAGCACACACTAATCGCTCTCTAAATTCTCAACCATAAATCATACCCACCTGCACCCAGTGAAAACTTGAGAATGAAGACAGTTTGAGAGACAGAGATCTGATCATTTTTTTGAGAGAATTTTGGCGAAATTTTGCCGGAATTATTTTTTTTAAGTTCGTGTTCGATCGGGTTCGCCCCCAAAATCCTGAAATCTCACTGTTTCCTTTGATTTCAAGGCATAACCAGCCGAAAAAGCTAAGGATTTTCCGGAAAACGTGAACTGGCAGCAGATCTTTTGCTGGAATCGTTTCTATTTTTGGTCGATTTTTGGGTATCCTTACATACGGGCCAGTCTGTTTCTGTTGCTATTTTGTTGTGGTTTCATCGGTCTTCACTACTGATTTAAAGATTAGAATCTCGTTCGTCTCGACTTGTTAATCGCGATCAGTTTTTGAGTTTTCAATTTTCAATACCGAATTTGGGGTTATCACATTTTGGACTGTTTCTCGACTGATTTCAAGAGTCGAGATTTTGTAGGAATTCTTTAAGGTTCTTGGATGAGCTCTTATTTCTCTCATTAAAATCAATCGAAATCTCTCGAGGTCCATCTCTTTACTCCCTTTCTTTCTTATTTATTTTATTTTGTTAGAATGATTAAAATTATGTGTTGGGTTATTGTAATTGTTTGATGTTGTTGATGTTATGATCATGTGCGTGATGATGTGACTCCAGTTGTAGGAGGAACGAACTTGATTAGTTTTAACGATGTGATTGATAGAAGAGGATTTGGGATGGAATCGTAGAGTTGAAAAATATAACTGAGATTAATTTGAGTTTATTATTGTTTGATTTAATCTGAAATAAGCATAAATATAGTGTGAACGTGAAAGAATTATGAAATGTGGAAATGGATAGGCAACATAGGTTTGGGTAGGCATCAATTTAGGAATAAGTGTTTTTTGTTGTTTGATTGAATGTGTGGAATGTTGAACAGGTCGAATGCTTTTCTAGTTTATCTCATGAAATTAAAATTGTATTCATTTGCCGGGGAATTCCCCGAAGAAATTATACTTATTCACCGGGGAATGCCCCGAAGTATCATGTACTTGAAGACAGCGCACGGTCAAGGCCCGAAACGTCGGGTGGAGTTTAATTCAGGAGTAGTTTAGGGATAGTTTAGAATATAATAGGTTTACATTTTCGTATTTTTCATTATTCGGGACTGTATAATTGGACTAGACACTATATTTTTCATTCGTTTTGTTTTGTTGGTTTGATTGATTATTTTATGTGTTTTGTGTGGTTTATACATTTGTAATGTCAAAATTAGCCGATACTCTCTACCAAGCGACCGTGGTCGAACCACGGGATTGAGGGGTGTCTAACACCTTCCCCTCGGTCAACAGAATTCCTTAGCCGAAATCTCTGTTCGCGGATCAGTTTTAGAGTCAAAACCATTTTGAAAAAGAATTTCCAAAGGTGACTTGGCACACCCGATTTATGCTAAGTTGCGACTCTGAATTTAATTGAAAAGAATCCTTTTTGAAATAAATATTCATTTTGTCACTTCAATAATAAAAACTCTTTCAAACTTTAAAATATAATTCTTTTTGGATGAAAAGGGGTGTGATAGCTCAGGCGACTCTGTTGGGGATTTTTTAAAATTCGGGCTTATTTTGGGAGTTGTATCGGCTTAGTTTGACATTACGGGTGTATAAACATTATTTGAGTTATCGTTTGTTGTTTATTTTATCATTGTGCTATGTGTTTATAGTTTTTCTCTTGTGTGTTACCGCTTTATATCTGGCATCATGTGCATAACCCATGTCAATTCTTTCTGCAACAAGTTTCGAAGTGCACGTCGTGTGCACGAACTCTAGTTGAGTCACCCTTATTTTAGGAGGGGGAGCCGTTGGATGTATGGAGCAGGTGGAAAGCAAAGCAGCCACTATCGACCATATGCTCCCCCGAACGACCTTGTTAGTAAACCCCAACGTAGGTCAGCCTTTAGGTCTTGCTTACGTGCATCATATTGAGACCTTAGCTGGTCTCTCTTGGTCCTTTGTAAGAGACTCTCCTCTAAAGCATCCCTACGTGCTAATTGTTGTATTTTTTAGGGTAACAGGATCATTTGATGGACTGATTTGGGGAAAGCATGTGCTAGAATTAAAGAAAGGTGTGTAGGCATGAAAAAATTAAACAAAAAAAAAAGGAAAAAAAAGAGAAAAGGTGAATCAAAAAAGAGTTTCATAGTTTTTAGGTTCTTTATGGCTTTTGTTTTCAACAATTCAAAAATTCAAGAAAAAGAGTTTTTTTTTTTTACTTTTTGCACTCATTTTTCAAAAATGAAAAAAAAATATCATCAAAAAAATTTTCCTTTTGTTTCCTTTAGCAAGCATTCACAATTCGAAAACTCCAAAAAGATTTTTTCAGGAGCTTTTTATAAAAGAAAAATTCAAAAAAAGGGTTGTAGAAGTTTTGAACATTTCTTATTACAAAAATACCAAAAAAAATTCTTTCATAGCTGTTGGTGTCGTTTTTTATGTGAAGTGTCAAATTGAAAACTCAAAAAAAAAATTGTTATGTTGTTCATCGTGTGTCTTGGTCGTGCCTCAAGTCAGGGTGCAATCTGTTATTTAATCATTAATTGTCCAATCTGAACAAACTACGCACCCCTGATTCTCCTCTCTCGGGAGTGAGATACGTAGGCAGCCTATTATAGGTTCGGGGATCTTATTTAAAAAAATCCAAAAAGATTTTCTTCACTTTTCATTTAGAGTAGGTGTTTCATACATGTCTTGAAAAGAAAATACAAAAAGAAAATTCCTCAATAGTCTTAGGTTTCATTTTTGGTTGATCTTATCTCAAAAATTCAAAAAGATTTTCTTCACTTTTATTTAGAGTAAGTGTTTCATATACATCTATAAAAAAAAAAACTACAAAAAGATTTTTCTTTAATAGGTTCAAGTTTCATTTTCATATGAAATTCAAAATTGAAAATCCAAATTTTTCTTTGGTAATCATAGGTTTCATTTTGTATAGGAATTTTAAACGTGAAAAATTCTAAAAGAGTCTATTCTTTTGACAATCTATTCTTTTGACAATTTGTTATTTTCTTCTCTTTTTAAAGTTTCAAGAAAAAGAAAAAAAGAAAGGAAAAAATATTAATTGGCCATTTTGGCAAGACTTCACGAACTACGCATACCTGATTCTCCTCTCTCGGGAGTGAGATACGTAGGCGCCCTCCTTGTGATCTTTTCCAAAAGAAAAAAAAAGGGTTTTGAAGAAAAAATGTTGAACTCTAACATATTTGTTGCTTCTTGTTCAGTTAGTTTAAGGTGGTTGGTTTGTGGCTTCTTGGCTGGTCCTTCACATCACACCAAATCCAAGGAAGGATTAGTTGTGTCCAACAAGGATATAGAGAGTAGCATCATGGATGAAACAAAGAGTCAGAAAAATTAGAGTTTAAAGGAAGAGAATTTGAGACTGAGACAACAAATGATGAAAATGTATCGAGCTTGGGCCAGTGGGCTGCCTCCACCTCCGTTCCCCACTTTTGACCCTGTAAATACCTTGAGTCTTCCACCAAAATCGCAAAGTCAGTTTCCTTCTGTTGTTGATGCACCACAGCATGCCTCAGAATCCATTCCACATCAAATGCACCTCAATACTTCCACCACTCTTTCTTTAGCTCCTTAGTATAAGTCTACCACATTCACAGCACCACATACCGTCTGTGTTTTTGTTGCTCAACCTTCTATTAAGGCTTCCACTTTGGCTATCAATCCAACGATTGTGCGTCCCCAATCCACTAGTGAATCCACGTTCAATACTCTTGATGATCATTGTTATACTCTTGACCCTATTGTTGAATTAAGTGGACCGCCAAAATTTCTTACTAAAAAGCCTAGCATGCTAGAAGAGCCAGAGGAAATGGTTGGTAAAGTTAAGAGTGTAGAAAATGATATGAAAAGTTCCTTGGGACTTGTAGGCTATGAAGATGTTTCATACAAAAACTGGGGCATGTTGTCAAGTTTTAACCTTCTTTCAAGCTTTGAGATATCAAAATTTGAGGAGCTTGGTTTACAACATGATTCTGTGAAACATTTAGGACAATATTGCAATTAATCAAGGGAAACTGAAGGAAAAAAGAAGAGAAACACACCTATTGTCGTGCCAGGACGAAAGCAGAGTTTAAAAGGCCCAACTCACTAATACTGTCAGCCTCAATCTTGAGCTTACATATAAAATTCACTTACTCATCTGCAACAAGGTTCCTCTTTTCAAAATCCAAGGAGTTTGATTCTACTTCCTCAATGTCCTTTGACCAATTTACAATTGTGTACCCATACGTCTTTTTATGCGCAGTGGCATGCATCTGTCTCTCAACATCGTCCTTGACCCCCACAAATTTACCTAGGAACCTCTAAATCTAAGTTTTATCCGAGGCTAGAGTTTGCAAGGAGGAGGAAGGAAAAGGATAATTTCACTCTTAATGGGGAATCCTATGCCAGTTTGTTCCAGAGATTGAGACAGAGGGGCATGATTGCTCCTCTCTTTGGGCACACTCCTAATCGACATTTAAGAAATTTTGATCCTAATGTTGCACGATGTACATATTATTCTGATGCTCAGGGTCATAGTATTGAAAATTGTCGAGATTTGAAAAGAGAAATTGAAAAGATGATTCAAAATGGATCAATTATGGTGCAGAACATTGACAGTGAGGGAAGCTTCAGTCATGTTGATAGGCAAAATAGTGGCTAAGTTGTCAGGCAGAGCAATTAAGAAGTCACCCCTCTCCCTACTAGGAAGAGGTCTGGTAGTTTGTTTTGTTTTTTTTCTATTTTTTGAAGTATTTCAGGGTTGTAGTTCAAGATTTATCTTGTTTTGTCCCTTTGTCGTTTATGTTCGAACCCTCTATCTTTTATTTCAATTAAATAGAGTGCCTCTTTTTCCCTTTGTGTTCAAATATATGTTGTTTGTTTGTTTTTTTCACATAGTTTATTTTATGTTGATTCTAGTGATATGACATGCTAGCGGAATTTTCAGTCAGATCTTAAAATCCAATTTAACCATGAAACATTGAATCAGAGGTTTAAGTTAGTAAAAGAGAACATCTGAGGAAATAGGTAGAGTGCTAAGACATTTGGTAACAAGTTAAAGCCTTCTTTGAAAATTAAGGCACTTATTTTGAGAATCACAAGAATAACTTGGTCATCAATTGAAAGACATGTCTCAATTAGGTCAAATAGTGGCTGGGTGAACAGAATGAAAATCAGCTCCACAAAATCATGAGTCATTCAATGTAAGGAATATGCAACAAAAGTGGAGTTGTATGCTATAAAAGTGCAGACGAAATAGTGACGCACAAACTCAGTCAAAGTTAATGCTGCAAAAGATGTCACAAAATGATCTTCATCTTTCACTTCCATATTGCATGATATGTACTTGCATTTTTAAGGATTGATATGAAGAAGGCATTTCATTCTGCTATCCAAACATTGTGTCATTCTTTGTTTACCCCATTTGAGCTTTAGTCCTATTTTATTTCATACCCCTCTTTAGGAATCAAGATAGAGTCAGTAAAACTCAAAAGAAAAGTGTCGAAAAAAATGTGTCCAAAAGTAAAGAAAAGAGTAGAGTATCAAAAATAAGGTCAAAAAAAATCCCAAAGAGAAAAAAGAGAAAAAGAGAAACAAAAATCAGAATCAATCAAAAGAACAAGCTGTCAAAACTACGCGTGACCTGATTCTCCCTTCTCGGGGGTGAGATACATCGGCTGCCCTGCTTCGGGCTCGGTCCAACCAAATAAACAATTTAGAATCACCCAGTCAAAAGAAACTAGGGCATGAGTTAATCCTTATTGTTTGAGCTGATTCCAAAAGTTGTAAGTCCTACCCAACTTCAAGTGTCGTTTGGGCCTCATGCTATCCGTTCTTTCTAATCCTATCCAAAAACCAAGTTACAACCAAAGAAAGACCTTCAGATCAATCTTTGAGAATGTTAAGACTAAGCATGCAATGAATGTGATGACACATTTTGGGAACTACTTGTCTACCTCAGTAATAAGAATCTTAAGAGAAATAAAAATGAGAGAGTCTTATTGGTGAAAACCCTCACAGGCACCATAAGACCACTGTGAGTTGAGAGAAATAAAAATAAGAGAGTTTAATCAGTGAAAAACCCTTACGGATATAAAGTCAATGGTGAGTTGAGAGAAAGGAAGAGGCTTGTTGGCGAAAACCCTTCAAGGCACCACTAGCCGAATGAGGTTTAAATGCAATTGACCTAAGGAAGCAACTCAGTTTCGAGGCCATTAACTCAACAACAGTTTGTAGAAAGTTTGGATGAAAATATCAAACTGCTTAATCCAAAATGCATGGCATATTCATTAGAGTTGACTGTCATTAATTTTTCATTTCTTTATAAATTTTTCATTTCTTTATTTCAAACGGGGACATTCATTGTTTTTTCTTTCTTTTTTTTATTTTTTTTCTTTTCTTTAGTCAGTTTTCCAAATAAAATCACTGTCATTTTTCGCTTGTCTTTGAGTCAACTACATGTCAAAACAAGTCAGCAAAGATTTCAAAATTGGCTACCAGCTTCTTTAATTACACAAAGCAAGACAAAAGGCCAGCACATGAAAGAGACATGATTGTGATCCAAAATAAAGCATGTAGAAAGTTTTGTCAACCAACAAGTCTGGGACTCATGAAAATACCAAGGTTCAAAGGGTTTATCTGAGAAGCATGACAAAGCAGAGATATTGTATCTGTTTTAGAGTCACTCTTAATAATCTGAGTTCGGGTCAATGATGCAGCAAGTCAGTGACACATGCTAATGGTTGAAAGTAAGATTAAATGTGACAGGGGCAAGAGCGATTTTCACGAAAGCCAAAGCCACAAACCAGCCACCATGTTTTTTAAACTAACAAGTTTTCTTTGTATGAAACAGGAACACATGCTACCTTCGAATCAAGGATTTCAAATCCTAAACATCAAAGGTATAATATTCTCACTTCTACAAATATAAGAGGCAATATTGCTGCACAGATTTGGTATTCAAAGCCATGGTAAAACTCATAATCCATTATATCTAGGAGGCACACTTCCTTATTTAGGTAATTCAAGCAACATTTGTAAGGAGACACACTTTCTTGTTTGGGTAATTCAAGAGACATTTGTAAGGATACGCATTTCCTTGTTTGGTAATTCAAGCAACATTTGTAAGGAGACACACTTCCTTTTTTTGGTAATTCAAGCAGCATTGGTAAGGCGATGCACTTCCTTGAATGGTAATTCAAGTGGTATCATAAGGAGACGCACTTCCTTGTTTAGGTAATTCAAGCGGCATTGGTAAGGAGATGCACTTCCTTGTTTTGATAATTCAAGTAGCATTTGTGAGGAGACGCACTTTCTTGTTTGGCAATTCAAGCAACATTTCTAAGGAGATGCACTTCCTTATCTGGGTAATTCAAGCAACATTTGTAAGGAGACACACTTTCTTATTTTGGTAATTCAAGCGACATTGGTAAGGAGACACACTTCCTTGTTTGGGTAATTCAAGCGGCTTTTATGAGAAGACGCACTTCCTTGTTTTTTTAATTCAAGCGGCATTGTTAAGGAGACACATTTCCTTATTTAGGTAATTCAAGAGACATTTTTTAGGAGACACACTTCCTTGTTTTGGTAATTCACAGCATTTGTAAGAAAATACACTTTCTTGTTTGGTAATTCAAGCGGTATTTGTAAGGAGATCCAATTCCTTGTTTGGTAATTCTAGCGGTATTTGTAAGGAGATGCACTTTCTTGTTTGGGCAATCAAGCAGCATTTGTAAGGAGACGCACTTCCTTATTTGGACAATTCAAGCAACATTTGTAAGGAGACGCACTTCCTTGTTTGAATAATTCAAGCAACATTGATAAGGAGACGCACTTTCTTATTTTGGTAATTTAAGCAGCAGTGGTAAGGAGACGCACTTCCTTGTTTTGGTAATTCAAGAGGCATTGGTAAAGAGACGCACTTTCCTGTTTGGGTATTTCTAGCAACATTTGTAAGGAAACGTATTTCTTTGTTTGGGTAATTCAAGCAGCATTTGTAAGGAGACGCACTTTCTTGTTTAGCTAATTCAACTGGTATTCGTAAGGAGATGCACTTCCTTATTTTGGTAATTCAAGCAACATCTGTAAGGAGACGTACTTCCTTGTTTGGGTAATTCAAGCAACATCTATAAGGAGACACACTTCCTTGTTTGGGCAATTCAAGTGGCATTTGTAAGGAAACGTACTTCCTTGTTTGGATAACTCAAGTAACATTGGAGCCCGCCCGAAGCACAAGGCGAATAAATGGAAAGTTAACCAACAAGGTGAAACAAGTGAAAGCCAAGCAAAAAATTAAAAAATTGCAAGTCAGGAGCCCGCCTGAAGAATAGGGTGATGAAACTCAAGTCAAGAGTTCAAAAGAAGTTGTATAGATGGTACTTTTGTAATTTTATTTATCTTTTTAACTCTTGTAATTTTTCATTTTTGGATGTAATGACAGAGTCGTGACCTGAACCTCGATGGGACCTCACTAGACTCTCCAATTCGGTATAGTCCATCTCCTTCTAATCCTTTGAGATACCTGTCACTTGATTCCCTCATAACTTGGGTAGGTAGGATATCCTAAGTAAAGACTTGGTGTCCCTCCTTCCTTCTGTTTCCTTCTTTTAATAATGGTCGGGATAAAATTCTATCTTGTTGTCTACTTCTTTGTCTGAAAACACTTCATATTTACATTCAAAGGGGGCATGCAGTAGACACCTGATTTTGTCTCTCCCAACATTGAATTTATCCATTTTTAGCTCACCTTACCACGTGTCCTCATCCATGTGATTATATCCCACAAAAATACAAAAAATAACAACTCTTAGCAAAATCCCTAACCAACCTAAACCAAAATATTCTTGTGATAACTAATTAACAACCCTCTCCTATGAAATTAAGTCACCCCACTACCCCACCTCTCTAATTAAAAGACAACACCTCACCCGCTACCCCACCCTCCACCCATGTGACCCTCCCACTTCTTTTTCTTGTCCACAAAGAAAGAATACATATAGGACCCACCAAAATTACCACATCATAATAAATCCATGCCCATTATATACGAAAATGATAAAAGAAATAGGGGAGGGCCATTTTTTAGGGGACCACTAGGGGTTTCCTTTTCTTTACAATATATAAACGCAGAAAGGGATTCAAGAAGGGGGGTCACGTTTTTATCAAAGAAACAGAAAAATAGAGGAGGAAAACACTTCCATTTTTGCTCCTTTTTTTCTTCTCCGGGAAAACACACACTAACACCACTCCTTCGATCGTCTCACACCACAACACACACTCACTTCCATTCAATTCTCATGGATGAGCACACACTAATCGCTCTCTAAATTCTCAACCACAAATCATAACCACCCGCACCCAGTGAAAACTTGAGAATGAAGACAGTTTGAGAGACAGAGATTCGACCATTTTTTTGAGAGAATTCCAGCGAAATATCGTCGGAATTGTTTTTTTTTTAGTTTGTGTTCGATCGGATTCACCCTCCAAATCCCAAAATCTCGCCGTTACCTTTGATTTCAAGGCATAACCAGCTGGAAAAGCTAAGGATTTGCCAAAAAATGTGAACTGGCAGCAGATCTTTTGCTGGAATTGTTTCTATTTTGGGTCAATTTTTTGGATATCCTCACATATGGGCCGGTCTGTTTCTGTTTCTATTTTGTTGTGGTTTCATCAGTCTTCGCTACTGATTTGAAGATTAGAATATCGTACGTCTCGAATTGTTAATCGCGATAAGTTTTTGAGTTTTCAATTTTCAATACCGAATTTGGGGTTATCGCATTTTGGACTATTTCTCGACTGATTTAGAGATTCGATATTTCATAGGAATTCTTCGAGGTTCTTGGATGAGCTCTTATTTCTCTCATTAAAATCTATTGAAAGCTCTCGAGGTCCATCTCTTTACTCCCTTTCTTTCTTCTTTATTTTATTTTGTTAGAATGATTAAAATTATGTGTTGGGTGATTGTAATTGTTTGATGTTGTTGATGTTATGATCATGTGTGTGATGATGTGACTCCAGTTGTAGGAGGAACGAACTTGATTAGTTTTAACGGTGTAATTGATAGAAAAGGATTTGGGGTGGAATCGTAGAGTTGAAAAATAGAACTGAGATTAATTTGAGTTTATTATTGTTTGATTTAATATGAAATAAGCATAAATATGGTGTGAACGTGAAAGAATTATGAAATGTGGAAATGGATAGGCAACATAGGTTTAGGTAGGCATCAATTTAGGAATAAGTGTTTTTCATTGTTTGATTGAATGCGTGGAATGTTGAACAGGTCGAATGCTTTTCTAATTTATCTCATGAAATTAAAATTATATTCATTTGTCGGGGAATGCCCCAAAGAAATTGTATTTAGTCACCGGGGAATGCCCCGAAGTATCATGTACTTGAAGACAACGACGGTCAAGGCCCGGAACGTCAGGTGGAGTTTAATTCATGAGTGGTTTAGGGATAGTTTAGAATATAATAGGTTTACATTTTCGTATTTTTCATTATTCGGGACTGTATAATTGGACTGGACACTATATTTTTTATTCGGTTGTTTTGTTGGTTTGATTGATTGTTTTATGTGTTTTGTGTGGTTTATACATTTGTAATGTCAAAATTAGTCGATACTCTCTACCAAGCGACCGTGGTCGAACCACGGGATTGAGGGGTGCCTAATACCTTCCCCTCGGTCAACAGAATTCCTTAGCCGGAATCTCTGTTCGCGGATCAGTTTTAGAGTCAAACCATTTTGAAAAAGGATTTCCAAAGGTGACTTGGCACACCCGATTTATGCCAAATGGAGACTCTAAATTTAATTGAAAAGAATCCTTTTTGAAACAAATATTCATTTTATCACTTCAATAATAAAAACCCTTTCAAACTTTAAAATATAATTCTTTTTGGATGAAAAAGGGGTGTGACACTTTGAATCAAACATTGTCCAGCATACGACTCATCCAACCAGTCATATCCGAAGCATACGATTTGTACCCTTCATTCATACCCTTGGCAGATTTAAACCCGAGGAAGATTTAGAAACTGTCCACCATACTAGTCCTGGGTACAACTCGTAACCTTGTTTATGACTCATGGTGAGCCACTCGTACTCAAATCCAACCTAAGTAACTAAGTCTAATATTAAGTTAGGGAACCAAACAATCCATAACCACCAATACGACTCGTACCCCTAAGTCGTATCTATTCTAGTAACCAAAGTCCACCTACCAACCAACACTGGTCAGCATATGACTGGACCATACCATTCGTACCCCAACATATGAATTGTATCCTCGAGTTGTATTGGGTCCAGAGACAAGAATTCCAAAGAAAATTCTAAGGTCTAGAAACCAAGGTGTTTCATTGCCTTTGTTATTTATAGCTTAAACCCTACAGCTAAAATAAGTTGGAGCCTAAGTCCACCCCCTATATGTATTTAGGCGTTTCTCAAAGCCATCATGCACACCTTTACTTTGACCTAATAAAGTCAAAAATATTCATCAGCCGTGGTATTTTTTTATGAAAAAAGAAATCTTTTAAAATAATGTTTCTACATATAAGAAAAAAAAATTCCCAACTGACCTAGGAAGACGTTAAATTCAAAGAGAAAACTCTGAAGTCCACTACCATTCCAACACCCTCTATTGATATACCACCACCTACCACTGTCCTTAGAATCCCTCTATTGGTCTATCACCACCTACCACTGTCCTTAGAATCCCTTTTACCCAAACTACCAAAACAAAATACTCGCTCCTCCAATTTTGGCCTAGTACCAGCAACTACTGCAAGTATTTCAGGCAATTCTACACTTTCTTCTGCTTTTTTCCAGTATCATAAAACCTTAAACACATAACCTACACCTTTTATAACATATCAAAGACATAAATCTAACACTAACACTCTACACCAAGTCTCTATTGTTCTATATCCAGCCACCAATTCACTATTGACAACTTTTTCACTTCTTGGCAGCAAAAGTCCCATCCTTAATTAACCCCCATGCCAATTCCAGAGCCTGCAGTAAACTGAATAACCACTAGGTACCAGAATAATATTACTAAGCCCAAAACACAAATCAATTTTTCAACTCAATTCACTATTACACCAACAACCTTCAAACAAGCTACCATCCATGAAGAGTAGAGACAAGCTATGCAAGCAGAATATGATGCTTTAATGAAGAATCAAACTTGGGAATTCGTACCATGAGACTCAACGAAGAATCTTGTGGACTGCAAATGGTTGTATCCCTTTAAAAGAAAAGCAGACAGTTCTATAGATCGACACAAAGCTCACCTTGTTGCAAAGAGGTTCACACAGCACCCTGGCTTGGATTTTCATGAGACCTTCAGTCCAGTTATTAATCCAACAACAATCCGACTTGTGCTGTCCATAATAGTGCATTACAATTGGTTGATTCATTAACTTGAAGTCAACAATGCTTTCCTACAAGGCCAGATGACTGAAGAGGTTTTTATGTCTCAGCCTCAAGGATTTGTCAATTCACAATTCCCTTCTCATGTTTGTAGATTAAAAAAAGTCACTTATGGTCTTAAACAGGCCCCTCTAACTTGGTATACTGCATTGCATAATCATCAATAGAAAATGAGATTTATTAAATCTAAATCTGACACCTCTTTGTTTATTTTGAAGAATATGGCTACTACTATTTATGTGATCGTCTATGTTGATGATATTTTAATCATGGGAAGTCATCCCAGCTTGATTAGACATGTTATTGACTCTCTGGGTTCTCATTTTTCTCTAAAGGATCTTGACAATTTTAACTACTTTTTTGTTGTCGGAGCAAAAAAGAAGTGTCTGATGGTCTTATTCTCTTTCAATTGAAATAAATCTTTGAATTTTTGTCTGAATTGAATATGCAAAATTGTAAAGGAGTTTTGACACCAATGTTCTTTGGTAAACTAACTCAGTAGCTGATAATTCTCCGCTTGCTAATGCTAAACTCTATAGGTGCACCCTTGGTAAGTTATAATATTTATCATTCACACGGCCTGAAATTTCTTATGCTGTGAACAAACTAACATAGTTTATGCATGATCCTACTGATGAACACTAGAAGGTGGTTAAAAGGATACTACAATATCTCAAAGCCACGGCAACTTTAGGTCTTCATATTCTTCGCAACTCAGACTGCAATGTATACATGTATACTGATGTTGATTGGGCGAGAGACCCGAATGATCGAATCCACATCAGGTTATTTTCTTTTCCTTAGATGCAATCCTGTGAGCTGGTCATGCAAAAAGCAACAAGTTGTAGCTCGCTCATCTATTGAAACAGAGTACAAATCAGTTGCAAATGCTCTTGCAAAACTCACATAAGTGTGCAACTTGCTCAATGAATTGTGTATCACCATTCCAAATACGCCTATATCTTCTATGACAATGTCGGTATCACTTATCTCTACCATAATCCAGTGTTCCATAGCCTTATGAAACATATCACTATGGACTTTTGTTATTTTAGAAACCAAGTTCAAGGACATCGGGTCCTTGTCAAACACACTCATGCTTGTGATCAACTTACTGATACACTTACCAAGCAATTACCAGAACCAACCTTTGAAGGGTGTCATTTCAAGTTAGGCATTGTTGCACCACACCTAACTTGAGGAGGTGTATTAAGCATAATTATTTTATATTATCATAAATAAGATACTGTTTCCATATTATCATAATTATTTTAAATTTTGGGTTATTGGCTGGGAACCTGTATTTGGGGCTGTGGGTGTTGAATCCAGCGGTGTTTGCCCCCTAATTGAATATAGTTTTGTTTCGGGAGTATTCCTTTGAATTTGTGTGAGCCTTGTATTTCCTTGCTGCTGCTTTGATACTACCACCGTGTATATCTTTATATTTTCCTGTACTTTCTTGTAGTTGTGGCTGTGGACGGTAATGGGGGGATAGGGTCATGTCCGAGGGGGTTGGGGCGTGGGGCCGTGGTGGGGGCGGGGGATGAGGAGAGGGCGGGAGTGGAAGGGAGGCCAAGGTTTAGCCGCGGGGGGGGTAGTAGAGGGCGTGTGGAGAGTGACGGTAGGCTGAGGGTTGGGTCTTGGAATATAGGGACCCTTCAGGGTAAGTCCATAGAGCTTGTGAAGATTCTTAGGAAGAGGAGGATCAATATTGTGTGTGTCCAAGAGACCAAGTGGGTAGGGTCTAAGGCTAGAGATGTGGATGGTTACAAGCTGTGGTACTCTGGGAGCGAGAGGCGTAGGAATGGAGTTGGCATCTTAGTAGATGAAGAGCTTAGAGGTCAGGTAGTGGAGGTGAAGAGGATCAACGATAGGTTGATGACTATTAAGTTGGTCATTCGGGGGTTTACCCTGAACGTGTGTAGTGCTTATGCGCCGCAAGTGGGATCGAAGGGGGAGGAGAAGATGCGGTTTTGGGAGGCTTTGGAAGAGGTGGTCAGAGGCGTGCCTAGTTCGGAGAAGATTGTTGTAGCAGGGGATTTCAACGGGCACATCGGGGCGCTACCGGGAGGCTTTAGTGATGTGCATGGTGGTTTTGGTTTTGGGGAGAAAAATGAAGAGGGGGCGACCCTATTGGAGTTTGCGAGGGCCTTTGGGCTGGTGGTGGTGAACTCGGGCTTCCCGAAGAAGGACGAGCACCTGATCACCTTTCGAAGCGCGATAGCCAGGACTCAGATTGACTTTTTGTTGCTTAGGAAAGGGGATAGGGCGTTGTGTAAGGACTATAAAGTCATCCCGAGTGAGAATCTTTCGACCCAGCATAGGCTCTTGGTTATGGATTTGGGTATAAAAGAGGATAGAAAGAGGAGGAGTAAGGAGTATAGACCGAGAATTAAGTGGGGCGGCTTGACGCCAGTGAATGTGTGGGAGATAGGGGAGAGGTTGGCGGGAATGGGGGTGTGGGAGTGTAGGGGGACGTAGATAGTATGTGGGACAGGGCGGCAAGGTGCATCAGGGAGAATGCAAGTGTGGTGTTGGGTGTTTCTAGGGGCCAGGTCGGGCACCATCGGGGGGATTGGTGGTGGAATGAAGAGGTGGAGAAGAAAGTGGGGACCAAGAAAGGGGTGTATGCTAAGTTGGTGGAAATTAAGGACGAAGAAGAGAAGCGGGTAAACAGGAAAGAGTACAAGCTAGTGAGGAAGGAGGCGAAGTCAGCAGTCACGGCAGCTAAGACGACCGCTTTTGAGAGCTTGTATGCAGGGTTACAGGGGAAAGGTGGGGAGAAAAAGTTGTTTAGACTAGCCAAGGCTAGGGAGAGGAAGGGTCGTGACCTCGATCGGGTGAGGTGCATTAAGGGGGAGGACGGTAGAGTGTTGGTGGAGGACGTCCACATTAAGAAGAGATGGCAGTCGTACTTCCATAGGCTTTTGAATGACGAAGGGGATAGAGCTATTGTGTTAAGGGAACTGGAGCACTCAGAGGAGTGTCGGGATTTTAGCTTTTGTAGACGTTTTAAGGTAGAAGAGGTTAGACAGGCTGTCCGCAGGATGAGAAGGGGTAGGGCGACGGGGCCGGATGAGATACTGGTGGAGTTTTGGAAGTTCATTGGAGAGGCTGGTGTAAGGTGGTTGACTGGATTGTTTAATGAAATCTTCAGGACGGCAAAGATGCCCGAGGCGTGGAGGTGGAGTACCATGATCCCTCTCTATAAGAATAAGGGGGACATTCAGAGTTGCAATAACTATAGGGGGATTAATTTATTGAGTCACGCTATGAAGATCTGGGAGAGAGTGGTCGAGGTGAGGCTGAGACGGATAGTGTCTATTTCGGAAAACCAGTTCAGATTTATGCCCGGCGACTCGACGACGGAGGTAATCCACCTGGTACGGAGGTTGGTGGAGCAGTATAGGGAAAGGAAGAAGGATCTGCACATGGTGTTTATCGACCTGGAAAAGGCTTACGACAAAGTCCCCAGGGAGGTATTTTGGAGATGCTTGGAGGTGAGTGGAGTACCGCAGGCATATATCAGAGTAATTAAGGATATGTATGATGGAGCGAAAACCCAGGTGAGGATGGCGGGAGGAGACTCAGAGCATTTCACTGTCCTGACAGGATTGCATCAGGGATCTACTCTTAATCCCTTTTTGTTTGCATTGGTGATGGATGTGTTGACGCGGCGTATTCAAGGGGAGGTGCCGTGGTGTATGCTTTTTGCAGACGATGTAGTTCTGATAGATGAGACTCGAGGGGGTGTGAATGACAAATTAGAGGTGTGGAGGCGAATTCTTGAGTCTAAAGGGTTCAGGGTGAGCAGAAGCAAGGCAGAGTATGTGGAATGCAAGTTTAATGACGTGAGGCGGGAGAATGAGGTAGTAGTGAAGCTGGAAGCAAAGGAGGTATGTAAGAGGGATAAGTTCAAGTATCTTGGGTCCGTGATCCAGAGTAACGGTGAGATTGACGAGGATGTCTCGCACCGTATTGGGGCGGGATGGATGAAGTGGAAACTCGCATCGGGGGTGCTATGTGATAAGAAGGTGCCGCCCAAGCTTAAAGGCAAATTCTACAGGGTGGTAGTCCGTCCGGCCTTGCTGTATGGAGCGGAGTGTTGGCCAGTTAAGAACTCCCACATCCAAAAAATGAAGGTGGCAGAAATGCGGATGTTGCGCTGGATGTGTGGACTGACCAGAGGGGATAGAGTTCGGAATGAGACTATCCGGGAGAAGGTTGGTGTGACTTCAGTGGAGTGCAAGATACGGGAAGCACGATTGAGATGGTTCGGACACGTGAAGAGGAGAGGCATGGATGCCCCGGTCCGTAGGTGTGAGAGGCTAGCGTTGGATGATTTTAGGCGGGGTAGGGGTAGGCCGAAGAAGTACTGGGGTGAGGTGATTAGGCGGGACATGGAACAGTTACAGTTCACCGAGGACATGACCCTAGATAGGAAGATCTGGAAGACGCGAATTACGGCAGAGGATTAGGGCCAGTTTGGGTCGCTAGTGTAGGGAATTACTTGGTGGGGGTTTTATTCCTGTTATGATTCCGTGTTCCGTGTTCCATGTTTTATTACGAATCTGTGTGCTTTCCTCTATTTTATAATACTTATGGGTGCCGTATTTATGTTATGTAATCTGCTTCTATGCTTTACTATGTGTTTGTGTGGTATCTCGTGCCTTGAGCCGGGGGTCTTTCGGAAACAGTCTTTCTACTTCATCAGAGGTAGAGGTATGGACTGCGTACATCTTACCCCCCCAGACCCCACTAGGTGGGAATACACTGGGTTTGTTGTTGTTGTTGTTGTTGTGTATAAATAAGATACTGTTATAGGTACTGCTTTTTTGTATCTATAGAAGACTCCTATTGTAGGAATTTACTGTTGTTGTATATCTGTAGAAGACTCCAATTATTCAGGAGTATACGTAACAATTAGCTTCCATATGTTTAGCTATATGTTGTTGTTATTTATTGTATTTAAAGCTTGGATGCTTAAGGAATAAAATCATCTTTCGACTACTTCTCTCTATCTGATTTTATAGTTATCGCTTTATTTTATGCATTTATGCATTGTTGTTCGTTACATAGATAATCGATTTGGTGCTAAATGATTCATAAACAGAGTTAGATTTAACACACTTTCTCTTGACCTCATATACAAATTCAACTGTACCGTTTTCAACGTAAACGAGAATATATTATATTAACGTGCAAGCAAAATACATTGCATTAGTGTCACTGTCTTTTCATTGTATAAAGGGAGGGTGTTCACTCGAGGCCTCTTGACAAAAAATTGCAATGTATATATAAAGTAATATGTTATGTACATATACAAATTTTGAATCCCCTAAAACACAAGACTAGAGGTTAGCTCAGTAGTGTAGGGGTTCAAAATTCACCTTTTTGGCTTCATGTTTAAATTTCATGCACTACATTTTTATTTTTCTAGTCTCCTTATTTATCTAGCTAGTATTTACATGATTAAATACTATATCAATATATATAAATTAAACTCTTAATGTTATTGATTAATGATAACCTAAATAAATAATAATAGTGTGTAACAACTTAAATTACACTAGATAATAATATAAAACATTTATTGCTTCTTGAATGTATGTATATAAAGAGGATTTCATTATAGTTACAGTGGTGAACTAAGAAGCAAGCCTAGAATATATAAGACTATGGATGAGCTAATTTTTGAATACTTGAAAATATTTGACAAATTAAATCTGATTAAATTTCATAGTCAAATAGATATTTGAAGTTTAACTTTTAGAATTTATAATTAAGTGCTAGCATATAACGCTGTCACTTGTACGGATATTTTTTGGCTCGTATAGAGAAATGATATTACAAAGAACACATAATATTACATATTATGAAAATTGGTTCCATAGAAAATTTAGTCGCTATACTGAAATGTTGTTTAAAATGCAATGGAATACATTATATTCCCGTGCATCTTGTTAATAGAACTTTATTGAAAGGAAGAAAGGCTAAGGTTTACAATATAATCTGAAAAAGCCTGAAACTAACTAAACAAAAGTAGGCTATATATACATAGCCAATAACCTAAAGGTCCATAAACTAAAGGCCCAATAACATATGGGCTAACATCCCCCCTCAAACTCACAATGCAACAGCAATAAGCATTGAGAGTTTGTCACACAAAAAACGAAATCGAGACGCCGACTGAGCCTTCATAAAAAGGTCAGCAATCTGCAAAGACGATGGAACAAAAGGAAGCGATATGGTCCCGAGCTGTAAATGATGACGGGTGAAGTGACAATCAATCTCAATGTGCTTCGTACGCTCATGGAAGACAGAATTCTTTGCAATTTGTACCGCACTTTTGTTATCACAATGCAGGGGAGTAGGCATAGAAATGTGAACCCCCATATCTGCAAGAAGCCAACGTAACCAAATAATCTCACATGTAGTCACAGCCATAGCACGATACTCAGCCTCCGTGGAAGATCTAGAGACAACATCTTGTTTCTTGCTCTTCCACGAGATTAAAGAGTCTCCAAGAAACACACAAAAACCAGTGGTGGATTTACGATCATTGCGATCTCCATCCCAATCAGCATCACTATAGGCTCGCAACTCAAGAGATGACGTCGAGGGAAACAAGAGATTCTGAAACTGAGTGCCACGAAGATACCTTAGAATACGAAGTACAGCTCCCCAGTGCACAGAAGTAGGAGCAGTAACAAACTGGCTAACAACATGAACTGCATGTGCTATATCTGGACGAGTAACCGTAAGATAAACCAAACTACCCACAATAGTCCGATAAAGACTCGGATCTGATAATGGAACACCATCACTAGGAGAGTAACGTGCATTGGTTTCAAGGGGAGTATCTACAGTCCTGTTGTCAGAAAGACGCGCCCGTGTAAACAAGTCAGATATATACTTAGTCTGAGAAAGAAGATACCCTTTCTTAGACTGAGCCACCTCAATACCCAGAAAATAACGCAGCAAGCCCAAGTCCTTCATTGCAAATCGATGAGCCAAATCATACTTCAATAACTCAATACCACTATGATCATCACCAGTAATAAT
Source organism: Capsicum annuum (assembly GCF_002878395.1). NCBI lineage: Eukaryota > Viridiplantae > Streptophyta > Magnoliopsida > Solanales > Solanaceae > Capsicum > Capsicum annuum. The sequence continues at coordinate 2,116,463 of NC_061120.1, read as the reverse complement.
CATATCATCTACATATAAGGACAATAGAATTCGCCCTGCACTTGTACATCTAACAAACAATGCTGAATCATGGTTACTCGGGACAAATCCAAGGGAAGTAATAACAGTGGAGAATTTCTCAAACCAAGCACGAGGGGCTTGTTTGAGACCATATAAAGCTTTTCGAAGCCGACAAACTTCACCTGGCTGGTGGTCAATACCTGGGGGAGGAGTCATATAAACTTCCGCGTGGAGATCACCATTCAGAAAAGCATTCTTGACATCCATCTGAAATATCTTCCACTGTCGAACGGATGCAACAGCAATCATAGTGCGAACAGTCGTCATCTTTGCTACGGGGGAAAAAGTCTCCTCATAATCCATACCATATTGTTGTGAATACCCTTTTGCCACAAGTCTTGCCTTGTATCGCTCAACAGACCCATCAGATTTTGTTTTTATCTTATACACCCATCGACAACCAATCGCATGCTTACCAGGTGGGAGAGTAACCAAATCCCATGTATGTGTATGATGAAGAGCAGCAAGTTCCTCGGCCATAGCATTCTGCCAAAGAGGATCAGACACAGCCTCTCTATACGACTCAGGTTCAGACAAATGATGTATGTTTGCAATAAAGGAAGCAAATGAGGCTGAATATGTAGAATAGTAAAAATCTGGCAGTTTGGTGGACTTACAAGGTCGAGTAGACCTCCTCAGAGGTGGTGGGTCTCCAGTCTCAACAGTCGAAGGAGCAGACTCAGGCACAGGCGAGGCTGAAGCACTATCAGGTGGCACACCAGATGGCATGGATGAATCCGGAACTGGAACCTCTATGTCAATCCCAAAGGGATCAATAAGCCGAATATCTGACTTTGTCACATCATGGGTTTTAGCTGGAATGGAATAAAAAGGAATATGTTCCAAAAAAGTGACATGTCGTGAAACATATAATTTCTGACTTACAGGATCATAGCAACGATAGCCTTTTTGTCCAATACCATACCCCAAAAACACACATATAGCTGATTTTGACCCTAACTTATTTCGTTCAACATGAGGACGAAGAACAAAGCAAGTACATCCAAAAACTCGTAATGCAGAATAATTCGGCGGGTGACCATATAGTTTCTCAAACGGAGACATCCCTGAAGTCAATGCAGTAGGAATACGATTAATCATATATACAGCAGTTAGAACTGCTTCTCCCCAAAAAATACTAGGAACCTCTGCAGACAAAAGTAAAGAGCGTGCTGTCTCAACAATATGACGATGTTTTCTTTCTGCCAGACCGTTCTGCTCAGGAGTGTCGGTACAAGATGACTGGTGTATGGTACCATCAGAGGCAAGTAACTGAGTGAAGTCATTAGAGGTATATTCACCCCCTAAGTCACACCTGAAACACTTTATCACAGCTGAATGTTGTGTTTTAACAAGGGCTCTAAAGTTGTTGTAAATGCCAAAGAAATCAGATCTGCGTTTCATAAGATACACCCAGGTATAACGAGTATAGTCATCTATAAACGAAACATAATAGGTCGATCCACCCTTAGTGGATACTGGCGCTGGTCCCCATACATCAGAATGAATAATGTCAAAAGGAGCAACAGAATAAGACACACTTTTATTAAACGGTAAGGCAGAAAATTTTGCCAGTTTACAACCACTACAATCTGAAATATCACTAGTGTTCACATGACCCAAAGCACCACTAGAGACCAAAAAACGTAAACGTGAAACTGACACATGTCCTAATCTGGAATGCCAAAGATAAAACTGAGAAGACAAAGGACTCAAACGAAAAGAAGATAAATCTATGCTAGAGGCAGCAACTACAGACACTTTGAGATTCTCCAAGACATAGAGTTCCCCCAACCTACGGCCGGTCCCAATCACCCTCTGAGTGTGTTGGTCCTGTATAACACAAACAGAATCAAAAAAAAACACCCAATTACCAGCCTTACACAACTGACTGACCGAAACAAGATTTAAAGCAAGTTTGGGAATGTAATAAACATCAGAGAGGACAATGTGAGGGGTAGTAACAGAACCAACACCCTCGACTGACATAGGTACAGCACTCGCGGACATAACAGAGATTGGTGAAATGGGTGACAAAGAACCAAACGATGACAAATGAGGGGACATGTGATGAGACGCACTAGAATCCAATATCCACAAGGAGGAAGGAATACCTGAGGTACTAGAAGAAACTGAACCCGAATGAGACATAGATGCTGACATGGCCGTAGGATTAGAAACGAAGAACTGTCTGAACTGTTCGAAAACCTGGGGATCCAACGCAGAAGGTGGCATAGTGCTAACAGACTCAACATCTACAGATGGTGCAGCAGCAGCAAACTGTGGAGGACGAGATGACCACGGAGGAGCACCAGAGGAGCGTGACGGAGACTTTTGCTGCCCATATTTCTGTTGCTGCCCAGATTGAGGCTGTTTGACCTTGTTAAGTAACAACGGACACTGAGCCTTCTAATGATTTTTCTGTTTGCAGAATGCACACTCATCAAATGCAACTTTAGGAGATTGTCGAGTCTGAGTACGGGGTGGCCTAGACTGATCAGTTGAAGCAGCAAACACGACAGGAGTAGTAGTTACTTTAGACCCTTTATCCACTTGAGACTTGATACGAGTCTCCTCTGCAATCAGTTCATGAACCACAGAATCAACAGTAGGGAGGGGAGATCGATGAAGGATTGTTCCACGTAGGCCCTCAAAGTCAGAACGGAGTGCCATCAAAAACTGAACCAAGCGTTGCTCTTCCCGTCTAGCAATGTACGGCCCAAAACCTTTTAACTCTGCAGATTCAGTAAGTGCCAATTGATCCCACAAATACGACATGGCAGCATAAAAATCTTGAATACTGAGATCATGCTGTTGAAGAGCACGGATATCATACTCCAACTGGTACTGCTTAGCAAAATTAGACTGAGTGTACAGTCTTTCCAAATGATCCCAGACCTCCTTTGCTGTGTCATACTTAGCCAATTGCATACCAATTGACTGAGTTACAGAATTGTTAATCCAAGTGATAATCTTGGAGTTATTAGTTTCCCATAAGTCCACCAACAAATCAAAATTTTCAGTTTTATCATCGATAGGTCTTGGTTTTACTCCAGTGATATAACCCCACATATTCTTCCCACGAAGAAAATTCTTCATGACATAACTCCAATAGGCATAGTTCTTACCATCTAATTGAGTACTAATGGACTGGAGAGAATCATCCTTTCCAGTCATTGTAAACACAGCAACACACAAACAATTCAAAAAAACAAAAAGATGCAAAACCCTAGGTTGAACAATTCCGAACGAACAACAATGGCAGCAAGCAAAGGAACGAAAGACGAACAATACCAGACAGCAAACGAAGACAGCAACAAATCAATCCAACCAAAAACCCAACGAAAACAGCAAACGAATACAGCAGGACCTCAAAAAAAAAATTCGGGGCTCCGCCCCGAACCCCGGACGGGGGCGCGCTGCCCCCCGTACCCCCCCAACGAACTCACCGCGGAGTTCGATCCGCGCAGTAGGTGCCTGCTACAAAATCTTCAACCAACAAATCAAAGGACATGGATCGAACTAGCTTTGATACCATGTTAATAGAACTTTATTGAAAGGAAGAAAGGCTAAGGTTTACAATATAATCTGAAAAAGCCTGAAACTAACTAAACAAAAGTAGGCTATATATACATAGCCAATAACCTAAAGGTCCATAAACTAAAGGCCCAATAACATATGGGCTAACACATCTATGTCACTGTATGACACTTGTATTTTATAAGACACACTTGTATCATCATCAAAAATCACCTCAACTAACACAGATAATTACGTGTATCTCAATATGTCTAAAACCAATTCCAATTACCATTAAACCATTCTCATGCAATCCAATTATCCAAAATCACATTAATGCATGTAAAAGCATAATTAAAATCATGGGAAACCATAACCAACCATTTAATATCAAAACCCCCAATTCATATTTGAAAACCAAAATCATACAATCAATGAAATCATGAGAACATTCATAAAATCATGTTTTTAGATAGAATTAACAATGAGGTAAGAGAACATGCCTTAAACCAAGATGATGAAGGAAAGAAATCACCAAGACAAGCCTCAAATCAATCCTCTAGTTGAAACCCTAGCTTCCCTTGCCCAAAAGCTTTTGAGAGAATTATAGTATTTAGAAGAGTTTCTAAGTGTTAATGAATGGAATAATAGGGTAAATGACCTCCCAAGTAGGTTAGAGATCGTGGGACCTTATTAGGATAAGTGGAGAAATGTCTAGAATACCCCCACTTAAGTTGCCCAAAAATTCCGTCACAGGGGTACAACTGACCCTAACGAGTCGTACCCTTCCAATAAGAGTGGTACCCTCCACTCGTATCCTAGCCTCAACCTTTGGACCAAACATTGTCCAGCATACGACTCATCCAACCAAGTTGTATCTGAAGCATACGATCCGTACCCCTGGCAGATTTAAACCCAAGGAAGATTTAGATACTGTCCACCATACGAGTCCTGGTACGACTCGTACCCTGGCTTATGTCTCATAGTGAGACACTCATATTTAAATCCAACCCAAGTAACCAAGTATAAGATTAAGTTTAAGGAACCAAATGATCCGTAACCATCAATACGACTCGTACCCCTAAGTCATATCCATTTCAGTAACCAAAATCTATTCCACCAACCAACACTGATCAGCATACGGCTGGACCATACCATCCGTGACCCAACATACGGCTAGTACCCTCGAGACGTATTGGGTCCAGAGACCGAAATTCCAGAAAAAAATTTAAGGTTCAAAAACGAAGGTGTTTCATTATCTTTGTTATTTATAGCTTAAACCCTAAACCTAAAATAAGTTGGAGCCTAAGATTTAGCACACTTGCTCTTGCCTCATATACAAATTCAACTATATCGTTTTCAGGATAAACGAGACTATGTTATATTAACGTGCAAGCAAAATACATTGTATTAATGTCACTGTATTTTCATTGTATAAAGAGAGTGTGTTCACCCAAATCCCCTTGATAAAAAATTACAATGTATATATAAGGTGATATGTTATGTACATATACAGATTTTGAATCTCCTAAATACAAGACTAGAGGTTAGCTCAGTGATTTAGGGGTTCAAAATTCGCCTTGAGGTTCCAAGTTTAAATCTCAGGCAGTACTGCATTTTTATTTTCTAGTCTCCTTATTTTTCAAGCTAGTTTTTACATGATTAAATACTATATCAATATATATAAATTCAACTCTTAATGTTATTGATTAATGATAACCTAAATAAATAATAAGTTATACATTATAGCTATAGTGGTGAACTAAGAAGCAAGCCTAGAATATATAAGACTATGGATAGCTCATCATCATCAAGTGGAAGTCCTGAAAATTGGTCTGGCCTAGTTTTTGAATAGTTGAAAATATTTGACAAATTAAATCTGATTAAATTTCATAATCAAATAGATATTTGAAGTTAAATTTTTAGAATCTATAATTAAGTGCTAGCATATAACATTGTCACTTGTACGAATATTTTTTGGCTCGTATAGAGAAATGATATTACAAAGAACACATAATATTACATATTATGAAAATTGGTTTCATAGAAAATTTAGTCGCTATACTGAAATTGTTTAAAATGCAATGGAATACATTATATTCCCGTGCATCTATGTCACTGTATGACACTTGTATTTTATGAGACACACTTGTATCATCATCAGAAATCACCGCAACTAACACAGACAATTACGTGTATCTCAATATAGTTTGTGCATACACTTGAAATTTATAAAGAGACGCGTATATTTGAGTGTATTTTCTACTAATCTCAAGCTCTTGCTACGTATCATAATTTTTTTAAACTGTCCCTATTTCGAGTAAATATAAAGGGCTATATTAGTTGTATCGCGTAATTTTTCATAAAAGAAATATAAGTTATTCAAGAAGTAATTACTACATGTAATTTCAAGATGGTGTAAAAAAAGATATTTATATAATTTGATTACTTAATAATCAATTGCATGTAATTATGATTTTTAGTTCAATGTAGTAGTTGTATATAAATAATATACACAATTATATCACTTTTAAAGAATTCTAACCTTGTGTATAATAAATTCACTGTTAAATAGGATTGAATATTCATGTAGGACTTTCTCAGATTTTACACGTGTGATACATATTCCTTCTATTTCTTCAAGTAAAGCTCTTCGCATCGCAATGCCTACCACCTGCATGCGGGTGATATCAATAGGGTAAACTCGGTATAGACTTGAAGAATTTTTTTGACAATCAGTTTCCTAAAAGGTTTTCAGGTATAACATTTCATAGGTTCATCAACGAGGTTTATATTTTCACAGTTGCAATACATAGTTTGGGCCAGTCTTGGTTTCAGCCACCTCAACATGTTGATTTTGACCCAAATTTAGAAAATTCTTATATATTATTTTATTCCTTTTGTACATCCTAGGTAAATTTTTAGTACATAGATAAATCTTTAGTATATATCTCTAATATCTTGTACCTTATTTAGGAGTGTATCCTACCTTATTTAGGACATGTTACTTATTACAATAAGTAAAAATACAAAGTATTTAATTTTGTGCATTAACATATTATTCAAAAAAAAATAGCTAAATGTGACCCTAAGCTCCTTAAAATAGTGAATTTTGTAATTTGTCAAAATATAGTTAATAAAAGTTGGGTTGGGTCCATCCCTAAGAAGTGTCAATTAGCTCATTAATTAGACCATTAATAAGTCTTGCTTTTAGGGCTTGTACTATACTTATAAAAACACACCATTATTAGTATAGAAAAGAAAAATAATTTTTATGACAATTAGAATTTAGGGAAAATGCTCTATTTCTATCTTGAACCATATGCGAAAAGGCTGAGACACACCGAACTTTAGGAGGGTCCTATTACCCTCCTGGATTAATTAAAATCATATTTTTGATAACTTTAGTGCCTACGTGGACCCTTCAGTGTGTTGTGCCACATAGGCACTAAGGTAGTCAAAAATACGATTTTAATTAGTCCACAGGGTAATAGGACCCTCCTAAAGTTCGGATGTGTCTCAATCTTTTCTCGTATAGTTCAAGATGGAAATAGAGCATTTTTCCTTCAATGCATTACACGTTATTTTCGAGTCTAGTACATATATTATATATTTTTGTTGATGGTAAAAAAAATGTTATGATAATACAACGGGGCCTTAGTAGAAGCGGTTAAAATGTACAAATGTTACCTTCAACTATAGATGGATTCCGACAAAAATAAAAATTACTTTTAATACAGATGGACTAATAAAGAAAATGGAGAGGACATTGATATTAATCTATATAAATCTAATTCTCTAAAAATTTTACATGTTTATCTACTTGAAATGACTTCAAACACCACCAAAGGATGTGGTAAAATGGATGGATTGCTTCTCCCGTAACCAGAGATCTCAGGTTCGAGTCTTGGGTATGGAAAAATCTTTGATAGGGAGCGCTTCCCCCCGACTGGAACCCTACGCGGTGCGAATCCGAATCTGACATTTCATATGACTGTAGTTTTAGACATAAATATCTAAACTTCAACTTGACATGTACATCAATATATATACATATACTAGTTTAGGTGTAAGCGTCTCGCGCGTGTACCTTACTTTATTGAATTCAAATGTTACACTAAATAGAATATTTATTTAAATAATATAGATGAATACAATAATTAAATTCAACATCTTTTGGAGAATTTATTTAATTAAACCTAACCTTTACCAAAAAAAATTGTCAAAGTCGATCAACATTCATCTACCACCTGTAACTGGAATAAAATAATACGATGATGGAGACATCAAAATAATATAATTAAATCTAACTTTTACACAAAAAATTTCTCAAAGCCGTCGGATACTCATCTACCACCTGTAAACTATAACAAAATAAAACGATAATAGAGATATCAATACAATTAAACTTAACATTTATACAAAAAAAAAAAATCCTCAAAATAGAGATATGAAAATAATACAATTAAACCTAACCTTTACCTAAAAAAATTTCTCAAAGCCGATCGACATTCATCTACCACCTGTCAATTCATCTACGACATGTAAACTACAACAAAATAATACAATAGTGATCACAAATTTTGATCCTAAAGAATGACGTGAATGAAAAACATAGAAGATATACACATAGTTGAATTCTATTATGTTGACAAAAACAGTGAAGAAGTCGAGGATTAGAAGATTAAGCACCCACCAATCTAGACATGCAACTGAATCAAGTTAGACGATCATAAATCATATTTTCCCAATAAGTAAACCGAATTCTTCTCTAGTTTAATGCGCGTCTCAATATTTATAGAAGTATTTCCTCAATAGAGTCTTATTTTATGAGTATTTTTCTATCCTGTTTTAGAAGTACCAAAATTTATTTTTCATATATTTTTCCTCTTACCATATAATTTATGACTCCTTAATCTTTTAAGATTATAATTAATTTTATAAAGTTAATTAAATAATAATTGAAAAAAAATGGTGAAAAGACGATTTTGTCAAAAGGAAAAACTTTTAATGAAGGGTAAAAAGTTCAAATCATATTGCTAAGGGTTTTCACACTTTTAATATATTATAGATATAGATTATATATATAGATTTAGACAAAATAATAAATATATGAATAATTAAATTGAAAAATAATTATGATAAAATTGAAATATCAATTGTTTAGTGTCGCCTCTTCAAAAGAAATTCATTGCCAAGAAAAAGTATGTCTTAGAATTTTGATAACGACATTGAAGCACACATTGAGCAACACAAAGTGCTCATTATGTTCTGACGCTCACATTTAGGCTTAAGCACAACTTGGATAACTAAAACTGAAAAATCGCAACAAAAGTAAATGGCTAAATATTGGATCTGAATGGCAAAGATACAATAAACATCGTTATGGTCAATGTTTCCTCCATTGTGCTGTCCTAAGATGAAGTTCTTCCATAATGTCTAGCTATATTCACCAAAATATAATTGGGAAGAGGATGTGGGAGACCTAACCTGAATATGCCTTCCTCTATCTCCTACCATGCAAAGTAATACAAAGCAAACATCACAGTAGTTTTCAAACTGCTGCAATAAGAAATTCACGGGGAAGATGATCAACTCAATCAATATTATAATAATCAAAATAATAATTAAAAATTTTATTTCTTAGCAATTAATTATTTAAGAAGACAATAATATTTTCATTCCGAATAAACAACAAACAAAAATAATCTATTTTTAGTTCTTTTTACCAATTTTATACTCATCCTATTTTTAGCCTTTTTTTTCCACGCCATTTTAAAATAATATTGGCACAAGTATGAACGTTTAACCAGAAGAAAAAAACTCATTCTTCTTTTTCCTATTTTATCGACAAAAACCTTTCCAAAATAAAACTTTTATTAAATATTTCCTTTTATTATCTACGTTAGAACTTCCTTTTTAAATATATTTGTATTTACCATATATATTAGAATAGGAAAGATTTTACCATAAATATATTTGATTAATTTTTAACTTTTAAAAATAAATAATGTTTTACCATAAATATATTTAATTAATTTTTAATTTTTAAATATTAGAAAAATAGTAAAATGACGATTTTGTCTAAAGCAAAGACTTTTAATGAAGGGCAAAAAGTTCAAATCACTTTTCTAATGGTCTTCACACTTTTAATATATTATAGATTATAGATATAGATTATAGATATAATGCCTTATATATATATATATATATATATATATATATATATATTATACAGTTCATTCAGAATTCAGTGATTCACAATGTATTAATCTATTCAGGACAACAAAAGCATAATACAAAGCATGGTAATTGCCATATTCGAAAGCTTGAAGCATTCAATAGCTTCCAACAATTAGGATTCAGTTTCTTTTTGAAATAACATTCAGTCTGGGTTTTAAGATTCTTGTAAATTAAAATCCATTATATAAGAGTTTGGCGGAAACTAAGATTCGTTTTTTTATGTTAGTTGTTATGATTTTTTTATGAGTATTTTCTTGTTGGTTAAACTGAAAATCGAGCCGTTAAGGATCAAAAATTGATAAACCAAAAATAAATAAAAAAATATCTTATTGATTGGTTATCAGTTTTGCATATTTAAAGTTCGAATCAGGTTAAGCCCGCCTAAATCCATGATTTAATTTAATTGATTAATTAATTAAATGAAAAACTAACCCACACGCGTCTAGAATAATCCCAAAGTTGACGATAAAATCATTTAAAATGATCTATTTATAACGGTCTATATCACTTTTACGAGGCAGTAAATCGTCCACAAAATTTCAATATCTTCTAGCAAATCTTGAATAATTTTAATGATCAGTTCACGTCTTTTCTTTTTTTTTTTTGGTTACCCATCAAGTATCTAATATCCGCATTGGAGCCTCAACTAATTCGGATTGCGCATTGCAGGGCTCATTAAGGCGGCAGCGTTCCCAACAGAGTTTTCTCTATACCCAAGGTCGAACCCTCAACCTCTGATTAAGAGTGAAGCAACTCCACCTAATACACCACAACCAATGTTGGTACTTCATGTCTTTTCACTTTATCAATAATATGATTTAAATGATGATCTCAAAATTAAATATTTATATTCTAAATGACGTGGCAAATATTATTTATTACTAGTGATTGAACAAATTATTCACGTGGCTTTGGACATGTCTGTTGGTGAGTTATCACCATCATGTTCTAAATGGCTATGCCTCAGAAGATTTTACTAGATCTCTCCGTACATCTTTATTTATCTATAATTTTTTTATTACATGTCTTAAAAAATAATATGGATAATTTTATTGTATCATTCTTTAAATATCATAAATTTAGAGGTTGTTTGATTGGAAAATAAGTTATTCTGAAATTATTAATTTCGGAATTAGCTATTCCGAGGTTAGTTATTCCAAACACTACAATTTCGAGATAACTAATTTTGGAATGAGCTACTCCGTGCGTTTTGTTCCAACCGAACAAGGAATAAGTTCCTTTTCGAAATTAATCTCGAGATTAGTTATCTTTATCCCTTATACCAAGCGACCCCTAATATTTTGGAAAAGCATGAATAGTATAGAAAGGGTCAAATGGATTGGACAAACAATGGTAAATTATCCATTGGTTTTTCAATCGAAATAGACTTAGCACACCCAATAAGAAATCAATAAATAAAGATACATTTTACATATTTATCTACATTTTACATATTTGTCCTTGTATGCCTTTTAAAGTATAATAATCAATGCAATGATTAAACATTAAAATTTAGTAAATATAGTTACGTCGAGAACATTGAATATTTATTGTTGAAATTAGTAATAAGCATTTAATTTTGATTTTGAGAATTGAGATCGTTTGTGCAGCATTCAATAATTTTGAAAATTATGGATGTATTTAGTATTTATATCAAGGGTAAAATAGAAAACATTTGTATAAATTACACTTTATTTTAAAAGTTGGACAACTAAACTGAAACACATATTTTTAGAAAATGTTTCGTCTTTCGTTTCCTTTTCATTTGTTTCGAAAAAATTACCGCAATACATAAAGAGGGAGGTCATAAACGTCTATACCGTAAAATTGATTTTATATGGAGGTGCCCATGTAACTCGATGGGCGTTTGATTATTCTAAGTTGATTGCGGTCTTCGCCTCCGTTTGATGAAGTCCACTACTGATTCATCCTGCCTTTGCTTGGTGTTCGTCTACGAATTCCTCCTGCTTATATTAAAACTTTCCAAGGTTCACCTATATGAAAAGTTCTTAAATCTTAAATGAGTACCTGGTTCTTCAATCGGTTGACCTGCATACTCATATCACGTTGAGGTACTACAGAAAAAAATTCAGTAAAATCTGATCCAATTTATCGTAATTTTAAAAATAAGACATGTTACTTATTGCAATAGATAAAAATATAAATTACTTTTACAGTATTAGATTATTCAAAAAATATCTAAATGTATCCTTCCATAAAAAGTAAATCGTGTAATTTTTCCAAATAAGGCATGTTGGTTGGTAAATGTCTAAGCATATACATAAGGAAAAATATTGAGAAAAATATTTGAACTTTGATCAAATTTTCAGTTGAGCATACTGAAATTTGTGGGGATCCTATTACTCCCTAGACTTTTTAAAGTAGACTTAATTCCCCCTCCCCGAAACGTTATAGTCAATTTCAGCAGTTGGCGGTGTATTACACGCGTCAATCTCATTTTTACACGTGTTTTTTTGTCAGATGGTGGCGTAATACACGCGCCAACCTCAAATTTACACATATCCAAGTGGGCAGATATATCCCATTAAAATACGAAAAAAATCTAGGAGATAATAGGATCCCCGCAAAGTTCAGTATGCTCAACTAAAAATTCGATCAAAGTTCAGGTATTTTCGTGAGTATTATCCCTATAAAAAAACTGTCAATTAACTCATTAATTAATTAGACCATCAATAATTTATTTTTTTCATCTGGTATTCGATATTCGTATTGAAATTCGACTAATACATCATTATTAGTATTAAAAAAGATGATTTTTCTACCATAATAATTATTGGGATTTATAAGAGATTTCCCTAAAGGATATCTACATTGTGGACAAAGAAAATTCATCTGATTCGTGAGAATAATTAATTAATTAACCAACAACTGATGATTCAAGTAGTCGTGATTACTGTAGATTTGCTTATGCAATAGGGGAAAATTTCTAAATCTCTTAAACTAGTATACCATAACATACTTAGTGTATTTTCACAAATTGGGGTTTGCAGCTTTGAACTCGATCTTCAACTAATACGGAGTTACTTGAGTTGTACATCATTGATGGATTGATATAGGAATAATACTCACAAAAATACTTGAACTTTGACTGAATTTTCAGTTGAGCATACTGAACTTTGCGGGGGTCCTATTACCCCCTAGACTTTTTTTATCGTATTTTAATGGCATATATCTGTCCACTTAGATATATGTGAATACGAGGTTGGCGCGTGTATTACACGCGCCAATACACGTGTATTACACCGCCAGTCGCCGAAATTGGGTATAGAGTTTCAGGGGGAATTAAATCCACTTTAAAAAGTCTAGGGGGGTAATAGGACCCCCGCAAAATTCAGTATGTTCAACTGGAAATTCGGTCAAAGTTCAGATATTTTTGTGAGTATTATCCCATTGCTGTATCATAGAGGGGATAAGTCATGAGATATACTGCTGGATCAGTGTAAATTATGTCGCAGTGGACTTGAATCTCCTTAAAGAGCGTGAGATATCCGTGTCTTAGATAAGAAGAAGATTATTTTATTTTCTTCACTTTTTTGTACTTTTCACTGTAATTTAATTATCATGGTATATTAACCAACAAGTGTATATACCCTTAAAAAAAATACTCTCTTTGTTCACTTCTAATTGTCAACTATTTCGAAAATATATTTTCACTTTTAACATATTAAGTAAAAACAATTATCTTTTTCATATTTACTCTTAGTATTCGCGAAAGTTTTAGGGCACCAGACTGTCCTTTTTACTCTTAGTATTAGTTAATTATTCTCCAAATCGAGCATTTTCCTATACTTAATACTAGAAATCAATTAATAGAAATATCGTAGTAAAATAGTCATATCGATCATTATTTTCTCAATCGATATGCTAAGTACAAATATGTTAAGTAAAGATGTATGAGGGATCAGTAATACTCAATAGCAACGTAAATTACATTGATAATTGTATAAAGTGTTATTTTATATAGTTTCGGGTACAAGAATCTGTATAATTGCAACACCAACTTCAACAATAGTTTATGTATAAACAAAAACACCTTTGAAGTTCTTTAACACCTTCAACACAAGATTACTTAATAATCTATCCAAGAAGTGTGCTAGATTTCAGAAAATAGATGAAACAGAATTTAAGGCCAAGTCCCCCGACTTCACGGAGTGTCCTTAAGGAATAATTCCCCTCACTGTACCCGAGGTTATGGAATCTTCCTCCCAGGATAAAATGGCCTACAATCCGAACAATAGCGGTACCTCAAATTGTCGGATTCTACGAACTCACTCAACAGTTTGATTGATCACACAGAGTGTTTTTAAGACAAGAAGAGAGTTTTTATTTCAAAAAAAAATTGTGTCTAAACCTGTGGATGAAAACAGATTTATATAGCCTTCATATGTCTCTTCTGGAAAGTGACAATGGTTCACTTAAAAGGTGTGACCTTTCCTGAAAAATCATGTTTGTTCGTTCAAAGCTTGCATCTTTTCTGAACAGGCAGACCATTTCATGAATCAGTGTGTCATTTCGTTGAAGGATTGCATCCTTCTGAAGCATCAGTAAAAATAGTGCATCTCTCAAAAGCATCAGTTTGAAACAGTGTCATGCATGCATATAACTAGAGGATCAAAACACAAAAGATTTACTGCATTTTTACTTTCCCTTCGGATTAAATTTTTGTCTAATAAATTTATCCAAAAAGATAGATCTTATCAATCATTTTCCAAATCCAAATCCGAATCTGAAGCCGAGCGAGCGACGACGACGACGGCGCAAGGCGGCTCTTATTTCTTGCCTCACTTACCATGTGGAATAAGTGTTCCTTATTTTAAACACTCACAAGTTCTCTTCTTCCACCAATGTGGGAGAAAGAGTGAACTTTCCAATTTGGGAGTACTCTTTCTAAATTGGTGTCTCCCTTCTCTCCTCCATTTTTTCTCTATTTTTTATTCACACTTTTTCGTATACTTTGAACCCAATAATCCCCCACATGAATGGAAAATAACTATTTTTCGTAAAAATTTTACGGACAAGTATGTGATCATCAAGCAAAAACTGATTGCATCTGGATAAGTGAATTTCTCTTTGAACTTTCTGTAGTGAACATGCATCGGATGCACTCGGTCAATCGATAGATTTGATATCTTTGAACCGTCGAGCTTTAGTGTACACCTAGACAACACATGTCACACAACCAGCCTTTTACCGTTTATGGTTCTCACGGTTTTGTTCTTTTCAGCCATGAACACGTCTCGATTTCATAAGAGTTTAGACAATAGGCCTTTACTAACATTCTCCTGGAAGCGGCTTCCACTTCGCCCTCACATAGGTGATTTCTAAACGTTCAATACTATAGATTAAACTATTTGGTCAAATCTGCCAAATTTAAATAATCATTAAAAGAGTTTTCACTTTAAGTCTTATCCTTGTTTACTACACATTGTCTACATCATGAGAATGAGTTGGGTAATTGACAATGTTGAACCTGTCAAACACAACTTTGTTTGATCTCTTTGAACCTAGCTCTTGGGATCTCCAGTCTGCTAGGTAGAGTTACCGTCATGCTGACTTGTCCGAGACCTTAGACCCATTTCCTTGGATGTCCTTTCTACTCCTTCTCTAGATAGGCCTTTTGTAAGTGGATCTGACACATTATCCTTTGACTTAATATAGTCAACAGTGATAACTCCACTAGAGAGAAGTTCTCTAACGGTATTATGTCTCCATCTTATGTGATCAGATTTACCACTATACATCATGCTCCCTGCCCTACCTATTGTCGCTTGGCTATCATAGTGTATACATACTGGTGCCACTGGTTTGGGCCAATAAGAAATATCTTCCAAGAAATTCCTAAGTTATTCTGCTTCTTCACTGGTTTTATCTAATGCGATAAATTTAGATTTCATTGTGGAGCGAGCAATACAAGTCTGTTTGGATGATTTCCAAGAGACTGCTCCTCCACCGATAGTAAATACATATCCACTTGTGGATTTTACTTCGTTCGATCCGGTGATCCAATTTGCATCACTATATCCTTCAAGTACCACGAGATATTTATTATAATGCAACGCATAGTCTTGAGTGTATTTTATATACCCCAAAACTCTTTTCATTGCCATCCAATGAGTTTTGCTGAGATTATTTGTGTACCGACTCAACTTACTAATAGCGCATGCTACGCATGCTATGCCTGGTCATGTACAATTCATTATATACATTAAACATCCCAATACTCTTGCGTACTCCCATTGTGAGTCACTTTCACCCTCATTCTTTCGAAGTGCAAAGCTCACATCCAATGGAGTCTTGGCAATACCGAATTCCATATACTTGAATTTATCAAAAATATTTTTTATATAATGAGACTATGACAATGCCAACCTTTATGGAGTTCTATGGATTCTTATACCTAAGATCACATCCGCAACTCCAAGGTTTTTCATATCAAACTTGCTCTCGAGCATTCGTTTCATTGCATTTATGTCAGAAATGTCTCTACTGATGATCAACATATCATCCACATATAAACAAACAATGACTTGGTGATTCGGAGTGTCTTTAATGTAAACACATTTATCACATTCATTTATCTTGAACCCGTTTTCCAACATGGTTTGGTCAAACTTCTCATGCCATTGTTTAGGTGCTTGCTTTAGTCCATACAATGACTTAATAAGTTTACACACCTTATTCTCCTTTCCTGGAACCACCAAAGCCTCAGGTTGTTCCATGTAAATTTCTTCCTCCAATTCTCCATTTAGGAATGTGGTTTTCACATCCATTTGATGAATTTCAAGACCATATACTGCCGCCAAGGCAATTAACATTCGAATCGATGTTATTCTTGTTACTGGCGAGTAGGTATCAAAGTAATCAAGGCATTCTTTTTGCTTGAAGCCTTTTACTACAAGTCTTGCCTTGTATTTGTCAATAGTACCATCCACTTTCATTTTCCTTTTGAAGATCCATTTAGAACCTAAAGGTTTATTTCCTGGAGGAAGATCAACCAATTCCCACGTATGGTTGCTTAAGATTGAATCAATCTCACTATTGACTTCCTCTTTCCAAAAGGATGAATCTAACGACGACATCGCTTTTTTAAATGTTTGAGGCTCATTTTCTAAGAGAAATGTTACAAAATCTGATCCAAACGAAGTAGACATTCTTTGACGTGTACTACGTCTTGGATTCTCTTCATTATGTACATTCTCACTTGGTTCATATCGAGGTTGTTTAGATCCTCCACTAGACTGTTCATGTCTAATTTTATACTTGTAAATGTTTTCAAAGAATTCAGCATTATCTGATTCAACTACCGTATTTTCATTTATATCCGGATGTTCAGATTTGTGAATCAAAAATCGGCATGCTTTACTGCTTTTAGCACATCCTATGAACACGTAGTCCACAGTCTTAGGTCCTATCTTAACCCCTTTAGGCATGGGAACTTGTACCTTTGCTAGACACCCCCACACTTTGAAATATTTCAAGTTGGGTTTCCTTCCTTTCCATTTTTCATAAGGAATTAATTGTGTCTTACTATGGGAAACTCTATTGAGTATATGATTGGCTGTAAGGATAGCCTCCCACCACAAGTTTTACGGTAAATCGAAACTTATAAGTAAGGAATTCATCATTTCCTTCAAAGTTAGGTTTTTCCTTTTCACAATTCCATTAGATTGAGGTAAATACGGGGCCGTAGTTTGATGGACAATTCTATTTCTACACATATTTCGGCGAAAGGAGATTCATATTCTCCGCCCTTATCACTTCTTATTATTTTTATCTTTTTCTCTAACTGATTTTCTACTTCAGTTTTGTATTGCCTAAACGAATCTATTGCTCCATCCTTACTATTTAGCAAATAGACATAACAATATCCAGTGCAATCGTCAATAAAAGTTATGAAATACTTTTTCCCACCACGTGATGGTGTTGACTTCATATCACAAATGTCAGTGTGTATTAAGTCTAAGGGGTTGAAATTCCTTTCAACGGACTTATAAGGATGCTTTGCATACTTTGATTCCACACACGTTTGATACTTTAATTTACTGCACTCAAAGTTTGGCAAAACCTCTAAGTTAATCAGTTTTCATAACTTTTTGTAATTAACATGGCCTAAACGTTCATGCCATAAATTATAAGACTCAAGCAAGTAAGAATAATTTGAAATTTTATTGATGTCAACATTCATTACATTCATATTATAAAGGCCCTCGATGAGATAGTCTTTTTCTACATACATTTCTCCTTTGCTAATTACAATTTTTCCAGAAACGGTTACACATTTGAATCTGTTCTTGTCTAGAAGTGAAACAGAAATCAAGTTCCTACGTAATTCCGGAACATACAAGACATTGTTCAGTGTCAAAACCTTGCCTGAAGTCATTTTCAAGCACACTTTTCCTGTTCTTTCTCCCTTAGCAGTAGCGAAGTTAGCTATGTAGATCATTTCTTCTACTTGAGCCGGAGCGAATGACGAAAACAACTCTTTGTTGGCACACACATGGCGGGTGGCACCAGAATCCATCCACCATTCGCGAGGATTCCCCACCAATTTGCATTCTGAGAACAGAGCACACAGATCATCACATTCTTTGTTGGACTCAACCATATTAGCTTGGTCCTTTTTCTTGCCTTTCTTCAGAGCACAACAATCCGTGGACTTGTGGTCAATCTTGCAACAATTAAAGCATTTTCCCTTGAATTTCTTCTTGGGTTGATTGCTTCTTTGTTCAACTTTCTTCCTTTTCTTAAAATTATTTTGGTCATTCCACAATATGTTCTCCATTAATTACAGAATTCACTTTTAACCTTCTCTCGGTAGCTTTATTATCCTCTTCAATACGTAATCGGACAATAAGATCTTCAACAGTCATCTCCTTGCGTTTCTGCTTCAAGTAGTTTTTGAAGTTTTTTCACATAGGTGGTAGCTTCTGAATGATCGCTGCTACTTGAAATGCATCATTCACAATCAAACCTACAAAATAGTTTATGTGAGTACTAAGAACATTTTCAATTTGTTCAACTAAGGTATTTTTTAAAGATATACCTTCTGCTAGGAGATCGTGAATAATTACTTGTAATTCCTGCACTTGAGAGACAACCGATTTACTATCTATCATTTTAAAGTCCAGGAACCTTGGAACAAAAAATTTCTTAATTCCCGCATCCTTTGTCTTGTATTTTCGTTCTAGGGCCCCCCACAATTCCTTCGATGTCTTAGTTCCACTGTAAACGTTATAGAGGTCGTCTTGGAGACCACTCAAAATATAATTCCAGCAAAGGAAGTCTGAGTGCTTCCAAACCTCTACAATCATGAAATGCTCTTTGTCCGAGGTTTCCTCGGGCACCTCAGGAGCATCCTCACTAGTAAACCTTTGAATGCATAGAGTGGTGAGGTATAAGAACATCTTTTGCTATCATCGCTTAAAGTCAATGCCCGTAAATTTTTTGGGTTTCTCTGCAGGTTTCATTGATTGCAGAGCATTTGCTCGACTTGTTGAGGCAATACTAGTTGCCCCCACAGTCGTAGCAGCATCTTGCATTTGAATTTCGTTAGTCATTTTTTCTGCCACCACAAGACAATAAAATTTAGTATTTTCAGAATACTACTTATAAAGTTAAGCAACTTTAAACTCTTCTTCTTATTTCTAGTTAACGATGAAGTTTTTATGACTTCCAATCGTCAACCGAGTGATCTTTAACTTGTGATGAAGATTTTATGTCTTTGAATCACTAGTTAAGTTCAAATGGAGTAGAAAGCTTAAAGCTTTAATCTCCAAAAATAAGCAATACAGATTCTGCAAAAGTTTATTCCTTAAGATTGTTATTTTATGTAGTTTCGGGTACAAGAATTTGTATAATTGCAACACCAACTTCAACAATATTTTATGTATAAACAAAAACACCTTTGAAGTTCTTTAACACCTTCAACACATGATTACTTAATAATCTATCCAAGAAGTGTGTTAGATTTCAGAAAATAGATGAAATAAAATTTAAGGCCAAGTCCCCCGACTTCACGGAGTGTCCTTAAGGAATAATTCCCCTCACTGTACCCAAGGTTATGGAATCTTTATTCCAGGATAAAATAGCCTACAATCCGAACAATAGCGGTACCTCAAATTGTTGGATTCTACGAACTCACTCAACAGTTTGATTGATCACACAGAATGTTTTTAAGACAAGGGGAGAGTTTTTATTTCAGAAAAATTCCGTGTCTAAACCTGTGGATGAAAGAAGATTTATATAGCCTTCATATGCCTCTTCTGAAAAGTTGCAATAGTTCACTTAAAAGGTGTGACCTTTCCTAAAAAATCATGTTTGTTCATCCAAAGATTGCATGTTTTTTGAACGGGCAGACCATTTCATGAATCAGTGTGTGTCATTTCATTAAAGGATTGCATCCTTCTTAAGCATCAGTTCGAAACAGTGCATCTCTCAGAAGCATCAGTTCAAAATAGTGTCATGCATGCATATAACTGGAGGATCAAAACATAGAAAAATTTACCACGTTTTTACTTTCCCTTCGGATTAAATTTCTGTCAAATAAAGTTTGTCCAAAAAGATAGAATCCGAAGCCAAGCCGAGCAAGCGACAACGACGGCGCGAGGCATCTCTTATTTTTTGCCTCATTTACCATGTGGAGTAAGTGTTCCTTATTTTAAACACTCACAAGTTCTCTTCTTCCACCAACGTGGGAGAAAGAGTGAACTTTCCAATTTGGGAGTACACTTTCTAAATTGGTGTCTCCCTTCTCTCCACCATTTTTCCTCCATTTTTCATTCACACTTTTTCGTATACTTTGAACCCAATATAAAGTTGAACAAACAGACACATACATCCTATATGGCATAATACACGTAGGACGCCACATGAATAGGCTATGTAGGATGTCACACAGGATACATATGTCTACTTGCTGGACTTTATACTACATCAGGATCGATGTCTTTTTCTTCGTTATTCTGATTTTGGTTTTCGTATCATGGATCTTGGGTCGCGCTTTATGGCATTTCCACTATAAAAAAAATCCAATCCCGCAAAGAATTATTCATGAAATGTCTAGTTGTGTACACCCAAAATTGAAAGACATACATAAAAATGAAAAACTAACTCACACATGCCTAAAATAATGATAAATTATCTATTGATTTTTTAAACGGGACAAATATATTACTTATTACAACAAGTAAAGATGTAAATTACTTATTACAACAAGTAAAGATGCAAATTATTTTTACATTATTAGATTATTCAAAAGATATTTAAATGTGACCGTCCATAAAAAGTAAATCTTGTCATTTTTCAAAAAAAGGCATGTTGATTGGTTAGTTGTCTCAGGATAGATAATAAATATAACAAACAAAAAAACCTAAAAGTAAACAATAAAGATGGAAATCACGCCGCTAGATAGGAAAGAAAACAAAACATATATACCCTAAAGAAAATATTCTCTCAGTTCACTTTTAGTTGTACACTATTCCAGAAATATATTCTTACTTTAACATATCACTAAAAGACAATTATTTTTCTTCCATGTTTTACTATTAGTATTCGTTACTTATTCTCCACATATGTCATTTTCCTATACCTACTACTAAAAATCAATTAATAAGAATATTGTGGTAAAATAATCATGTCGATTTATTATTTTTTTAATTAGTGTGCTAAGTTCAAATGTGACAAGTAAAGATGAAGAGAGGATCAGTAATACTCAATAGCAACGTAAATTACTCTAATAATTGTATAAAGTTGAATAAGTAGACACATATGTCCTATGTCGCATATATAATACACGTAGGACACCCATATAGGACGTGAATCGGACGACCATGTAGGATGCCACATAGGACACACGTGTTTACTTTATCAACTGTACACAAGTTTAAGTGTCTACTTTGCACATCCAAAATTAGAGTACATAGATAATAATTGAAGCCAAGTTAAAGTACACACTAATGTATTCAGTTGCGGATCAACCTTTGCTCCAAGGGTGCATTCGAACCCCATTCAACGAAAAATTATAATGCTTTTATACTATTTTACATGATTAAAAATATTTTTTATGCACATATAGTAGATGTTGAATCCTCTTCGACTAGTTCGTATATATACTTCTGAACCCCTCAATGATAAATTGTGACTCCAGCACTGAATATGTTATGCCTAATATATAACATTTATTCCATCATGCATGTATATAAAGAGGATTTCATTGGTAATAGTAGTGAACTAAGAAGCAAACCAAGAATATGACCATGGATAGTCCATCATCAAATAGTCTTACAAGTCCTATGTTGTTGTCTCAAACATCATTGGACACAAACAAATGGTGGTTTATTATTATTAATAAGGTCATTGATGTTGAAGAAGCCAAGAAACAAACATTGTTTTGTTTGCCAATGATTGTAGTGAATAGTTGTTTCTACTTCATCAATCTTGTATCTGTCATGTTTGCTGGTCATCTTGGTAAACTTGAACTTGCTGCCTCAAATCTTGCTAATTCATGGGCTGAGGTTACTGGTTTCTCTTTGATGGTACGCATCTAAATCTTTCCTTCAAAAAGTTACATTTAGATATAAGGAATAACACAACATGCCCTTTAAATCGACGTCAGATCACATCTATGACCCCAACTTTCGGTGTGCACAAGTAGACACTTAAACTTGTATAAAGTTGAACAAGTAGACACACACGTCTTATGTGGCATAATACACGTAGGACACCATGTAGGATAAGAATTGGCCACGTAGGATGTCACATAGGACATACGTATTTACTTGTTCAACTTTATACAAGTTAAAGTGTCTACTTGTACACACCGAAAGTTGGGGGTCATAAATGTGATCTGACGTCGAGTTAAAGGGCATGTTTACGTATTATGCCTAGATATAAATTGAGATAACCATCTAG